>NC_081295.1:72451818-72754848 GCF_030435805.1 Mustela lutreola
GGCAAGAACTAGCCACAACATCACTCAGTAGATTCTATTACTTTAGCTCTTCAGACTCAAAGATTATAATGTTTGTGGTATCTTATAAACTCCTCAAGAGCAGAACTCTCATCTCCCACAGTGATATGTTATGGACAGTTAATAAATATTTATTGGATAAATTAATAAATTAGTGTTATTCTTTCTGTGATTCTCTTTTATATTCTGACTAGGTGAAGACTGCCTTTTGGAAGCTCATTAAATGTCCTTTATCTGTTTATGGTCTGACTCTCCTTTAACCCGGAGAATCTAGATTTGTTCTACACCATTCTACACCACTGGCTCTACATTAGACTACACATTCCTATTTCACAATACTTCATAGATTTGTGTTATTGCTTGACATATCATGTTTGGAGATTTTAATGCTAGCATTATTTCTCCGAATATCACAGGGTTGGAAGGACTCTGCTTCAGGATGCTCTCTAACATGGGCTAGTGTGAAAGGCCTTTCATGAGCTAGCTTTTGCCACACTCTAGGATTGTGTCATGACTGTTGACAATTCTGCCAACATTCTGCCATTTAGTTTGCAATTTCCATAGTGTTCTCTACTTTACACCTCTTTGATTTATTTTTCTTACAGTTTCTTCTACCTGCCCTTTTCTACCTGGTCTACCTTTGGGACTCATCTTGAGATTCTGAAGTGTTTAATATGAATATTCTTGTGTTACTTTATTCTTTAGTTCAAATGGAATTATTAATGGCAAATAATACATCCCTTTCAAACTCCAATGAACAAATTTCTTGCTGAAAACAATGAACAAATTGTTTTAGCACAAAATTTTGAAATTGCTCCACTATTTTATAAGTTTTCCCTTTCACAGCTAATATTTTGTGCCACCATAACTGCTCCATTCACTAAGGATTTCCTATCATTCCTTATAATGGAAACACCTCAGAAGCAGTAACCTTGTTCTTTCCACTGATGTATTTCAAGTTCCTAGAACAGAGCCTGGCTCATAAGACAAGCACTCTGTCATTTTGTTGGGATGAAGGAATGTATTTATAGCTTCTATATCCATGCACATCTAGTTGAAAAGTCCTTGCAGGTTTTTTTTTTTTTTCTTATCATTTTTTCTTATCCTTGTTTCTTCTTTTTCTTCCTCACATTAAATCTTTTATACACTTATATATGCTATGTTAAAAAAAAAACAACCAACTTCATCTCTTTTCACTTTCCAATCTGTTTTATACACCACAATTTCTACTTTCAAAAATATTTAAAGTTCCCATTCTACCAATATGTCTTATTGGAAGCCAAAGCCTTCTATAATTTGGCCCAATTAATTCAGCTCTAATGCAACTTGGCTGTCTACTCATCATTTCTGAACAAATTTATTTTACACTCTCCTGCCTTATATCATCCATTCATACTCTTGACCTTTCATAGAATGAATGCTCCCTTTTCTTCTGTATATGTCCCTACCCATGGGCATCTTACACTACATTTAGGTATTTAGGTCCCACATTTACTTCCTCTAGAAGGTCATCCCTGATTATTCCAACAGCTCCCCAAACAATGAGAGCAATCATGATTTTAAAGCTGAGGAAAAACTAAAGGAATGTAAGACTTCTTTTTACAGAGAACAATGCATATCCACATCTGCCCAAAATCCAAGAGTCAAAAATGCCCCTGGTCTTCTGTGCCATTCACAAAACTAGCTTATATCTTCATGGTATCAGCTGTTTTTCTCTTCAACTAGATTATATATCCTTGGAGGGCAATGTTGTGAACAAGTGTACATTTCCATATAAGCACCACAATGTCTTGATTAGAGCTTAACGTTTAAAAAAAATCAAAAATCTGTAGCTTATTGAAGTCCTTCTTAAAAAAATTTCCAATAAGATTATTAACAACTAAGCTTCTACATTTTTCTACTCATGCTACCTACTGCAAATATATGTGTGTTCACAAATATACTTTTAAGAATCTCCAAATGATATTTAATTCCATTTCAATTTGGGAAATTCCAAAAACACAAATATAATTTTTATAACACTTTGATTACATAGGAAAGAAAAAAAAAAAAAGAAGCAATCCTCTGGAGAATTCTGTGCCTTAAGTTGTTCCATATCTTCACTTAGTCTTATTCTTTCTTCTCCAGAATCAGCCATGTGTGTGTGTGTGTGTGTGTGTGTGTGCACGTCCTCAGTATGAAAACAAATGGATATATCTCTGAAGTTAAAATTGTAGTCAAATGCTTATGTGCCAAAGTACAAAAATGTGATGAGGGCTAGAGAAGGAAATCAGAAAGAGAAAAGATCTCCAGGAAGGAGAAAAATAATTTTGTCTTTAAAAGTTTCATAGTAACATGTAAAGAAAATATGTTTTTAAATCCCTAATGGATTTATTTTATGTTATGAAATACTCATCTCTAAAAGAAACTAAAATCCTTTTTCTATTATAACTTGTTTCTACAATCTTGTCTTTGCTATTAAAAATATGAAATATTATACCTTTTTAATATACAGCATCCAATTTGTAAAGAATTCATAGAATCAAAGATAAAACAAATTTCAAAGGAATAGGTAACCATATTAGGTTTCTTCTGCAAGACTATACTTGTTTCACTCAGATTCTCCAGAGGAAATAAACACATTTAAAATATACAAAGAACCATTCATCATTTTGTTGAAAGTATAAATAATCCACTAGGGGGAAATGTGGGGAGAAAAACCCAAGAGCAATATGTGACTCTGGAATACAAAATCAGTTTGGACAAATTATTTGAAAACATACTGTAAAAAATAATCCTTTGCTCTCCATAGACTGAACAAAATGACATAGAGAAAAATTCACATTTTTGTCATCCAATAGAATTCTCCCCCTAGAATAACAGAATGTATGAACTAACCTTCCAATAAGACAATTAATCATTTCTTAATCTGCATCATTCTCTAACTGAATTCAGCAAAATATATTCACATTTTTAGGACTCTCCAAATAGATATATCATGGACTCAAAGATAGAATGAGACTTTCAAATGTCAAAAAGTGACTTCCAGGTGCTACCCACAAAAGCCATACAAATCACAAGGGTCAACTATTCATTAATGAGTCAAACATGTGTATCAGCTACTGAAACGGCTTTAAAATCCCTTTAGCTGTTGTGTTTGGCCTGTTTGTCTAATCTATGGACCCATGTGGACTGTGTGATATGATATTTTTATCAGAAGTGCAATAATTTCTATGCCTGAAGATTAGTAAGTCTCCTGGAATGAGAAGTTCTGTCCAAATTTTGCTAATTCGAGAGTGGATTGGGGGTCACAACAATTCTTGTCCCTCCAAATAAGAATTTGAAATCTTAGATGCTTTTAACACTTACATGCCTGAGCTTACAATATATCCAGGCTAATTTGGCGTGCTTGGGCAAGAACTGGAATGGCCTCATAAAACTAGAGGAAATAAATTCTAGATCCACTCCTTCCCCTACCTACCGCAAACCACACTTCTAACACAAACCCAAATAACAGAGCATTTGCTTTTGTTTATAATGGTTGTACTTACCATTTCTGTTATGAACATATAGTCTTTAATTTTAAAATATATTTAACAACCATTTACTATCAGCCAGGCATTATTCTAAGCACTTTACAAATATTATTTCAATTGATCCTTATTATAATTCTATGAGGTATGTACCATTATTTTCTTCACGTTAAAGATAAGAATACTCAAACACAAAGAAGTGGAATAATTTGCCCAAAGTCACATAATTTATAAGCAGTAAAGCTGCAGTTTGAATCCAGGTAGTCTGACTTCAAAGTCCATCACAACCAATCAACTGATTTTTTTTTTTTAATTTACTTCTTTATTTGAGAGAGAGAGAGAGAGCACAAGCAGAGGGGCAAAGGGAAAGAGAGAATCTCAAACAGACTTCACCCTGAACATGGAGCCCCACACATGCCTTCATCTCACAATACTGAGATCATGACCTGAACAGAAACCAAAAGTAGGACACTTAACTGACCACCACCCAGGAACCCCTAGTCAGTCCACTTAAATTCATGCTGTTGACAAATGCCCACCCTATCCAGTCAACTCCACCATGATCCAGCTAATGTTCACTGATGAAGATGAAAGGATTTTGTTTCTTATAATGAATTTGTTTTCTTTAAAGACCCAAGACACTATGCCTTCCTTCTTTTGACCAACCATGTTCTTTTTCTGCACCGTGCACTTTCTCTCATAAGGATATGCTAAAAGGCCACATAAAAGTGTGATCTGTTTGTAATTTCCTTACCTGAGTCATGGTCTAATTGATCCTCCCTCTGCTAGCTGGAACTTGACTTCTTGCCGGCTAGACCTACAGAGCAGGTCTATTTTGGACTTGATCCTAAATAGCCAATTTTGCCCTGATTTAATCACTGCCCACTTATGATACTACCCCTCCAAATGTATGGCTCTTCCCTTCCTCAAATATTGTTCAAAACTAGTCTTATTTTAAGATTTTATTTATTTATTTGACAGAGAGGCAGAGGCAGGCAGAGAGAGTGGGGAGAAGCAGGCTCCCCACTAAGCAGAAAGCCCAATGCGGGGCTCAATTCCAGGACCCTGGGATCATGACCTGAACCAAAGGCAGAGGCTTTAACCCACTGAGCTACCCAGGAGCCCCTGTTCAAAACTAATCTTTTTTTTTTTTTTAAGATTTTATTTATTTATTTGACAGAGAGAGATCACAAGTAGGCAGAGAGGCAGGCAGAGAGAGAGAGGAGGAAACAGGCTCCCTGCTGAGCAGAGAGCCGGATGCGGGACTCGATCCCAGGACCCTGAGATCATGACCTGAGCCGAAGGCAGCGGCTTAACCCACTGAGCCACCCAGGCACCCCAAAACTAATCTTAACAGTACTTTTAATCTACGAAATACTTACATTTGTTTACATGGCAATATATTTGTCATTACATTAATACAGTTTATACTCAGAATGCTCTCAGTGAATATGTATGAGTGGAAAAGAAGGATAGAGAAAATGACAGATGACAGGCAGAGGGCAAGAGAGGAAAAAAGACATAGAAAGACTTACCCTATTAAGGTATCCAACAGGATAATCTTACAACAAATGTCTACTGCTCTTAAATTTTTAACCTGAATTTTGACCCTCCAAGTGACAATTACAACAATTAACACTTTAATTGTATCTATGGCCTCAAGACAAAATAATGTAAACTAGCATAATACACGTACCACCACGACCATCCATGAACACTTTTATCTAATAACTTTGAATTCCATTTTAATGCCCAATCTTTTAAGTAATGATTTATTTTTTATCATTTCTAGAAATGTTACTCCAGGGGGAAAATGAGACCCAAAAAGATAAATGTTAGCAATTAAACTAGAATCTTCTATCTTACACTAGATGGTGCATTTATAAAGCCACATAGAAAAATATGAATCATCTTTATGACAATTGTTACAAGAATCATTAGTACTGGTCTCACATTAAGTAAGGAAATAAATTGCTTTGCTAAAAATTTAATCCAGCTAGTCCTTTACATATTTGCTAAAGTGAACAACATTTTACATGCTAGAAGTGCAGCTAAGGATCCTAAACTTCTTGCAGCAAACAATTAATATGCCTTACTATTATGAAACATCTATGTGTTGACAGTATAATTAGACTGGATAGAGTGTAGAGGCTTGTTTCATTGTCTTGATTGATTTGACCTGTCAAATCAAGTCAAAACCATCAAATAATACTTGACATGGACAAACAATCATACACATGTGAATTCTATTTCATAACCCATTATAGTAGGGATTTTGAACAGTGTAAATAAAAGAAGACTAAAAAATAAAGACGGGGCACCTGGGTGGCTCAGTGGGTTGAGCCTCTCTGCCTTCAGCTTGGGTCATGATCCCAGGATCCTGGGATTGAGCCCCACATTCGGCTCTGCTCCACAGGGAGCCTGCTTCCCCACCCCCTCACCTGCCTCTCTGCCTACTTGTGATTTCTGTCAAATAAATAAATAAAATCTTTAAAAAAATAAAATACAGTGTATATAGCAATAATACTAATTATAACAGGAGTCCCTATGTTCCAAACCCCATGACATCTTGTCTTTTCAAGTTTCAGTTATAGAAGAAGTAAATTATCTTTTGATATGTTCCTTATTCACATATTTTTCCTTTTTCTACACCAGCTGCTTGTGGGATATTTTTCTAATAATTTACATTATGTCTGCTTTTGACGAACAGTCAAGTAAAAAGACAAAACACAAACCAATTGGTTTTGCCCTTGGCCATGGACAAAACACTGATAACAGAAACACATATTTACTTTAAAAAATAGGTTTTTATGTTATAACGGAGTTAATTCATCAACCTGATGGACCTCTCTAGCAACATGTAAAATAACAATTTGGTTGTATGAAAACGTTCCAAAAACTTGCAAAAAAAATTTTTAAGATATATAAAGTTCATCATAGAATGATAAACTTTTAAAAATTAGGAGTGCACAGTAATCTTTAATCTTCATACATCTTATAATCTAGCAGTAAAACCAGTGTTAGTATGGGAGAGAAATAGCAACTTTCTTCCTAGAAAAACACACGGTTTTGTTTCCTGCTTAAAAAAAAAAAAATCTCATATCACTACCATTTCTGTATAATTGGCTCTTCTACCAGTCTGTTCCTGTTTACTACAACCTCCACACCATCATTTTATAATCTATTTACAAAAATCTATCAATTTATGTCAGTCCTCTGCTTTTAAGATATTAGCTAGCTCTCCATGCCTATAGACTAATTCCTTACCATGACAAAAATATCCTTAATTTGATCTTATTCTACTTCTTCACTGTCTTGTTCCAAATTATTCAATTCCATGGGCTTCAACTTCCCAGTCTTCTCTCAACTCACTCTATTATTTCATACTATTTTTTTTTTCTGTTGGAATGTTCTTCGTTGCCTGGTAAACTCTTTTTTTTTTTTTTTTAAGATTTTATTTATTTATTTGACAGACAGAGATCACAAGTAGGCAGAGAGGCAGGCAGAGAGAGAGAGAGGAGGAAACAGGCTCCCTGCTGAGCAGAGAGCCCGATGCAGGACTCGATCCCAGGACCCTGAGATCATGACCTGAGCCGAAGGCAGCGGCTTAACCCACTGAGCCACCCAGGTGCCCGCCTGGTAAACTCTTATACATCCCACAAGGCCTAGTATAAATGTTACTTCCTCTGTGAAATTATTATCTTCCATTCAAGAAGAATTAGAAGCTTTCTCCTGTTCTCAAAAGAGTATTTATTCATAAGTATTATGCCATGCAAGTTGGGTCATGGATATTTGTTTACAGAAGAGGTCTGTGGTATACTAACAATAGCTATCCATGCAGAGTCAGCCTCAGTTAGTTCACAGGATTTCCACACCAGCTGATGTAGGTGAAGTAAGTGGCCCATTATGTTTCATTAAATGGATAAATGATGTAAAAATTTTTCACCTCCTTCTATTTTTGAGGTGATAACTTAAGAAGATACTTCAAATATTAAAAATAATGGAAAAGAGAATGCACAAGAGTGGTTATATGAGGTTTGGTTTATTTACATGTTCAATCTTAATCTCTATGAAGTAGGGATTCTATATCCCATATGTTGACTATAATGTCACAGAAATTAAAAGTAAAACACATCATCTCTAATGACTTTAAAATAGTTCATTTTTTTCAGTGCTAATCATGAGTCTTTCATGGGAAACCCCAAGTCTTTTTTAAAAATACTTTTGTTCAGATTTTACATTTTTAATTTTCTATCTCATCATTTTCAAGGCCTATGATTTTGAACAAAAGGCAGTTAAAGCTATAAAGCTAATAAAATATGTTCATAGCTGGAGGAATACTTGTTATTTCAGGGAGAAACCCCCACAGGTTGCATGTTAAAATGAGTAATAAAAGGAATATAAAAAGAGGGATAAACAGAGGATCTGAAAACCAACCCTCACCGTCCCCTCCACTTGTGATAAATAAATCACTAAACCTAAAATAAGCCTAAGAATAAGAAAATCTAAAAAATAAAAGTCTCTGAAATAAGTGGATTGAGGGGTTACATGCAGACATTACTACTAATTTAAATATTCAATATCTTTGGTTTCACAGATCCAGATTGTAATATAATCTTTATGCAAATTCTTCACATGTATATTTTGTGAAAAATTTCAGAAGTTTCTACTATAGAGAAAGGGAGTTGAGGGTGCAAATCTAATTTGCCTACGCAAGACAAATACAGTATTTTTCCTATAAATTATATTTGGATTGGGGCCACATTATTAAACCAACATCACTTAAAATAAATACCAGAAAGCAGATTTTGTGTTTTGCAATAATTTTACACTGACTGAAAAGCTGTAGAGATTGGATCATAAGCACTGAGACCTTGGTAGAGCAGATGGATTCATTATCAAAGCACACGAGCTAGACCAGCAGAACCCAAGAATCTTCCTGCCCGTGGCTGTATATAGGTCCTTGTTCATAGGTAGATTTTCTGTATGATTCCCAATAAAATGTCCTCACAGACTGCATTGTAAACAGGGACAAAGTAGATGTATACTTATGTGTGTATATTCTCTGTATACAACATTTCAAATTTATGCCTTGCAAATCACTTGGGAAAAATCTGTATTATAATTCCAGATGGCTGCTTAATTTTATCATGAAATTTATTTCAAAATCTTCAAACATTTTACCACTGATAAACTATATTGGCAAAGATATACGTGATTGATTAAAATTGATGTTTATAGCAGGTGGCCAAATTACACAAATCTGCTTTGCTGTGAAGCTGTATTAAAAACACCATTACTAAAACTAATCTGCCATTTTAAGGAAACCATTCAAGCCAATCCAGTGGCAGTTGTTTTTTTAAAAATTTTGACCATGCCCTACCAATATGCTAATACCCATCTGGGACACAATCCATTAAAATAATCCAAATATGCCAAATGCAATGATAACCAGATTCTTTCATTTGTTCCCCCCCAAACGGCTGAAAACACTCTGAAAGCTTTCTTTTCCTTACCCATTTTTAGTTTTGTATTATGTTGGGAACTTGTGAGCAAAATGTCATGCTGATCTCAGAATCTTCCAAGTCCACTTAATACTAGTGTCTGTTATATACTTGCATAATACTGGTGAATGTTTCCCCATATGCTATTTGTCACTCTAGTTTTCAGAACCCAACACTATTTACAAAGACTGTATCTAGGAGGTAACTCAGTTATGTAGATGATAATGGTCAGAAAATAATTGACTCACACTGCCCATCTCATGTTTAATAACAGTGTTGATGGATACGGGACCAGAGATCAAGATACCTCATCTATATCTGGCGAATAACAGGCTGACATCAGCTTTGTATGAGCACAACCAAGTGGATTATTTTGTTAAAGCTCATTACTAAAAATGAAATCTTAATAAAACAAACCAAACAAAATAAAACAAATCAGTTTATATTTTAAAAGTCATGAATCTAACTTTAAGGAAATACTTAAAAAACTTGAATTTCTATCAGAGACTCTAATGAGCTAATATATTTTTTTAAGTTTTCTAAATTTCATCGTGTGGAATTTTTAAAAACCTAATTAAGTATGTATATGTGTGTATTACATTAACATGTTAGCATATATATGTGTTAGTGTATGCACATATGTTACTGTATATATATATGTTAGTGTGTGTATATATATATATGTACATATATATGGCATTTTGTTTTTATTATCCCAGCAGCACTTAATATTGTCACAACTCTTGCTGGTATAATTTAAAGGCTTTTAATGTCGCAGGAAAAAAAAGGTGCTATTAGGTCCGAGAAAGATGGATTGGTTATAGTTCATAGGATACCGAACCACCAAATTTATATCCAAGTACAAGATGTTTTGAAGTTTCTTTATCATTTATTTGACTAACTCCCTCCAAAGCCTGTGGGCAAACATCACATAAATTTAAATATGTACAGTGTTGGGAAGGATTTTCTCTTTAAACCTGAAAAGTTGTGTCAGTTCCCATCCCTCTTACTAGTAACTTTGCTTGGTCTGTCAAAAGAACTCTAACATTTCTGGTCACAAAGAGGGAAACATACCAACTCCCTGGGAACTACAGAATGAAGACTCAAATCTTCCATTAAGTATGAAGGCTCTTTTTCATTCAGTCAGTCAACATTTATTGAGTGTAATTATGTCTGTCACATATGTATATGTATGTCACATAAAGTATAAAAGACTATAATGTGCCAAGTTTTGTGACTGCAATTTTTTTACACTTGGTTCACAAACGCATACACACACAGAGCATTCAGATGGACTGACCTGTCCACTCCATCTTCAAACACACTCTATTCATTCCCATTATTGTTTTCCACATGTTATTTTAGACAACAGACACTGAACCAAAGCACAGACTCAGAGTCCTCACCTTCAAGAAGACTGCAGGCTTCTAAGGTTGGAGACTGTCTTTGTTAAACTCTTAAAATCACCCTCTCAACAGTTCTCATTATTTCTCAACAATTACTCATTGCAGGAAGAAATATGTATAATATACAGGATTATAAAAAACTAATATAATGTGTTGCATGTGTATCTTTAAATGAGTTCTACATAATAAACCATAGCACTACTACATAAAAATGTTTTGAGGGTTTTTATACAGTATAATATCCATTTTACATCTAATTAAAATAACTGCTCTGCAAATTGCTAAATCCATAGATTCTCACTGTCAGTGTTACTGAGATTATTGTTCAATGAAAAGAATAAAATATCATTTCAGGCACATCGTCTTAATTCTGAATTTGCTTAATGCTATGAGTAACTGTGTAATCCAGTGTCTAGTTTTAAACCAAATCATGTTTCTGTGCTTCTAAAAGTCAACTTGCTCCAATATCCCAGTGTGATAACACCTTTTAGTTTGTGGAGAGTAAACTTGCATTTGTACTAGTTCTACTAAACATTCAGTATTCTTATCAGCAAATGATCAAGAGATCAGTTTAGCTGGATACAGAATATCACACTTTGAAACTCAAGACAGTCAGTAGGATGTTGGGATGACCATTACTCTTCCCCAAAGGAAGTCACCTTTTCATGTCGCTTAGCCCGTCCTTACAGGGCACACACTGGCCAGCACTCATGGACTATTTTTCAACCTGTTAGTTTGTGTCCAATTGCGGTGCATCAAAGGAAAGTAGAGTGAGCCAAGAGATTTGTACTCCTTAAAGTGAAACCAGGAGAGATTAAGTAGATTGTAGGAATGAAGCTAAAGATGAAAACTGAAACTCTTCAAACGGCACTTTTATTTCTTTTTCTTTTTCTTTTGTTTAAAGAATAAACCATGATAGTTATGAGGGAAGAAAAAAGGACAAGGATGTCTCTTTCTTAGCCCTTCCCCCCAGTGACATTACAGGTGCTTACTTAATGCAGAGAGCCCCTGTGGCAACCTTAGTCAATGTTATATAGCTCTTTATGACAAAGCCTCTTGCAACTGCAAGACGTAAAACTTGGTATTGGATATGCCCCAGAAGAAATGTGGAGTAGGTATCACTAGTTCCTATGTGGGTTGGAGAAAAATATGTACTGTTGTAAAAAAATATTCACACAGTTTTAGGTTTAAACCATCAGTGGAACTCTACTCACATTTCAGTAGGACATTTTGTCTTTCTAAATCTCTACCAAACACTAATTTACAGTGTTAGAAGTCATGATGATAGAGAAGTGGGTAAACAGTGAGTGAATACAGGGCTCGGGGGTGCTACATTTGGGTGTTCGTTACACTGGCATATTCACTCTGTGAGAATTCATCAAGTTCTCCACTTCTAATTTGTGCAACTTTTAATTTACATGACATATTTGTGTGTGTATTCTAAAAATAATAAGATAAAATCAGCTGCTAAGTTAAAAACCCAACACTTTCTCTACCATCACATGACTCAGAGCCTTCTTAACTTGTCATTTTATCTGTCAGTGCAGAAATGGCCATCAGTCTTGAGAAGAAAAAAAATGATTCGACAATGTAAAAATTAATAAGGAAAATAAGGCTCTTTTTTCTATCCTAGTACTACAAATGAAATGTATCTTCTAATATAATTAATATGTAATGGTACAAATCTATTTTTCCTTGAGCCACCAGAATAGAATTATAATATTCCAAGAATATCTAACACTCTTCTCCAAGGAAAAAACTCAGCAACAGATATTTTAGACCTTTTCAGTGGGAGCTGTTCATTCCCTCATCCATGTCCTTGAAAGTTAGCAAGTATGAACGATTAGTGCCCGTGATCTCCTGTAACGCTAACCTTGCTGGATAGGAAGAGTCCAGTTATAAGGCAACAATTTCAACAGTAGAATCCAGCTGAGCACACTGGAGAATAGAAGTGTTGTGTCCTTTACATCTCCTTGCAGCTTCCTGTGCTCTAATGAAGGGTGTTGATGGTGATCTCTCTTTTTTTTTTTTTAAAGATTTTATTTATTTATTTGACAGACAGAGATCACAAGTAGGCAGAAAGGCAGGCAGAGAGAGAGAGGGAGAGAGAGGGAAGCAGGCTTCCTGCGGAGCAGGGAGCCCGATGCGGGGCTCGATCCCAGGACCCTGAGATCATGACCCGAGCCAAAGGCAGCAGCCCAAACCACTGAGCCACCCAGGCGCCCCTCTCTCTCTCTTTTTTTAAAGATTTTATTTATTTATTTGACAGAGAGAGAGAGAGATCACAACTAGGCAGAGAGCGAGGGGGAAGCAGGGTCCCTGCTGGGCAGAGAGTCGGATGTGGGGCTCGATCCCAGGACTCTGAGATCATGACCTGAGCTGAAGGCAGAGGCTTAACCCACTGAGCCACCAGGTGCCCCTAATGGTGTTCTCTTTTAAAATATCAGATTTTATTGCTATTTATTACAGGGAAAAAAAAATTCTAGTTGAAGATAAATCTACCTTGTTTGCTAACAAGGGAGGTAAATATTTATTATACCATCAGCATAAAAGAAATGACCCGTGGCAGCTCTCTGTAGAGGGTACCTGGCTGGCTGACCACTTATGCTGCCTTCACTGTCTTCTCTTCAGATGGTGAAGCAATACAGATAGAAGGGGATTCTGTGTAGAGTTCTCAGCATTTGAAATATAGAAGCACCCAAGGTGCTTTATGAGTGTGGAAACAAAACACATTTTATTACCTACTACTGTTCTAGTTATGAGAAACATAATCATGCAAGTTATGGTGTCTTGTGAAGATAAAGGGTGGTAATCTATAGGGTCAAGAGTCTGAACATTCAGAAGATACCAGATCCAGTGGCTCAAATTATATCAATAAGGACTTGGTCTCTCTTCCTATCTCAGGTCTGCTTTTCTTTGTATCGCCTTTGTGCAGTCAAGACTATCTTAGGGAATAGCAAGAAGGCAGCTAGCAGCTTCAGCCTATTTTCTACCTTTAGCAATCACAGTGGAAATAGCTCCTCCCCTTTAATAGTTGAATAATTCTGATATGTGAAACCCTCATTCCCTACCCTACCCCAACCATGTTCTGTAGGCACAGAAATTGAATAGTTGTCTATGCCTGGATCACTGCCATCTCCAGATCACAGTTACTGGTCATCCCTTTCAAAATACAAGCCTTAAAAGTGAGAGCAGGCTAGTTTCCCAAAGGGAGAGAGAAGTAAAAGCAATGTAAAAGAGAAAAAGGTAATGGGTTCTAGGTAAGCAAGAGTAGCAGATATATTCAGATAAGTATTTTACAATATAATGTCAACCTTCTAAGGACAGTGGAAAAAGCAAAGCTATGTCAATTTACAAATTGGGTAATCACAGCTATGTTCAAAGTCCTGTACCAGTCTAAATTGACATTCTCGGTTTATCTGGTCCAGAATGTTCTCTGACTAAAGACACTAGTCTCCCTCTCCAAGATGTCTCCTATCCTTCCTTCTTATTTGAGCAACTACTTACTCAAAACCCTTCAACTCACCCCGAAGTCTCTCATTCAACTTTAATTCTACTAATATTTTAAATATCTTTCCTCATTATTTTTTTTCTAAACATTATCTAAAGCCAAAGAGGGTGCTTTGTAGAATATAAATGAAATGACATGATCTGGAGATATAAGTTTACACTCTAGATAAAACTAAGAAAGGAAATCTATTTATCTTTTCCAAGGGATAAACTCCTGTTCCTCCTCCCGGGGTCTATTCGTTAAAGGGCTAAAATGACATGATACTAGCATGGGCTGTTGGCATCCTGCACCAGTACTATATTGAGAAAAGCCTTGAAAAAAGCATAATCTTTGAAAATATATCTTAAAATAGCCTACCAATTAGATGCTTTCCATAGAGCCTATAAAGGGAAGACTGTGGTCTCTCTTTCACAAAAGAACCAAGAGTGATGTTTTTAAGTTAGAATGCTGTTGGGCCTGGAGTCAGGAAAATAGACTCTCTATAAGCCTTTTCAGCCTATGATTCAGAAACAGTCAAACGACTCAATGATAAGATAATCTACAAACCAATTGTTATATGAGATGCTCAGAAACAGGCTAAGTAAAAAACTTCAAGACAAATTACAGGGTAAAGTCCTGGACTGCTAGAAGATGGAGTCTTTTATCCAATTTTACCTGTTGTTCTTGCTGTTTTACTAGTTGTTATATGGTAGACTCTCTTTGGGAAAAAAATAATGTTCAGTACCTGCTATTGTGAAATAAAATGCCACATAAAGTCTGTATGATGGTGTCCTTATTTCTTTAGAGATCTGAACATTCTAAGCTTTCAGGCTTTTGTGTGGTTTTATAACATTAACTTTTCCTCTTTAACACTTAGTATCATGAAGATTTAGGCTTCAGTTTTCTCTTAAAGTTTACAATTTTTATATTTGTCTTTCTGCCAAACTTCTGTTGATTTCCACGTTTTCACTTTTACTTATCAGTGTTAGAAGGTAATTTGTAACCTTATTCTTCACTGATTTTCTGTGTCTCAGATTGTTGTTAGATTTGGTATCCCTTTTCTTAGTGAACAAAACCTAAATTAAGCTTATTTTTCTCCTCGCATTCAAAAAGATGTTACAAAATTTCCAGCTCAGTAAATGTCATTTGTAGATTTAAACTATTTAATTCTTTTACTATTAGCTAATATTTTAATTTCCTACTTCATTAATTTGGGTCACTTTGTACATTTTGTTCAAATTACATCATCACTAAATTTTACAGTGTAAAAACTACTATATTTACGCATCATTGCTCCCATAAGACCCTATTACTTGCTCTGTGTCCTCTCTTATCACCAGTATTGTGATTTTATTCACTTGATCTCCAACTGTTCTGTAAACACATTGAGAATAAATACTATGTCCAACTTGTTCACTGTAAAAATACTAAGCTTTTAACATAATTCCTAATATACAGTAGTACATGCTCAATAAATGCTGCATCCTTTAAAGGAATAAATTAATATATTAACAAACTCTTTTAGTGCTTGGCATAGAGTAGAATCTCAATCATTTGTTTAGCAAATGGATGTAGGTGGTGTTTTCTATACATGGAACCCATATTCAGTTATCAGTGTATAATATAATATGGGTGATATATAGGAATAATAATGATGTACCCCATCAAGATGTTAGAAGAGGAAAAAACTGCCACCTGAGAATAACTATAAGCCAACACACAACTGATTTAAGCACAGTGATGAAAGCTAACCAAAAAGAGAATAACGCCAAAATTGACCAGCTCTGACAGTCACTTAATTGAAGGTATTATTACACCAAAAAGGGAGGGGGAGGTCCATCTGAGGTGCGGATTGTTAGGACTATAATCCTAGAAAAGTAAGTGTCTCAGAGGTAAATAATAGAAGTGCTCATGTAGGTATTATTTAGGAGGGGAGTTATGGCCCAAAGATGTGGCCTATCCAATTCGAATAACAGGTGCATCACTATTGTGCAGATGGATGTATCAGGTTCTTTTTGTCAGATGCTATTAAACATCACATTATATAACTAAATCTCCTTTCCAGTCGGTAGGCTCCTAAGTCTCTGGTTATAGTATCCAGAGAGCCCAAGATGGACACAGGGATTGTACTGAAGTGTTTGAAAAGAAAAAATAGTCTCTCGAGAGGCCACATCCAAGGGAAAAGTTGATAAGAATGTCCAATAAGACATTTGATAAAAACACCAATACAAAAAGACTCTCCAAAAAGGGAGAGATGGGAAGAAGCATAATATGGGAAGAGTAGAACTAGATGAGAGAAAACATTTACACAGAGGAATACAGGTAGAAAGTTGAAAGCAGAACATCTGGTGAAATGTCCTTAACTGAAGAGTGTAGCAATTTCCAACTGATATCTGCAGTCTCAGGTGGAAGGGAAAGCAATTAAGAGGTAGCCATTCTATGCTTTCCACAGTCCTGGATAATGAATAATGAACACTCTGTAAAATGGGGCCTTAATGAATCTAATTTTATACACATTTTCTGTATGTTTGGTCAAAATGAGTCACTGCTGGAGACTGGTCTGTTCTTGACGTGTGATGGATCGGGAATCCCTGCCTAAAAGGCCGCAGGGCAGACCTGATAATGGTGATGATCACACTAAGGCAAAAGCTGTCCTCTGGGTCAGTAGCCTGCTGAACATCTTTCTCCAAGCTCAAGTCTCAGGGCCATCTTCTTTTTATCATAAAAATGTAGAGTCTAATTTTTGAAGTTCATAATGAAGGTTGCATTGTTAACGTGCCAAATATTTATTGCACATTGACTCTGCAATAAACTTTCTCAAAACTCTTTCTGTATCCTCTCTACTTTCTTCTCTCCTCCACCTTAAAATATCAGTGGTCTGCCTAAAACACAGAAAGTGTTGACTAAAGCAAATATAAATACAACTTGAGGGACTGGTGGTTATGTGTATTATTGCTCTGTTCCTATTTCTGTACTAGGTTCTCCTCCCATTAAAACTTTTGTTCAGTGCTAGCTGCACATGTCACCAGGCTTCCACATAGAAGACTCTGAAGAAAGAGTTGGATGTATTATAATGTCCCTACTCCCACTTTATTTATTTTTTTTAAGATTTTATTTATTTATTTGACAGATCACAAGTAGGCAGAGAGGCAGGCAGAGAGAGAGGGGGAAAGCAGGCTCCCTGCTGAGCAGAGAGCCCTATGCGGGGCTCAATCCCAGGACCCTGGGACCATGACCTGAGCCAAAAGCAGAGGCTTTAACCCAGGCACCCCTCTACTCCCACTTTAAATTTCTAACACAAAAGGCTGACATTATGAACACAGTGAGAGAACCAAGGTTTATGTGACTAAAAAGGCAAGGATTGGTCTGAAAAGAGTAAATTCAGTTGCTTTATCTGCATGCTTTCCCAATCTGGAACTACTGCCCTAGGAATACCCCACTGTGAAACAAAATCTCGATCAGGAGTATTTTTTGTCAGTATGTAGAATATTTCTTAAGCTTTGGTTAGGTGATACAGGCTTGAAGTTCCAGTTCATAAATGAATTGGCTATAAGTGGGAATTTTCCTCTTTGGTTTTTCTCACCTTGGAAAACAGAAGCTAAAAATACACCAAATTGCTGTGTTCAAAGAGTAACCATGTTATGGTTCTAAATTAGGACAATTCAAAGATAAATTTGGGAAAGAGAACTCAGTAGAACGTTCTGATTTCTTAATCTTGTTTCCCAAAGAAATATAAAGTAGATAAACAAATAGAACAATACCATCATATACAAATTTTGACTGAATTATGAGGAAATAAGCCAAAAAGAATGATGCACCTTTCTTAATGCATGCAAAATCAAATTCCAAGTTTCTCCGTGCTCTTCTTTTATGTAACAGTTTTGGAGAAAGGGAATCAGTTAGCAGGAGAGGCCACATTAAGAAGTCTTGGTGGAGGGGGGCACCTGGCTGGCTCAGCAGGTTAAGTCTCTGCCTTCGGCTCAGGTCATGATCCCAGGGTCCTGGGATTGAGCCCCGCATCAGGCTCTCTGCTCAGCAAGGAGCCTGCTTCCCTCTCTCTCTCTGCCTGCCTCTCTGCCTACTTACAATCTCTCTGTCAAATAAATAAAGTCTTTAAAAAAAAGAAGTCTTGGTGGAGGTAGATACTTTTAAAAGATCTAAACCCTAATTATACAATCAGACAGCCACAGTGGGGTTGTACATCCACATCTTCTCTTCCAAGACACTTTGAAACCTAGCTTCCTTCCTCCCCAGTCAGGAAAATATGGTGACTTACAAGACTGAGCCATGGTCCAGAAGAAGGCTTTATATACCAAAATAAAGTAGCTTATCAAGATCCAATGTTTGTCTGAACTAGGAGAGGATTTCTGAGAAAGGTAAGAATGTGTAAACAGGCATTCAACAGACACTATTTTTCCTTTTTTAGTAATTTGTATAAGGAATATTTAATTGAGATAAGTTTGCAGTAGGGCCAGGAACATTTGATTAAGTTTTTACAAATTAGTTAGCAGTCCAAGAAGTCATTCTGCAAGAAAAAGTCATTCTGTCAATTATGTTTCAGTAACCCACTCTGGTCCAACTCAACCAGTCCAAAGGAGAAACACATCACAGTATTATTTCCTACACTTGAAGTATTTGTAAGTACTTTTGATGGAAAGGAAAAAAACAAGATCAATATAAAATATTCAGTAACTAAGCTTCTTGCTTTAGAATCTTGAACTCTTCAAACAAAATATGCTACAAAAAAACCAAAATAGTGTTTCAAATAATTAGAAAAAGATAAATAGAAATTCTTATTTGTACAAATGATATGCAAGAAAGAAGGCGTAAAGCTAAAACAGCCAGCTTATCTTTCTTCTAAAAAACCCACATTTTTTATTTCCTTGTTTAATAAGAAAAACACTTCAGAGGAGACATTGTGTTCATGTAGATGAATATTGTTTAAATGTTCTTTATACAATACAGATCTCTTATGTAAACATTTTTTAGATATATGATAAAAATTTTCTTATAATTTAGGTTCCATTTCTTTTTTTTTTTTAATTTTACTTATTTATTTGACAGAGAGAGAGCACAAGCAGGGTGAGAGGATGAGGGAGAGGGAGAAGCCCGCTACCCCGCAAAGCACGGGAAGCCCGATATGGGACTCGATTCCAGGACTCCGGATCATAACTGAGCCAAAGGCAGCAGCTTAACCAACTGAGCCACCCATAAGTCCCTAGGTGCCTGGGTGGTTCAGTCAATTGAGCGTCTGCCTTTGATTCTCAGGTTATGATCTTAGAGTCCTGGGATCGAGCCCCTCATCTGGCTCTCTGCTCAGCAGGGAGTCTGCTTCTCCCTCTGACCCTTTCCCCTTTATGCTCTGTCTCTGTCAAATAAATAAATAAATAGAGTATTTAAAAAACAAATACACACATAATAAATAATAAAAGTACTATCTAAAAGTGGAATACAATCTTAGACTTCTAGAAAATTACTTGTCATTGATTCAATAGAGGAAAAAAATCCTCAATTGAATGCAGTGATACATTCATAAATTCTTGAAACATGAGATTATAATATTTCATACAATCTTTGAATTTCAGATCATTTCCACAACAGATCAGCTTTTTTTTTTTTTAAGATTTTATTTATTTATTTGACAGAGATCACAAGCAGGCAGAGAGGCAGGCAGAGAGAGAGCGGAGGAAGCAGGCTCTCTGCAGAGCAGAGAGCCCTATGTGGGGCTCGATCCCAGGACCCTGGGATCATGACCCGAGCTGAAGGCAGAGGCTTTAACCCACTGAGCCAACCAGGCGCACCCCCCCCAGATCAGCTTTAAAATATCCCATCTCCACCATCAATCTCCTTAGTTTATTTCTTCTGCTCTATTAATACCCACTAATGGAGATATACATTTAATCAGAATTGTGGACTTTTATTAAAACCTTTAAAATAATTTAAAGGTTTTAAAATTTCTTTTAAATTTTTAAAAGAAAATTGCTTTTCTGATTGATGATTTCAATCCCATGTGCTTATGGTTAGTGTTTTCTGTTCCATTTACTGTTTATTTCAATCTGCTTCAATATCAATATGAGTTTTGCTTGTTTCTCTTATGTTTTAAGAATATAAAAGTTTCATAGGCACTTTTCCAGTTTCTTTAATATGGTAAAAGCCATTCAATAACCCTGAGTTAATATTTATCACCATTTTACAAATGATATAACTGAAACTAATAAAGAAGTTAAGTGTATTTTTTTAAAGATCTTATCTATTTATTTGACAGAGATAAAGAGATCACAAGTAGGCAGAGAGAGAGAGGAGGAAGCAGGCTCCCTGCTGAGCAGAGAGCACGATTCGCGGCCGATCCCAGGACCCTGGGATCATGACCTGAGCTGAAGGCAGAGGCTTTAACCCACTGAACCACCCAGGTACCCCAAGAAGTTAAGTATTTTGCCCAACATAGAGCTCCATCTCTCTGATTTCAAAGTATCGTGATTGTGTTTGAGATTCTCAGGCAAAACACCAAAAATATGAATGCTTTTAAAATGTGAAAGTCAGGGGTGCCTGGGTGGTTCAGTGGGCTAAAGCCTCTGCTTTCGGCTCAGGTCATGATCCCAGGGTCCTAGGATCGAGTCCTGCATCTGGCTCTCTGCTCAGCAGGGAGCCTGCTTCCTTCTTCCTCTCTCTCTGCCTGCCTCTCTGCCTACTTGTGGTCTCTGTCTGTCAAATTAATAAATAAAATCTTTTTAAAAAAATTTTAAAAAATAAAATGTGAAAGTCATGATTAATCATTTTAAGTCAAAATAACTGTTAAAATTTCACATGTCTCAAAACTGTGTTCCCTTCTAGGTATCATCTCGACTTGCTATGTATTTCTTCCTTACCACTCCTCCTCACTTTTCCTATCTTTGTGTACCTTTTTTTTATCATGATTTATACCGTACCTCACCTTCCGTAATGTTATATTTTCAACAATTCATCTTTATCTATTCTGATTTGTCCTTTCTACATGAACATCCTTCATCCCACATGCCAAATTTTTTCCCACTATAATTTATAGACATCATCACTTGGTTAGACTTGACCCTACCTGTCACAACTGCCTTCAAATACATTTTTTTTAAAAAGAGGGCACAGACAATATTCATGTTGTAGTGCTCTGTCACCAAGATAAAACAGTTACAGTGCAGAACTTCTTTAAGTCTGGTGTCTGCAGTTTATGTTCGTTCAGTGCTGTGTACACATAACCGAAAATCAATAGGAAGTTAATGGAAAGCAGATACCATAGGGAGAATCAGGCACTACACATAACGTACTTATAGAGCAAGAGAGAAACATTTCAAGCAAATGGATAAAAACAAGTTTGGAAAGTTGAAGAAAAAAATGGATTGCTTCTTTTATATGATGCCTACCTGTAGGGAATCTATAACTTGGCCTACGTTCGATATGCTTTCACTTTCTCATACTGTTAAAAATGTCTGTTTGGAACATCTTGAGGGAAAGACCCAGATTAAGATGATTCACCAAGGTGTAACTTAGGACATTCATATATCTTCTTATTCTCAAAATTATAAGAAATGAGCTCTCAAAGGTTTGAGTATCTCTCAATGACTGATGTCATGAACAGCTAAGATAGAAATAGCCAAGCTCAAAGATGCTCCAACCACTGACTCCTCTGTCCAGGAAGGTAGAATAATTCCAGCCTCCCGAATATTCTACTGATGAAAGTACTTCTCTTTAGAACATTAAGAATTGGATTCTAATAGAAAATTCACTTTATTAATTATAATATGAATTATTCACAATCATTTTCTGAACACTTCATTATGTGCTCCGTATATATGCAAGTTGGCATTACATATCTCTATCATTCATTCAATGATTTATAAAAAGAAGATTGTATAGCATAGTGTTTAAGACCATAGGCTCTAGAGTCAGAGCTTGATACAAAACTTACTTTTGTCCTCTGCTGTAAAAGTCTAATAAAAAAAGTATATTAAGTATTTACGTAATTATTCTCTGCATAGTATATAGACAGTAACATAACCTAATGTTATTATTCTTACCAGATAGTATGTATTCAGTTTCCTGTTCTTTCTGTAGAAAATTATCACTAATTTTACCATTTTTATCATACAAATTTATTATCTCACAGTTCTGGAGGTCAGAAATTCAAAATGGGTCTCACTGGGCTAAAATTAAGGTGTCAGTAGGACTCCATTCTATCTGGGGGCTCCAGGGAAGAATCCATTTTCATGCCTTTGCCAACTTTTAGGGGCAACCTGCATTCCTTGGCTCATGGTCCCTCTCCATCTTCATAGCCAATGATAGACTACTGAGTTTCTCATATCAAATCATTCTGACTCTGATCCTTCTGCCTTCTTCTTCCACATTTAAGGACCTTTGTGATTACACCATACCCACCTTGAAAATATCTAATATTTTCTTTATGATTTTTTTTTATTTTTTAAGATTTATTTTTTTATTTTAGAGAGAGAGAGAGAGAGAGAGGGGGTGTGTGTGTGTGTGTGTGTGTGCATGCACGTGTGTCGGGGGGAGGAAGAGGTAGAGAGAGAAAAGCAGTCCACCTACTGAGTGGTGAACCTAAACTCCTCTTGATCTTAGGACCCTGAGATCATAACCTAAGCTGAAATCAAGAGTCAGTCACTTAACCAATTGAGCCACCCATGTACCCCAAATAATTTCCTTATCCTAAAGTTACTTGATTATTAAATTTAATTCAATCTGTGATCTCATTCTCCCTTACTCTGAAATTATTTCAACACAATTTATTCACAGACTATTAAGGATTAGCTGGTGTGTACCACTGGAATGCTACTATTCTGCTTACCATATACTGAGTAAACAATATTATTTAATTTACTAACTATACCATTTTTTAAGTTAGGCATAATAGGAAAAGATTGACATTTATGAGGTCTCTTTTCAAAATAACCCAATGATATTAGGTAATAACAAAGTCAACTAACTATATGTGTATTTTTCATTAAACATTTTCATTAATATTTTTACAAATAAAAATATTTTTTTTAATTTAAAAGATTTTATTTATTTATTTGACAGGCAGAGATCACAAGTAGGCAGAGAGGCAGACAGATAGAGAGGTGGAAGCAGGCTCCCTGCTGAGCAGAAAGCCCCATGCGGGGCTCGATCCCAGGACCCTGGGATCATGACCTGAGCTGAAAGCAGAGGCTTTAACCCACTGAGCCACCCAGGTGCCTCACAAATAAAAATATTTTTATAAAAATAATTGAATGCAATTATAAATTATAGAAATGTAGAAATACATGATGGTAGATAAATTTTCACTAAAAATTCTATTTTTTTTTAATTTTGAGGAGCAAGGATTTGTTTTCAAATAAATTTTAATTACTCTTTAAGATTAAATCCCCGTGCTAGAAGCTAAGAAAGTTACAAAATACATAAAAACTATATCTTTAGGAACTCTCTGTCTGATCTGCAAGAGAAAATATTCATTTCTCAAACCAGTAAGAAGCACAAGCATCAGTTTATGTTTAAGCACATTACATCTTTCAGAACCGCTTCCAGAATGAGATCAATGTGGGATAGTTTTCAGAGACGAACAAGGTTTTTTGGGAATGGCTGCCTAACAATTTTGACTCACTGCTTTCTCTTAAAACTGGTAAATATTATGGACTCTTTTTTCTTGTCCAATCCTCACTCCAAAATACACTTGCAATTATGTATACAACTTCTAAGTTTTCACTGATTCCTTGAAGCCTAAACATAAACCCAAAGATCCATGGCCTTGGGAAAAATAGTTCTGTTCAGTTGGCATTAGATATGACTAGATATGATTCAATATGACAGATTGGTGAATAAAAGAATGGATTTCTAAGGATAAGGAAACAGACAAAAATGGCCAACCTCTCCTCTACAAGATGGTTCATAATTCATGCTTAAAATCTGATTAGTTTTCCTGTTTTCTTTCTCTTTCCAGTGCCTGATGTTTTGGAGAGAAGTCTGAGCAATGTCAGTTGTACAGCAGAAAGAAACAAGTATTCCTAAAACAATGTAAGGAAACATATATAACCAGCATTGTATTTATTTGATAGTCCAAGCCTTTCCATTTAGAATGGCAGGATAAGTCTTTGCATTCACTACTTGTTTCTGACAAAACTAGATAAAGTGTATTATTCTCTGCATTTTATGTCACAAGACTAACACTTATTTCAAGAAGAAAATTAATGTCAAAGTCTCAAAAAAAGAATTCAAAAATTTATACTCATACACTTTTACATTTCTGCCACTTTTTTGTTACAAGAAATTATAAAGCGATTTTTTTTTTTTAATCCACAGGCCCATTGGAACAAGTCTGGCACTTTAGCATCTGGCTTAGAAAATATATACAAAAACACTTTATTTTAGTTCCTCAAAAAAATCATTTCATATCATGCAGCCCTAGTCAAATTCCTTCTCTTAATGATTCTCTGAATAGCACTCATCATAATAACAATGAAGTAAATAACTAAGAAATTAATTATTTAAAATCTTCCTTTTCAATCCCCTCAAGAATATGACCTCCTTAAGGAAAGGGCGGTATCTATTGGTTTGTGTGAAATATCCAACGTCTTATGCATTCAAAGCTGCTCAGTGAAAAAAATAAGTGGTTAACTAAACGCTGTATCCTTGAGATGCATCCTAGACTGATTCTGTGTGGATTACCTCATTTTACTAAATGATACTTCCAGTCTTCTCTTACTATCCTTACATTTTGCTCCTGTCCCTTCTCCAGCTATAAGGTTCTGGTACTTAAACTACCTACACAGAAGTTTTGGGTGGTATTTTTGGGGTTTTTTTGTTTGTTTGTTTGTTTTAACTCAGCTCAAGTACAATCTTCTTGTTCTTAGAAATTATAGAATCTGATAGATTTCTTCATAACCAGGCTCTGACTTGACCTTAGTCCTTCCTCTGCAAACTGCCTTCACGTGCTGCCCAGAAGATGGCATATAGTTTGCACAATTTCTACTCTTATGGTGGATGTTGGATAATACATCTGATGGCTTATATCAAAATAATTACTGAAAAAAAAGTTTGAATAGTTTATTAGTGGAACTCCTGTGTTATTAGCACTGTAAGTTTAGCTAGATAAAGCAAGCAAATGAGAAAGAGAATTTATTATAAAGATACAGCTACATTTCATTAATGCCTAAGGACAGAAATATAGGTTGGCTTTGAAAAAAAAAAAAAATGAGATAGAAAAGGGGAAGACATCAAAACCCCAGAAAATTCGCTTTCTCCTCCTCTCTCCTTTGCTTCTCACTAAGAACTAACTTCATCCATTCATTTTTCACTAAAGGCTCAAAGATACAGTGCAGAAAGATGTCCATTTTGCAGCATCCTAGGAACACATTATATCCATTCAAGTAGTTCCCCTTGTTTCCAATTTTAATTTTAGAGCTCATATTTAAAATCCCAGGAAAATAATGCCAATTAGATTGTCTTGAGTTACATGGCCCCTGTGTTATAATATACCATCAACAAAAAAAAGAACCGTATTATGCCAACATGGCTCTCATGGATCCATCCCAATGATGTTACAGATTACCCAAAAGGTGGGGTGGGGACAGCCAGGACGGAAGGAACTGGCCTCATTATAGAGGGAAATATGCTAGATGAGAGAGTGCTCTAAAATGTCTGCCAATCTAGCAGAAAATAGTATTTAATGATTATTGGGTCTCTGGATTAGAGATTAACTCATTCATATGCATTGAAATGAGGGAAGGAATGATATAAATGTAAAGACTAATAACTTTCACTGTATAAGAATTTAAATTTTATAAATAATGAAATATAACTGAAACAAAAAGGGAAACAGCAAATCACAAAATGTTAACAAATAAATGATACCTTCTCCCAAAAAATCTAGATCATAAAGGAGTTCATACAAATTAGATAGAAGGCCCTAGCAAAGTTTTTTTTTTTTTAATCAGGAATATGTTCCCAGATTCTTAATTCACAATAATTATAGTCACAATATTTACAATGGAATTAATCTCTGAAAGGAAAACTGTTAAAAACCAACACATAACTACTGAATTACTCATTTATGGTGATGACTCATGTGACTATCAGTATATATATGTAAAGAGTTCTGGAAACCCCAAGTCAGATGACTACTTAACAAGATTGCAATGTGACTAAGACAAAGAGAGCTATAAAATTATCACTAAAAAAGAAGGGTTTATTGAGTAAAGTATGTCTGCATGCCGCAAAGGCAAAGGAGACTGAGGACCAGAGTCACAGGGAGTTTCTAGGACTATCCCCAAGAGAGAGGACTTCTAGTCAGCAGACAAGAACTTTCTCCCCTGCATAAGAAATGGTGCCCTAAAACTGACCGGATAGCCACAACAGCATTTCATCTCCCATAATTTCAGAACAAGTGTACTCAAATCCTTGACGAATTCCTCAGGTCTCTTTGGAGAAGGCTACATTTTGCTGGTCAGGGTGCCAGAGTGGAGACAGTTGCACCCAGATAGACAGTATCTTCAGAGGATCTCCCTTCCCTCAAGTCCTTGGCTGAGTCCTGGTGAGTACTAATGTGCGAGGAAACAGAACAACCCACAAGGATTTGAGGGGGAAAGTCACTAGGTTTTCAGAGAGTCAGGAATAATCCTCTCACAAGCGACAGTGGAAAATAGGGCATTGGGCAGAATATCCACAATGGTTTTCCCTTAGCAGTATGGCAAAATCAGCTGATCTTATCCCACCTACCAAAGATTAAACTCAAGACCTAAAAGAACCAATTTGCTTCCACATAACTTAATGTGTCTTAGAACAAAGCTCAAAAACATTTATGGTCATATAAAAATGTCCAGCATTCAACACAGTAAAATTCATAAAATCTGTTCTCCAAAAATAAAAAGAACAGAAAAATAAGACTCATAACGAAGAGAAAAATATCAAAACTCACTCAAAGTTTAAAGATGACAGAATTTATAAACAAGGACATTAAAACAGCTACCACAATTATGTGTTGAAGTATGACCCACATGTTCATATAACCATAGGAAAGACTGAATATTTTAAACAGAGATATGGGAAATATGA
This sequence comes from Mustela lutreola, assembly GCF_030435805.1. Lineage (NCBI taxonomy): Eukaryota > Metazoa > Chordata > Mammalia > Carnivora > Mustelidae > Mustela > Mustela lutreola. The sequence goes on from NC_081295.1 coordinate 72,478,823, forward strand.
AAAATACCAAACTGGAGATGAACACTGGAGTCTGATTCTCCCTCTCCCTCTGCCCCTACCCTTTCTCATACTCTATCTCTAAAATAAATAAAAATCTTAAAAAATAATATAATAATCACTAATTATTAGGAAATGCAACTTAAAACCAATCAATGCACAATAGAAATTGCTAAAATTAAAAAGTCAGACAATAGATAGTACAGGCAAGAATATGTAGCAAATGGTAACACTCATATATTGCTGGTAGGAATGAAAATTCTACAACCATTTGGAAAATATTTTGAGGGTTTCTTAGAAGGTGAAATATGCACTTGACATTTCAATCATTAATTCCATTCATAAGTATTTACCCATGAGAATGAATAACAAATGCTTATAAAAATCCATCATGGTGGGGTGCCTGAGTGGCTCAGTGGGTTCAAGCCTCTGCCTTCGGCTCAGGTCATGATCCCAGGGTCCTGAATCAAGCCCTGTGTCAGGCTCTCTGCTCACCGGGGAGCCTGCTCTGCCCCCACCCCCGCCTGCTTCTCTGCCTACTTGTGATCTCTGTCTGTCAAATAAATAAATAAATAAAAATCTTAAAAAAAGAAAACATCAAGGTAATGGGAAAAGAAGATAAGATACATTCATAGAATGGAATATTACTCACCAGTGAAACAGAACTAACTACTGATACATGCAGCAACATGCATGGATTTCAGAAATACTACGGAGGAAATGAAACAGACACTAAATATTGTATACCACATGATTTCATTGATATGAAATTCTATTATAGTCAAAACTAATTCATGATTTCATTGATATGAAATTCTAGAATAGTCAAAACTAAATCATAAGTTGTCAAAATTAATTTGGAAAGCAAATCAGTATTTGTTTGGGAAAAGGAATAAGTAGAGTTATTGATTGTAAAGAGGTACAAGGTTGTTTTTGAATGAAGAAAATATTCTGTATTTTGGGTTTTGGGGAGGTTACAATGTACACATCTGCTAAAATTAATCAAATTATATATCATAGTCTCTAAAAATGGATGAATTTTATATATAAATTAATGCATTCAATTTTTTTTACTTTCCTTGAGATGACAGATCTATATCATGGGAAATGGATAACACTTTTTCCAATGCTTTACACTTTGAAAGAAACAAAATAATGGATTGATAGCAAGATCAGAATAAAAAGTGGTAAACTTCCAGGAATGGGTATGAGTGAAATTATTTGTATCTCAAGGAAGTGTTCACAAAAAGGCAATAGCTGTGAAGAATATTCTGAATAATTTTTCTTCTCTTTACTGATAGTGAAGAAGATAACACTTTCTGTGGATACTAGCCACCCTCTTTCCCCAGCTACTCTAGCTTGTCGATGGGCTCATGAGCAAAATAATCAAGCATCAGGAATAGAGGCTATGCATGGGTTTAAAGACTTGGTCTTACCTTCAACAAGACTATTCTGGTTACCATTATTGCTAAATATCTAGCATGCTATAAGCTGAGTCTGATGCTGATTTCCTTTACGACACCATATGCAAGGGGATCAACTAGCAAGGATAAGTACTCTACCTCTTCATGGAAGAGGAAGCAACATGTTTCATAGGAATAAATGCAAAAGATATGGTTATGCCTTTACTATCTGCTCTTCTTTGAAGCACCACTACCCAAAGGTTAATGGAATTTCTGGTTCTCTATCCTGAATCCCACAAAACTTTGCTTTGGACCAAACAATGTGTTTGCCAGCAAAGAATGGGGAAGAGTTCAACCCCATGGAATCTATTGATCTTATCGTGTACAACATCACTTCAAGTTTCTTTACCTGATACGACAGTGGAATACTCTATTAAAAACCCAGTTGGTGTACCAGCTAATAATACCTTGACCAGCTAAGTGCTGTTCTGCAAGATTTTGTGTATGTTTTGAACCAGCAACTGATATTGTGCTATTTTTCTTATAACTAGAAGACATGAATCAAGGAACTAAGAAGTGGGAATGGGAGTGATTGGTTCCTCTCAGTTATCCTTAGAGACCCAATCACAAAATCTTTTCTTTCCATTTGCCATGATTGGCTCTAGTGGACCTGACAATGATTCCTCTGAACTTGAAGTTTAAACTATCCTCCGTCACTTTGAACTCTTCACACCACTAAGTCAATAGACAAAGAAGTGTTTGCTGTACCAGCTGGAGTGATTTATCCTGATTATCAAGGATAAATGGAGTTGTTGCTATATACTGAAGGCAATAAGTATTCAAGGGATCCTTTGGGTTGCATCTTAGTACTTATAGGTCCAGTGAAAATGGTTAATAAAAGAATGGAGTAAGCCACATAAACAGGGCCACTAAGTACTCCAGTCCTTTGGAAAGGAGGTGTTATATCTCCACATCAGGTAAAGAACCATGGCCAGCTAAGGAGCTTCCTGAAGGCAAATGGAATGGATAGTGAGAGAAGAAAATTATAAATACCAGTTATGGCTTCTTATTCACTTGCAGAAATCAGGCATGTAGAAAGTAAGCTCATATCAACCAGTTTGTTTTCCAGGCTTCCTCTTCCTCTAATATAAAGTACAATAGTAGAGATTAACCTTACAGTTCAGAATAAAGATATAAGAGATCAAAGGAAAATTCAAACCAAGTTTGAAAAAGAATGGACATCACCTAGAGATACAGTGATTCATGGAATTGTGAGTCTACCCTTTTGATGAAAGAGTGAGTTGTATATGACCATATGCATATGTGGCTATATAATGCAGATTTACTTCGTATCATGAGGAAACTTGAGGTCAGATGGCTGTTATTTTTGAAGGTGGCATATGGGTAGAAGGGCATAAGTGGATACAGAGGTGACAAAGGATTAACTAAACCAGATTTATGTTTAACTTCACATCTCTCCTGTGCCTGTTTGCTATGGACTGAACATTTGTGTCCATCCGAAATTTATATGTTGAAATTCTAATCTACAATATGAAAGTATTTGAAGATATAGTCTTTGGGAAAGAATCTGAATTATATTAGGTTATGAGAGTAGGGCCCTTGTAAAAAGAGTCAGAGACATAAGAGCTATCTCCCTGTCTCCCTGTCATGTAAGGACACAGCCCAGAGATAACCATCTATAAACCAGGAAAAGCTCACTCACCAAACACTGGTCCTGCCAGCACCTTATTCTTGGACTTCCCAGCCTCCCAAACTGTGATAAATCAATGTTTGCCGTTTGAGTCACCAAATCTACAGTATTTTTATTATAGAGGCCCCATCTAAGACAGTATTTTATTTTCCAGTGTGCTTCAAAGGAGGAGAACCTGAAACTCCATTTCCCAGACCAAGGCCCCCTTTAACTGAATGGCTCCAGGTTGGTTGGCAGATGGTGAGCAAGCATTAAGAGGCAGAAAGGAGCAGGAAAGAAAGCAGCATTCTTTCCTGACAACAATTTTTAAAAGATGAGCAGACAACATGAGACATAGTGAGGACTTTCAAATCATCCACTTTGGGCACCTCAGGTAACAGAAACATTAGGAGTCATGTTTTGGAGAGTCTTAAAATTTCATAGTAACATCCAAATGAACTCTTGAGAATCCTCTCTAGGTCTACTGGTCACACAGACCAGCAGGTTGGCTTCCCTTACTGTCACTAGCCAACCCTAACAACAGTTATGCCTATAATTCCTGGGACAAACCCCTACCTGTTCCAATTATCTCGAGAGAATTCTGATCTTCTGGCTGAAATCTATAATACAGGAAAATACCACAACTTTGGTATGTCCAAAAAAATGACAAAGAATTATCCCTTTAGAACATAAAAACACAAAGAAATAAACAACAAAATCACCCTTCTGGTGAAGCCATAGATCAGGGTTTTTGCTACATAATGATCTACTAAAAGGGCTACTTTTATGGGAAATAGAAGGGCTATTCTTGATTTACTATAAGGAATTATTCAAAAACATTTTATTTTGGTTATACTTTTTTTGATAGGAATTGAAGGAAAAATAGTTCACCACAGGAGCATAAACTCAAAGCTTGAAATGAATGAATGAACCATCACTTGGGTTCTTACTCTAAGTCAGGAAAAACTCCACAGGAAGATCTCACTTTGGTTTCAGTTAATCTCATCAAACTCTTTACCGGTGAGCTCATGTTACTATATTCAGCCTACTGTACCTGGTGTTATAACAATAAAATTGAAGTATTTTGTAAATCATGCATCATTTTAGATTATTGAAAATATGACACTTAATATCAGAAGCACTAAATGATGAATGAGTTAGTGCTAGAGGAAAGCAAATTCCAGTTTCCTGCTCCAAGAAACATTTCATACCAGTGACTAAAATTTGGGGTTTTGTTTCAAAGTTAATCACAAAACTAATGCTGATTTAGAAGAGATCTTCATGCATGCACCAGTTAAGGAAAACACCTCCGTGAACAACCTGAGTAAAAACTCACTTCAAAGTAATAAAAAGTTCAAAATGTAGCTTTCTATGTTTGTGATTTTATGTGCAGCTTAAAAAAGATCACTCTCGGGACGCCTGAGTGGCTCAGTTGGTTGGACAACTGCCTTCGGCTCAGGTCATGATCCCGGAGTCCCGGAATCGAGTCCCGCATCAGGCTCCCAGCTCCACGGGGAGTCTGCTTCTCCCTCTGACCTTCTCCTCGCTCATGCTCTCTCTCACTGTCTCTCTCTCAAATAAATAAATAAATAAATAAATCTTTAAAAAAAAAATCACTCTCACTTAATACAAAATACTTGTTGTTGTCAAAAGAAACGTTATGGTCCATTAATGCTCCTGGTAAGAGCATTTAAATATTTCATTGTTACAGAGAACCCATCATTCAAATCACTGAATATTTATTCCCTTTTCATCTATTAAAAACAAGGTTAAATTACAGAAATTATTCATTAAAGATCTATTTAGCCTATAAGAAGTAAATGAAGCTTTTCCAACTAAAAATAATCCTGGCCACTTGCTACATTTTTAGCATGCTAGCAAATGACATACTGACAGGTGAAGAGCTAGACAGTTATAGTGAACCCAATGTCCTTTTGGCACAAAGTCAAACAATGTTCTATCAGGCAACACTACTGCCTACTATATAATGTGACACCTAACTCTATCAGTAACATCATATTCAACTTCCAGATAAGTTTTACTATTGACATGTTCCTCTTAGCATCAAATGACAAGAGAATGTGTCCAGTAAAAAGTTCTGAACCTCAGACACACCAGAGGCATGACAACCTAATCTGTGTTCCACTGAGCATTTTGGTCAACTGATAACAAATGTTACAAGTGACAACCAATTGTGGGAGAAGTTGATTCTAATGCAATTGCAGAGGGCAGAATCCCTCTGATGGTTCTAGAACATGTTACAGTCCGTCTGAAACAATGCATGAACAAGTAGAAGAGCTAGAAAGTGATAGCAGAGCAGCTATTTTTGTTAGAGTGGAGCAGAGGAGAAAACTTAAGTTGGAGAATGACTGCCTAAGCTTTGATCTACGAATGATCTTCAAATCAGCAGCATTTTCTAAAGGATAGATATTGGTGAGAAAATTGCCTGGGATATTTTCAGGTAATACTGCTTAATTTCTTGAAAATGTAATGTGACTTATGAGAAAATAATGCTAATTTCCATTTGTGGACACCCACCAGTACCAGACATTGTATCATACCCTTTATTTCTTTAACATATTTAATTCTGGTAACAACGCTTCCAAATAGTCATTATTATCTTCATGTTTTAAATGAGTAAGCTGCAGGAGCTTAGCGACTGCCCAAGATCACACAGCTAGCAAGTGGAAGAGCCAACATTTGGTCCCAAATGAATATGGCTCAAAGTCCAAGCTTCTTCCCTATTCAAAAATGTGTGAATTTCATATTTATCATTGCTTAAATACATCTATAAACAAACATGTATCCACACTGTGAATATACCTATTTTTAGAATATCATTTATAAACAATTCCTTGGGCATTTTGAAAACTCTAATAGGCACTTTAAGGGGGAACTGCATGTAGACCGTATTTCTGCTCTACTATTATGAAAGAATGAAAAATCATAAAATCATGAAAAAAATGGAAACTCACTTAAGAGAGAAAGGGTTTTCGGTGCAGACTAAGAATATGTAAATGATTTAATCAGTTTTCTGGGACTGATTTTCAGAGTACTGAAAACAATCTCCCTAGGAAAGTTTAAGTATTAAATATGGTTTTTATAAGATACAGAAATAGAGAAAGGAACATTCATGAGAATTATTTTTGAGGAAAAAGCATCAGCACTTAGTAAAATTTGGGATATCTCAGAGAAAATTCAAAAATTGTTTCACATTATTTGCCATAAAATAAGCAGCTTTGGGGAAGCTGCAGAAGATAGATTAGCAGGATGTAGAAACCAGCCAAAACGATGCAGAGACTGGAGGCTGATTTCCTCGAAAAAAAGCTAAAAATATACTTCTGCATCAAACAAAGAAAGTTCTAGAAATTGGCATATATGGTTTTTTCTCTAGTTTGAAAATAAGAATGGAACCTTCTTCAACTTACTGAGATTGATGACTCAATCACAAAATACCTCTTCATTTGATTACTTTAGGATGCTCTCTTCAGCTGTCCTGAGCTTTTTTTGTCTTGTCCCTTTTGTTTTGTTTTGATTTTTTAAATTTCTTTCTTTGCTTTGTTTGAGTCAACCTAGTAGGATGTTTAGAATATCTAGGATGTGTGTCCAGAGAAAAATCAGCTGAATAAAAAGCATTTGTATCTTTAGGTGACATATGAGCAAACCAAGATCATTCTCTAATTAGCTTGGCAAACTTCGACAACTCAGTCGCTTTGTTTCTGCCTCATCTTCTTCCACTATAAAATAAGGGGATAGGCTGGATGACGTTTTCAAATTTATCAACTCTAACTTCTAGAATTTTGTATATCAAGCTGACATCAAGGAATGGAGCTTGGGACTGTCACCCTCCATGTTATATACCTTGATTACAGCTCTTGCTGCCTTATTTCTAAATAATGATATGTGTTAAACTTTCATTAACAAACATTAATACTGATTTCTTAACCATTATTTTGTGATAGTTGACATAATTCTATTACCTTCAGTGCACACCATGGCAAATACCGACTAAGTGCCTTCTAAAAATAATCCTGAGTCCACACACGTTGAATACCTAGCAGAGTACCCTCCCTTCCTCCTTTTACACTGAGAAGGGATTGATTTCATTGGTCTTTTCAGTAAATAAATACCCCATTCTTTTCAATCGTGTCCTTTCTTTTCCAACTTATTTTACATACTCTAACAAGTGACTTAACTGGGCCCCTCACACTATCTGACCACACTCAGTATGACTGGAACCTCTGAAAAGAAAACCTTTGCATTTACTCTTTTGATCGTTTTAAGAGTATGTCAATCTCTGCGTATCACTTTTTTGTTCTAGCAAGGGTAAGTCTGGTCACAACTGCCAGGTCCTTATCAAATTTCTCTCGCTTTTGTGATAAGCGTTTGGGATTTCAACTGACTGAGGGAGGCTCCCTGAGACCGTGGCTGCAGGTGGATTCCCTGAGTTATCTTCATCTGTCCCACATCTCTCTGCATCAGTGGAGCTGGATTATAATGTTGCCTTTGTGTAACAAGGAAAACTTTTCTATTTGTCTGGCAAATGTAAATTTACTAGGTCTGGCAGCCACAAGGTAGTTTTGAGGAAAGAATGCTTTGGAATAGATCAGGTTTGAGTTCTGAAGCCACAATTCTCTTTGTTTTGTTTTGTTTTGTTTTGTTTTTAAAAAAGTAATTGAAACCATTTTCTTTAAAATGATTATTCTGCAAGTCCAGAAGGATGAGTCTGGCAACTTTTCTTCCATTGGCTCCCATGATGATAAATGATAGCATAATATCTATTTACCCAGCTATGAAATTTTGAAAAATAATTCAGGATTTGGGTAAATAACCCAGAGAGTATCAGGGTTCAGTTTCCATCCCCCCCAGTATTGTAACTAGAGCAATTTCAGCTCACCTAGGTGGTTAGATTTAATGTTTCAAGTCAGAGACAGACTGGGGCCCCTTTCCTAGCTATTCTCCCTTCCTGTCACTCTCCATTTCTCTGCAAGAGCTGACCTCATTGCTGCCCTTTTACTCCTAGATACTTAACCCCACTGCCTACCTGCTCTTCAGAACTGATTTTAGTATTCAGCATATCACAAGCACAACATTTAGAATCCCATATCTCCCCAACCACTCATAATAAGGCTGTTCTCCAATGTAAGAATTATTTTATGTATCCATTTCCTAGGGGTACAACAAATCACCTCACATTTAGTGGTCTAAAACAACAGAACTATATTCCCTCACAGTTCTGAAGGCCACAAGTCTGAAATCAGGAGGTCAGCAGGACTCTGTTCTCTCCAAAGCCTCCCGGGGAATACCCTTCTGTCTCTTCTACCTTCTGGCGGCTCTAAACATTTTCTTGGATTGTGTTGGCATCACTCCAATCTCTGCCTCCAGGCTCACATTACCTCCTCTTTTGCGTGTCTTTTAGGTGTGTCTGCATACAGTCTCCTTCTGCCTCTGTCTTGTAAAGCTATAAGGACTCTTGTGATGGTATTGTTGGACCCACTGGATAATTTAGGGAAATCTCTCCATCTCAAGATCCTTAACTTAGCAACATCCACAAAGACCCCTTTTTTCCAAATAAAGTAAGATTTACAAATTCCAGAGATTAGGATCACTATCTTTCAGTCACCATTTCTCAGCCTGCTCTGCTCAGCCATAGAAGGTCTGGGTCATAAGTAATTTTACTTCTCTCTATCTTTAGAAGAAACAATTTATGATTTCTCTTAATGAAGAGTTGATAGCAAACATTTCTATGTACATTTATATAGTACCAGCCTACATTGTCCTTTATCAATCCAGAGTATTTATCCCAAGAAAGGACACAGTCCCTAAACTTTTCCTACCCTTGAATGATTTCCCCAACTTCCTCATATGTCTTCCCCACATCTTATCTTCTGAAAAACAGTATTTTCCTATTAATAAAAATATTTATTATAGTAAAGGCTACCTTTATCTCCTTTATCTTCCTCTATGTTCCTTCCTTCATCATGTATTTCTTGAGTCCCCATAATGCTCCAAGATCTGTAACAACCACTGACATTTAATCTGAAAGTCTTTTATCCTTAATTTACTTAGGACACTTAAGGACTTTTATGAAAATATTCTCATATGCTGTTTTGCCAGCCAAGTCTTCAAAATAGATTGGTAGGTGTGTAGAAGTACAACCACTCCTCTGAGGGTAGAGGAGCACCAGACTTCCCCTGTTGGTATCCCAAGATTTCAAGTAACTTTCAAGATGCTCATTATATCCCCAGAAGTCCTATCAGAGTACCATCAGTAAAGCATGAAGCTAGCCAGGGTGTCTTTGAGTAACTAAAGGTAGAATGGGATAGTTTTTACCCGAAGGAGGCCTTGACCAAAGGAAGGTGCCACCATCAACAATATACCATGGGGAGCGGTTTCTTAAGAGGAGGGAAACTAAGTACTCAAAGTCCAGAAGAAAATCAATCTAACCTGAGATTCAAAAATTACCTCAAAGACATTATCAGATGAGAAGGAGTTCCCATTGACAAGGTAGTTGTACTACAGAGAAGCCAAGAATTATATTGTCAGAAAATCTCCTAAGCTCAGTTTTCTTTTTTTTTTAATTTTTTATTTTTTATAAACATATATTTTTATCTCCAGGGGTACAGGTCTGTGAATCACCAGGTTTACACACTTCACAGCACTCACCAAAGCACATACCCTCCCCAATGTCCATAATCCCACCCCCTTCTCCCAACCCCCCTCCCCCCAGCAACCCTCAGTTTGTTTTGTGGGATTAAGAGTCACTTATGGTTTGTCTCCCTCCCAATTCCATCTTGTTTCATTGATTCTTCTCCTACCCACTTAAGCCCCCATGTTGCATCACCACTTCCTCATATCAGGGAGATCATATGATAATTGTCTTTCTCCGCTTGATTTATTTCGCTAAGCATGATATGCTCTAGTTCCATCCATGTTGTCGCAAATGGCAAGATTTCATTTCTTTTGATGGCTGCATAGTATTCCATTGTGTATATATACCACATCTTCTTGATCCATTCATCTGTTGATGGACATCTAGGTTCTTTCCATAGTTTGGCTATTGTGGACATTGCTGCTATAAACATTCGGGTGCACGTGCCCCTTTGGATCACTACGTTTGTATCTTAAGCTCAGTTTTCTAATTATAAATTAATGTATTACTTGTGGAAAATTTGCAAACTACAGAAGTGAACTTTAAAAGATTTACAAAACTCATTCAGAATTCCTATCACCCAGATAAAACCATAACTAATGTTTCAGTGTATTCCCCATAAGTCCTTTTTATAAAAATACATGTTTATTGTAACATAGAAGATACCTTATATATATTATTTTGCACCCTACTTTAATTTTGCTTAATGCAGCTTGGAGACCATTTTCCAATTATATTAGATATTCATTGTAAACATGATTTCAATGAATGTATATTATCTCATCGTGTAACTTTACCTAAGAATTCTTCATTTTGGACATTTGCTTCAGATTCCATGCTGTATAATGTTGTAGCAAACATTCTAGTGCACAATGCTTTATATGGATCATTAATTATTACTATAAGTTCCTCAATGTAAAAATACCAGGTCAAGAATATTAACACTTTTAAGACTCCTGACACATAGTAATAAAATTGTATATAAATAACTTAGCATAGTTTCTGGCATATAGAAAGTACTAATTAATGCTAGCCAGTGTTTAATAATAACTTTTCATTCAAAACGATGGTAGCAATTTATATTCCCGTTGTCATCCCCCTTTAACTACAATTTTGTTAGAAACACATCTCTGAATCTCCTTGGAAGCTGGGAGGTGGATTCTAAGTTCTGGTCACCCGCCGAAACCAACTACCTACTCCCTGATTCTGTACAGGTTTCAGGTGTGACACTTGCTATATTTCAATCTCTCCAAACAACTTTCAGAAATGTTCTAATGCTCAGACAACCCCTTTCTAAACCTGATCTATTACAGCCATGCTGCACACAGTATACATTTTCTGAAATCTGGGGATAAAGCAAAAGGAAGGGATACCAGCACTGAACAGATGGCACAGATCTCTCCATCCAAATGAGAAGTATTCTATGTGGTTTGATATCCTCTAGGGAATAACTTTCTATTTTATCCATACCTTGTCCAATGAGACACTACCAGGGTAAATTTTCTATTTCATCATGCACTTAGCATATTGTTACTATGAACATTTCCTCTTCTCTCCCCTATTTGGAAAAGCACTTTAAGTTTGATACACAGAATTGTATTATAGTTGGTTTGCTTTTGAACATGGGGATGATTTCTATGGGTTTCATACAAGTGTGTGCTGGACAATCTGAAAGGACTGACCTTTCATCAGCCCCAAAACTGGGAAGGAATTAGCAATATCCTGGGGCACCTGGGTGGCTCAGTGAATTAAAGCCTCTCCCTTCAGCTCGGATCATGATCCCATAGTCCTGGGATCAGGCCCCACATTGGGCTATCTGCTCGGCAGGGAGCCTGCTTCCCTTCCTATCTCTCTGCCTGCCTGCTTGTGATCTCTTGTCTGTCAAATAAATAAATAAAATCTTGAAAAAAAAAAAAAGCAATATCCTATCTTTTATTCAGCTGTCATGAAGTTCAACTTGAAATACAATGATTTTAAGCCTAAGCATGTATGCTATCCAAGTACGGATTTGATATTATACTTCACATTATAATGGTAGTTCAATATGTTTTAGGTAATTCCATAAAATTTCAGCCTAATGTTTCTTATAGTAGAAAGAATTCAGCTACACTACAAGAAAATCATGTACCCTTACTTAAAAGTTCATTATGAATTTCTCTTATCTGATCACCAAATCTACATATAGCCATTATCAAAGTCTCTCAGCTCCACTATTACATGTGAATTCTACTGTATAACATCATGAACTACAGGCATTACATCAGTTAAAACAGTCATTTCAGTTTGAAGGTCAGGCGTGGGTTTCTGCCCATAAAGACATAACTCTTTACAACACAAGCCATGTGTTCAGTATTAGATTAAAGAACTAAGAGCTCTGTTTAGGCAGGAAATACATCATACTCATTATTACAATAAGTGCTTAGCATGGTGCACATAGTAGAAGTTATTTTTTCTTTTTTTTTTCTTTTTTTAGATTCATTTATTTATTTAAGAGAGAGAGAAGAGAGGGGAGGAGCAGAGGAAGAGAATCTTCAAGCAGACTCCCCACTGTTCACAGAGCCTAACATGGAGCTCATCCTCACAATCCCAAAGATCACAAACTGAGCTGAAACCAAGAATCACATGTTTAACTGACTGAGCCACCTAGGTGCTTCTAGGTTATTCTTCTAAAAGAAAGGGAAAGAGTGTAGGACATTTAAAAAGGAGAGAAGGTAAGAAGGGAGAGAGAGAGAGTGGAAGGAAGTCAGGCAGGGAAGGAGGAGGGAAAGAGGAAGAAGGAAGGATATTGAAGTAACCCACAACATGCAATAATTTACTTTAGCTTCCCACTCACCTCTTCCTGGCTACCTTTGGTGCTGATTATGTGGATTCATGACCATTATCATACTTGACCTTGATTTGGTCACTAGACTTTGTCTTTCTTTTCTTTCTTTCTTTCTCTCTTTCTTTCTTTCTTTTTCAACTCATTTATTTCAGAGGGAGAGATTGGGGGGAGAGAGAGAGAGCACATGGGGTGGGAGGAGGAATGGGAGAAAGAGAATCTCAAGCAGACTCCCCACCAAGTATGGAGCCCAATACAGGACTCAATCTCATGACTGTGAGATCAAGACCTGAGCCAAAACCAAATCAAAACCTGAGACCAGACCTGAGTCAGACACCCAACAACTGAGCTACCCAGACGCCTGTTTGTTTTCTTTTATTGCTGATTTTGTCTTTGTAATACAATCTTAGTAGTTGTTTGTTATGCTATTATTTTCAGGTCCAATTACTACTTCTACTCTCTTGTTCAAATAGATTTCTTTCTTTGTTCCAGGATCGTCTCTGCACACCATTGCTTTGGTTTAGAATTTTCTAACCTGGATCTTGGTAAAATTCCCTTGAACTAAATATTAATGTCACAAAAATTCCAGCTGATCCACCTATTCTAAGAGGATCTATACCAAAATTTGCCTAGAACTCTAAATTCTTAAATGTTCTGAAAGTAATTATAAATATATTTATGACTTTGCAGTAGCAGCTAATGAAATTTTAAAATATCCTTATTTGCAATTTGGAAAGGACTTTCAGATCTGCACGAATAATTAGTGTGAAGGTAATCTAACATAGACAACCAAATGTAAACTCAAGCTTCTTGGGATTTCTCTCCTTCTCCTCTTCTCCCCCTCTCTGTCACATATATGCCCACACACAAACATACACCAACAAGTGTTTGAGTTGTTTTGCTTAGACTTAGGTAATCCATCTTTGATGATGGTAGAGAGAATACGATATTATACTTCAAATCTGAGCTTTAATATTTATAACTGTGTGATATTAGGGTGTCATTTTTTAATAAAATATTTATTATAAAGAAATTTACTTTATAGGATATAATTTTTTTAAGATTTTATTTATTTGAGAGAGAGCATGAGTGAGGGGAGGGAGATGGCCAGAGACTCCCCACTGAGAAAGGAGCTGGACCCCAGCCTGGATCCTAGGACCCTGGGATCATGACCTGAGCCAAAGGCAGATGCTTAACTGACTGAGCCACCCACGTACCCTGAGGGTATAATTAATTTTATAATTTGCTTTAGGAGTTATAAAAGTAGAATTATTCCAAAATTAACTTATTCTGTTTATTCAAATAAAATAACATTAAGGACATCATAATTTTTACTATGCATATTCAAGTTTTTTTAAATACCTAATTTACTTTCTTGCCAATTTATTTTTACTCATATCTTTATTTCCTAAAAGCTATGATATAGATCATCAGAGAATATCTCAAGTTTCTATATACCTTTAAGGGCATATAAAATCAGAGGAGTTTTGAGGATCAAAATACTACTTTTTGAAATTTCATCTCCTTTGATTTTGAAATTCCATGGAAATAAATTCTGTCCTCCAGATTGAATCAATTAATTTCTTATAACTTGATTGTGAATTTTTACTTATGAGTATTGGAAGTTATAGTCCATTAGGAATCAAGAAGATAGAAACTCCAAGCTTTGAATCTTCTGGACTGAATTTGATCTATGGAGATCATTATAGATGCAGAAGGGGCCCTAAGATTATTTCAGGACCACTTGGCATAGCAACAATGATCAGGCAAAATTAAGGACAAAGACAACATGACAATAATCACATAAAAATGGGGTGCCTGGGTGGCTCAGTGGGTTAAAGCCTCTGTCTTCGGCTCAGGTCATGATCCCAGGGTCCTGGGATCAAGACTCGCATTGGGCTCTCTGCTCAGCAGGGAGCCTGCTTCCTCCTCTCTCTCTGCCTGCTTCTCTGTGATCTCCATTTGTCAAATAAATAAAATCTTAAAAAAAAATCACATAAATTTTTTTTTAAGATTTTATTTTTAAGTAGTTTGTACACCCAACGTGGGGCCCAAATTTACAACTTCAAGACCAACATTCACGTGCTCCCCTGACTGAGGCAGTCAGGTGCTCCCAGAATCACATGAATTTAGGTAACACCTAAAGGCAATCAAATTTATTTTCTTCTGTACTATCCTCCCACCTGCCTTTCTCTTTAATCTAATAAAAATACCTAAGAAGGACCTTACAAAGATCATGCCAGGGCTATGAGTTACTAAGAGAGCCAAGAGGGATTTGGGATCCAAAACTCTCAGTACTGCAGGTCCTAAAATGAGATCCAAAGTGAGAAGGAACATTACTTTCAGAGTTTGAAAGTATACAAATGCCAAAGATTGAGATGAACTAAATAGTTGATTAAAACCTCAGGGGTGGGGTACCTGGGTTGCTCAGCCAGTTAAGCATCTGCATGCTGCTCAGGTCATGATCTCGGGGTCCTGGGATGGAGCCCAATATGAGGCTCCCTGCTCAGCAGGGAGTCTTCTTCTCCCTCTGACCCACCCTCCTGCTCTTGCACACTTGCACTCGCTCGCTTTCTCACTCTCAAATAAATAAAATCTTTTTTAAAAAATTCTTAGAAGTTCAGGGGTGAGGTGATCTTAAACCTAAAATAATTTGGACTCCATAAATAAACTCTCAAACTTTTCCTCCTCTTGTCAGATTGAGACATGATCATTCTAGGACACAGCAGTATAAGGCACATGAATTAAGATCAAAATATAATAATCAAGCTATTGTGACAAGAGTAAAAAAGCATGTGTTGACCAAAAAATGACCTAGTTACTACATGGACTGGCATAATACTTTCAATTACAGACCATTAGTATATTGATGATGATGATGATGATCTTTTAATTAATTAGATACCTAATTTATTATCTTTCAAAATTATAAATTTATTTCAAATTTATTATCTTTCAATATCCCTTTTTGTCTTCCTGTTTCTCCTCTATATAATTTCAATTGAAAATAAAATATTCAGGACGCCTGGGTGGCTCAGTTGGTTGGACGACTGCCTTCGGCTCAGGTCATGATCCCGGAGTCCTGGGAATGAGTCCCGCATCGGGCTCCCAGCTGCATGGGGAGTCTGCTTCTCCCTCTGACCTTCTCCTCGCTCATGCTCTCTCTCACTGTCTCTCTCTCTCAAATAAATAAATAAATTCTTAAAAAAAAAAAAAAAAGAAAAGAAAATATTCAAACATTAACTGTCTATTATCTGTCTATTTACCTCATCTATCTAATATTGGGCTAAGGAGATAGACAATACAAAGCTAAAGAAGAAACTCTGTGACCTCAAGGAAATTTGCCACAAAATATTGTGACAAATGAACAGACTAAATAAGTCTAACAACGTGAAGACTAGGGCAGTTGGTAGAGTTGGAGGAAGGAGAGATTATACTCATTTGAAAAGATTCAGAAAAGTCTTCATGAAGAGGTGACATTCAAGAAAGAACCTTAAAATCATTACGATTTTTGTCAAGTAACACTGGGGGAAGGGTTATTTGCTAGCAAATATGCAATCACTGAATATTTTTGAACAGGAATTGTAGGCATCTGACAACAGAAGGATGTCATCCTCTATACCCATGGTTTGACAAATAATAGCTAAGGAAGTACCTCAACCTTTTTAGTGGCAATTTTATTCATTCCAAAGGGAGATCTAATTTCATTTGCTTATTTGAGAATGAGAGAGAGATCACAGTGGGGGAATAGGCAGAGAGAGACAAGCAGACTCCCCGCCAAGTGTGGAGCTCCACACAGGGCTCAATCCCAGGATGCTGAGATCATGACCTGAGTCAAAGTCAAACCCTCAACTAACTGAGCCATCCAGGCATCCCATCCAAATGGAGATTTTGACACTCTAAGACTGTTTAATTCTAGCAACCCTCCCATATTTAAAACTGGTAATAAATTTTATGCAATAACTAGCTATTCCTATGACATTTCAAAAGATCAAAAAAATTGAACAATTATCTGTTCCTTGTTGATAAGCAACCTTTGGTTATCTTTTGGTTGATGGTCTTTCTAAGGAAGTATGTGTTTTTTCTAAAGTAACTTTGCATCATTCTTGTAAAATTTCTCTACTCAAATCTAGCAAGATGGAAATTATTCTATAGATTTAAATATCAGACACCAAAATTTTCCATCACAGAGTATAACTGTATATTTCCTTGGGTCACACACTGAAAATCTCATATTCATGTGTATGTGATCTATGTACTTATATGGACATATGCAGTGATTTTCAAGGGTTATCCTAAGTCAGATGCACAGTACTAGATTATTAAAATATTTAGGTAAAAATTTTAATTGATTTCTATATAGACCATTTCTTAAATCAATGAGAATTAAAAAGGAAATTCCTACTTCCAAATATAGTTTCATGGGGAATTTCTGGAAAGTTTTATACATCTAACTGTCACTTAAAGCCTAGAGTAGAGTACCTCTCTGAGCTTGGAGAGACAAGAGCTCTTCTGTCCCTCACAAGTTGGATTAGAGGACATCAAAGCCCTGAGGATGTTCCAAAGGCCAATAGCTAAAACCAGCTCTACTAGATTTTTCAGACAACAAAAATTATCTTTTTTAGTCTTATGTCTGCCCATTGCGTGAATAAGAGAGGATAGAAGTAAAAATACATCTTCTCATTCACAAAGGAGACCCTGGCTTAGGAAGTGCCACATTTTCTGGAACTTTCCTTTGTTAATTTTGGAGATATTCTATTTATTGAGAAATATATACATTGTCCTGGAATGAAATAAACAATCAATTCAACTTCTCCAAAATGCCTAAACATCTACATTGCAGGTACTGTATATCTAGGAAACACAATTCACACAATCCTTTTTCAGGGAGTAGGCAGCCTCTTGGAAACATCCTAGTCATTCCTAGGTCCAAAATATTACTCCTTCTGCCACATTTCACCTGTTCTCCTCATGAGATTTCATCTTTGGCATCGAATTCAGTGCTTTCTTGCCTCACCTGTATTGCCTAAGGCTATTCTGAGCTTTTGTGATCATTTTACTTTGAAATAGAAATTGCTCTATTGCTTAAAACAATACTGTTAGGTAATACAGGTAAGTCTTTATATTTTTTCCTCTTATCTTCATTGTCACCAGATTGAAACTTGATGTACAGTGTTTCCCACATTTAAGAGTTAACTGAAAGCCTAAATGAGCTGGGGAGAAAACCAGCCCTGGGCATAAATTTTCCTCGATGCTTTTAATTTACTGATTAACTTAGGAAAGCTCCTCTTCCTGAGAGATTCTATGGGTTTGAAAAGAATTATATTCTCTTAGTTTCATCTAAAGTTAGTGTTAAATTCCACACCATATATATCATCTCACTTCTGTTAGAATGGCTATTATCAAAAAGAGATAACAAATACTGGCAAGTATGTGGAGAAAAGTGAACCCTTCCTCACCTTTGGTAGAAATGCAACTTGGTGCAACCACTATAGAAAACAGTAAGAAGGTTCCTCAAAAAAATTAAAAATAGGGGCACCTGGGTGATTCAGATGGTTAACCGTCTGCGTTCAGCTCAGGTCGTGATCCCACGGTCATGGAATCAAGTCCTATTTGGGGCTGCCTGCTCAGAGGAAGCCTGCTTCTCCCTCTCCCACTCCCCCTGTTTGTCGTCCCTCTCTCACTCTCTTGTCAAATAAATAAATAAAAGCTTAAAAAAATTAAAAATATACCTGTCATAGGATCTAGCAATCCCACTTCTGAGAAATGAAATCACTATTTCAAAAAGATGTCTGCATCTTTTTTGTGTTCATTGTAGCATTATTTAAGATAGCCAAGACACAGTAACAACCAAAGTGTCCATTGATAAATGAATGGATTAGGAAGATGTCCTATATGTATAATGGAATACTATTCAACCATAAAAAAGAAGGAAATCTTGCCATTGGTGACATGAATGGACCTTGAGAACATTGTGCTAGTGAAGTAAGTCAGAAAGAGTAAAATAGGGTATAATCTCACTTATATGAGGAATCTAAAAAACAAAAACAAAAATGAATTCATAGAAACAGAGAGTAAGGGGCACCCGGGTGGCTCAGTCAGTTAAACATCTGCCTTTGGCTCACGTCATGATTCCAGGGTCCTGGGATCACACCCACATCTGGCTACCTGCTCAGCGCGGAGTCTGCTTCTCCCTTTCTTTCTGACTCACCCCACTCTCATGTGTGTGTGTGTTCTCTCTCCCTCCCTCTTTCTCTCTCTTAAATAAATAGTTTAAGAAAAAAAAAAATGAAAGAAAGAAAGAAAAGAAAAAGGAACAGAGTAGATTGGTGGTTGCCAGAAGAGAGTGGTACAGGAAAATGGGTAAAGGTGGTCAAAGGGTACAAACTTCTAGTTATAACATGATTAAGTTCTGAAGATCTAATATATAGCATGGTGACTGCAGTTAACAATACTGTATAGTGTACTTGAAAGTTGCTCTGAGAATAGATCTTAAAAGTTCTCACCATTAAAAAAAAAACTTAACTATGTGAGGTGATAGATATGTTAACTAAGTTTATTGTGGTAATCATTTCACAATATATATATTTATGTCAAATCATCACATCATACACATACACCATAACTTACACAGTGTTATATGTCAATTATATCTCTAAAAAGCTGGGGAAAAAATTCACCTGATAATACCTACATTATAAATTTAAAAGCATTAACGCTATTCTAGAAAATGACATTCAGGCTTAAATTTAGAAAGGAAATACAAATAATATAATGAAAAGAAATAGAATCTGAGAGGCCAATTTCATCACTTTGATTATACGGATTTACTAAAATCAACATTGAATGAATAAGGATGTTGGTACAGCAAACATAACTCCTCCCATTCTTTTTTTTTTTTTTTCCAACCAAATGACCAAAGGGTCTTGTAACATTTAGAAAAATAAGTACAAAGAAATAATTTGCTGGTACCAAACTGTTTTTAGTTTGGTTTGATTGGTTTTATCCTTTCAAGAGAAATCCTTTTCCTTAAAAATCATTACAGTGTCAATTAAAAAAAAAAAATCATTACAGTGTCACCTGATTTTCCACATTGAGGTAATCTAGTCAACAATGACTTTCTTAAATTTTTATTGAGTATAGTTGACACATAATGTTACATTAGTTTCAAGTGTACAACATAGTGATTCAACAACTCTAGACATTATGCTATGCTCACCACAAGTATAGCTACCAACTATCACCATTAAATACTACTATAATATCACTGACCATAATATTTCCTGGGCTGTGCCTTTTATTCCTGTGACTTATTCATTCCGTAATTGGAGATCTGTATCTTTCACTCCCCTTTACCCATTTTGGCCATCCCCCCCAATTCCTAACCCCTACCTCTAGCAACCATCAATTTATTCTCTGAATTTTTAGGTTTGATCCTGCTTTTCCAACAATGACTTTTTAAGTCCTAACTTGAAGGGACACTTGTAGATCCTCATCTTCCTTGACCGCACAGTCACTTTTGTCCCTGTGATTATTTCTTCTATTTTGAAATTACTTCCTCAATCATGTTCCAAGATTCTGAATGTCTTGGTTTAATTCCTACTTAAATAATACTCTTGGGGTGCCTGGGTGGCAGTTGGTTGGGCAACTGCCTTCGGCTAAGGTCATGATACTGGAGTCCAGGGACTGAGTCCCACATCAGGCTCCCTGCTCAGCAGTGAGTCTGCTTCTCCCTCTGACCCTCCCCACTCTTGCACTCTCTCTCATTCTCTCTCAAATAAATAAGTAAAATCTTTTAAGAAAAATAATACTCTTTCTCAGTCTCTTTTAAGTTTCACCTTTCTCTGTTCCCTGTAAATGTGTGTTTTTCCCCAAGTTCCTTCACTTGTCCCTTCTGATTCCAGTTAACCCTGTGTCCTGGAACACCTTAGTCAAGTCTCTGATTTCAGCTATGAATCTCAAATCTATATTTGCCTCTCAGATCTCCCTCCTGAATTCCAACGCATGTGCCCATATGTGTATTCCACATCATTCATCTTTAAATCAATAGATCCCCAGTTGAACTCACCATTTTTCCTATTCATTTTCCATACCCACTCCTTCAAAACACCTTGATGTGGGTCACTAACTATTAAGGTAAGCCAGAAACTGAGCAATCAACTTTAACCGCTTTATCTTTTACATCCCGCACTCCCTCTCTCATCCAGTCTTACCAATCTAACCTTCTTAAATCAACCCCAACCTCTCAGCGCCTATCACTGCTCCTGTAGCTCAGGTACTTATCACTTCTTACCTGTAATACCTGATAATGTCCTAGAAGATCCTCCCAGTTTATTCTGAAACTTTATCTACATGCCACACAGATGCTAGAGCTGTTACTCTTCATGGAGTGACTGGAAGGAAATCATATAATCCCATCCAAATGTTACAGAAGACGGGTGAAAAAAAGAAAGACTTCTTTAATTAAATAAATCATGTTTATGATAATTTGGAAAATCTTACTGGAGATTATAAGATTATACTGTTTGCAATAATAATTTTTATTTTGAACTTCAAAATATTTTAAAGAAAGCCATATGCCTATGTACATTAAAAGATGGCATGTGGGTTTTATTGTTTGGTTTTTTTTTTTAAGAAAGAAAAAAGAAACTATACTGTATAAACCTCTTCAGTGTTTCCACATTCAGCTTAGAATTAGCATGTTTTATAAGGTTCTCAATGATCTGGCTCCTGTTTATCTCCCCCAGTTTCTCATCCATGATCATTAAACCTTAACACTACATAAAGCTACAAGTGATAAAGAGCTATTTGATGCCTTAATATCTTTGCACATGCTATTTTCTCTATTTGAAATACCCAAACCATAGGCGGGTACACACACACACACACACACACACACACACACACAATTTCCTCCTGGCTGGTATCTTCTTTTTCTTCAAGAAACACATCAAGTATAACCACCTTTAGAAAATCTTCTTTGACAACAAAATAAATTATTTTCAGGATAAAAAAAATATGCCTCTAACGCTCTGCTCTCATCTTTAAATATCATGTGAATTCCTCCATTATATTACTCATCACACGGGAATGAAATGCTTGGTTTCCCTATCTATATTCCCTACTAGATAGTGGCTTCCGCAGAACAAATTACATTTTTCATCTCTTTATCCCAATATCCAGCCTGGATTTAAAGAAATGTTTTCTGGGGCACCTCGGTGGCTCAGTGGGTTAAAGCCTCTGCCTCTGGCTCAGATCATGATCCCGGAGTCCTGGGATCGAGCCTCGCATCGGGCTCTCTGCTCGCTGGGGAGCCTGGTTCCTCCTCACTCTCTGCCTACCTCTCTCTGCCTACTTGTGATCTCTCTCTGTCAAATAAATAAATAAAATCTTTAAAAATAAATAAGTAAATGTTTTCTGAAGCCATTTAGACATTTTTTTAAACATTTTAGTAAATAGTAAACAAATCCCTTAATATAGCTTTGTTTTCAGCATTTCATGACTGATAGTCTTTCACTTACAGTACAACACCTCCATAAAAAGAGAGTAACCATTAAATGAGTCACCCCATTCTTCAGATTATATATCAGAGCCACTGAAGTCTCAAGTACAATGAAAGCCTTTAAGACAAAATAAAACATAAAATATATATCTTTTAAAAATTTTTTACATGCAAAAGCTCGTCAGTTAGCTAAATAAATTATGGTTAGTTCAGTTGGTTATTTTCTCTTTAATTGGCTTTAAAACTGAAATTTATAAGCCTTTTAACAAAAGAAGACAAATCGCTTCCAATAGACAGTACATAAAGAAATTTTGTGAATGCAAAGTAGCCCAAATAAATTACATGGCAAATTGTTTTAGAAGAAATAGTCCGTTTAAGGAAGATAAACTTGCTATTATTAGCTAAGATGGTCCTTCAATGTCTTTATTACGTGTATTAATTATTACACAACCAACTATTTAGGTCAGCATGGATTTGTTCCTATTGCACATACAATTAAATTCCAAAAATTTGAGGAATTACAATAATAACATTTCTTAACCACCCTGAAAATGTTTAAAACATTTTGTCTGCCACAATTTTTATCATCTCTTATGCTAAAGAATTGCCTAGGAAGTTTAAGAAATGAGAACAGCTTTTGTTTACTGCTCACCTGGCTTATTGCACAATTACTGTATACACTATGTGTAATCTGAATCCAGGGTGAGAAGACAGCTTTGCTGCCATCATCATGATCACAGAGAAGAGTTACCTCTGGTGTCACAAGGCTCCCTGGCCATGGCCAGCACCTGGGTACTCAAGCCACTGTTACCCAACAAGCTATAAACAATGGTCCAGGGCACAGAAACTTTAGTCTATCATTCTATCTGCCAACTCTCTACAGTATCCTTGGATTTAACTCCCTTCATTGTCTATACCTCTTCTTATTTATGAGACTCATTCATTCTTCCACTCATTCATTTATTCTTTCACAAAAATGTGTTGAGTACTCACCTTGCGCACACTCTGTGCATTATGCACGATGTATAGAAGATTCAAGATGAGGAAAATGAGCAATGTTCCTGCCCTTGTGGATTTTAGAGTTTATTTGGGAAGCAGACATTATTAACTTAAATATGAATAATTCTAAACTCGCTAAGTGTCATAAAGGAAAAATACATAGGGTAACTAAAGTATTTGATGGTAAAATGAAAGAAGGAGGTCCTTTTATTAGATTTTTGAAGTCCTGTTGGTCTTATTTCTCAGCCCAGAAGTTGACCAAAGCCTTATTTCTCAAATATCTTCATGGCTCCAGATATAGAGTTTGGCTCTGACCATTCAACTGTTATAAAAATAATGTTCTTCCATAAGAGTTTCAAGTGATAGAGACATTCCTTATACATGTCTAACTGTTTTAAAAATATTTTTAAGGGGGCGCCTGGGTGGCTTAGTTGTTAAATGTCTACTTTTGGCTCAGGTCATGATCCCAGGGTCCTGGGATCGAGCCCCCACATCGGGCTCCCTCCTCAGCAGGAAGCCTGCTTCTCCCTCTCCCATTCCCCCTGCTTGTGTTCCCTCTCTCTCTGTGTCTCTCTCTGTCAAATATATAAATAAAATCTTTAGAAAATAATAAAATAAAAAATAAAAATAAAAATATTTTATATACCTTTTAATTCTGCACATATTTTCAGCTTGTGCAATTTCTTGGAATAATGATACCACAAACTTATTGTCCATTTTGTAAATGTAGAAAAGAGATATTTTGGATAGTGAATGGCCCTAAAGAAAACTTTTGGGCTTATTCCAAATGCTGAAGCCTTGATGGCATTGTACAAAAGTTATGGGGGAAACGAACACTTAGTTAAGGCTCTTTTCTGAGACAGTGTATGACTGGAGTCAGACAAGAGAGAAAAAGAATACTTTTGAAAGTCTCACAGTTCTCTTGAGGGATAATAATAAAGTTATCTTGTGAGAGACACATAATGACTGAGCACTATAAGTGGCCCAGCACCCGCTTCTATGCCAAGTGAAGATTCAGTCCTACTGGGATGATATTTAAAGCATCCCAAACTGTAAAACTGGTGTCCATTGTTTAAAAACTTGAGCCTGACTCTTTTTGCATATGGAACAAATTCTGTATAAATATTAATTTGACAACTGTCAGTGCCACACATTTGGAGTTAGTGTTACATAAACTGTCAACCCAAGACAGGTTGAAGAGGGAGTAGATATACTCTGGGGAACCCATCTTATCCGTCTGCCCCACATCCTTTTTTTAAGTAAGGGAGCTGACAGAGTCAAGGGCAAAGTAAGGAGAGCTGCAGATTTTATGGATCCTCTCAGGTTAGAATTTTACTGCTGCAGTGCAGATACATCCGTGGATTTAAAATTCCCCCTTCACTAGCACCATGATTTTACCATTGAGGTCAAAGATCGGTAACTAGTTCTAATTCAGAACACGAAGACTCTTCCTGGAAATAAGGATACGATACTACAATAAGTAATAGACAATAACTCTCTTTCCCAACATTCTGAACCTTTTGGACATGAGAATTCCAGTGCACAGGGGAGCAGAAAAAGCAAAAACAGAGCAGCCCTTGACCAAAAATACCTTCAAGGTCAAATACCCCTCTCAAAGTCACAGGGTCATGGAGCTCTTGCCATGCTTGCCTCTGCTACCTGGCTCACCTACTTGACTTGGTACCAGTTCAAATCTTTCAAATCAAACCACCTGCTCAGTCCCCTCCCTAGGACCTTGATCTAGGCTGACTACAGTTTCTCAACCCCAGGCAAGAGGCTAGGCCAGCTCTTCAGCTATCATGGAGGAGTTGAGGAGCCCAGGAGCCGCTGGCTAGTCCACACTCCCTCCTAACTCCTGCTGCTTCCCATCCCCTCGAAGCCATCAAAGCTGTGGGTACATGAACTAGTTCTAGCTTTGAAAACCATAAACACATACACAGATAATTCTTTTTATAGAGCCTTACCCTGGCATGCAGCTCTACTTTAAACTCTGTTGGATCAGTGCAAAACTTTTCTTGAAAAGAACTATTTTGTATTTTGTGCCTGTTCTTTATGTGAAGGTTATACTTTAGCTGCTGCATCTTACTATACCACATTTTTTTGTTTCTTTTTCACCCACCCCTGGTGAAGCTTTCTACCTCAACCCTCTAGAATAGGTATTTAGATATCCTAAAATTATTAATTACCTACATAACATCCTGCCTAACAAAGCGGTGTGCAATAACATCATTTCTTTGCCCCAAAAGTTTTGAGACTGTTACCACTTGTCAGTTAATATTAATTGTGGTTTGGGATGACAATAAGAAAATACGGTGTATTTAGCAGACACAGCTTACTAAAACATATACAAGATTAGAAAGTACTATGCTATCCAGCCTGAAGGGTTACTTCCCTGCATGAGTGGCTATTTGCAAAGCTGATTCACAGTGTGGCAAAAAAGAAAATGGGATGATATATAGCAGGAAAGATGCTGTCCGAATTGCCATGCAGGCCCTGTTCTCAAGTACTACCTACCATAAATTCTCACAAGATAGAGTATATACCAGAGGAAGCAGTGAGCCATTTTCTTTATGCTTCTTCCATTCTGACAGAACTTGCAAATTACAATAGGAAAAAGTGGAAAAGAGCCTCTACTTTGAAATCAGAGTGGACAGCATCAGACAAAGAGCAGGTCTGTGACTGGTTCCAACTCGGGATAGGTTTACTTGACCTTAGGCAACACTGAATCTTAATCATCTAAAAAGATGTCTGAAACCAATAAAAACATACCAAAAAAAACAGAAATGAATAGTGATCTTGTCCATTTGTCCCTCAGCTCTCATTGATATATCCTTGAGATGGTCTTACTAGAATCTAAACGGGTGAATTTATAGTCCACAGAAGTTATTAATACTAGCAATGTTGATGAACTTTGATGCTCATATGATGATGTTATATTCTAACGTTTTTATATAAAGACATAAATAATCCCAAATATTGGGTGGAATTTTGTTTCTTAAAATTCCTAGGCAATAAGTCATCATTCACATAGCAACATTTCAAACAAATCTCTCAAAAGCTGTTAGGATATTACGCAATTAAAAAATAGTGGATAGGACAAGCAATGAAATTAAAAATTACTTCAGGCTTTCTTCAAGTTCAGTGAATGTTGGAATGTAAAAAGTAAATTTTAGGAGTAAGTTATTTGGAAATGTCCTATACTGTAATCACTCAACAAAATGTCAGATATGCACAGGGCAAAATGTTAAGTGTGGGAGTTGCATTAGTTAAAAATACAGATAAAATTCCTACCTTCCTGGAGCTTATACCAGCAGGGAATGTACAAATTAAACAGATAATTACAAGAGTTGAATAATCACAAAGGCTCAGAGTGCTGCAAACAGAATGGTTGAAATACATACATGATCACTACACTGAAAATCAAGTTTTAATTGGATGAAGGGAGTTAGTAATAGGGACCATGAGTCAACTGAGATTCTTGATTCATGAGATGAGAATTACACTGTTAGGAGTAAAGAGTATCATCAGAGAGCAAGACTGGTCAGTGGATGCCAAGACCTTTGCAATTCAGGTTAAGAGTTGAGAGTCTCTTTCAGCAAGACGTCTCAAAATGGAGTGAAAAAGGACCTATTGCCATTTGTATTCCCAGATTTATGTTAGTACAAAATCCTGAAATTTAGTGATCACAAGAGAGTGGACAACAATTTTCCTGGATACTGAAATGTATATGTACAGTCAGTTGTCTTTACCACAGTTTTCTGAAATTGATAAACTTGATGGAATTGTACCCATTAAAGCAGAAATGTAAGATTATTCTTTGAGTGTTGATTATACTAAAAAAAATTCTTAAAGATTTTTTCCTAATACTAAATTAAACACAATTTCTATTTTTTAAAAATGTTAAATAATTTATTTGAGAGCAAAAGTGTATAGACAAGAAAGGGGAGGAGCAAAGGGAAAAGCAGGCTCCCCGCTCAGCAGGACACAGGGCTCCATCCCAGGACCCCAGGATTATGACCTGGGCTGAAGGCAGACATTACACCTACTGAGCCACCCAGGTGCCCCCACAATCTTTTTATTTTAAGTAGCATATAGAGAATGACATAAAAATCCAAATGAGTATGTAAGATACATGAAGAAATTTCAAGGAAACTACCTTTCCAGACACCCCCCAAATACACACTTACAGTTTCCAGTGGAGACATAATTTTACTCTTCTGATTTTAGAGATGTGTAATTGAAAGTTTTCTGAGAAGAACTTTGCAGTTTATATCCACCTTTGCAAATAGGTGGCTCCCCCTCCCTTTTTTTTTTATTATGCTACGTTAGTCACTGTACAGAACATCATTAGTTTTTGAAAAGTGGCTTTTTGACCTTCAACAAGTTACTTACTTTTTGAGTGTCAGTCTCTTCACTTGTAAGATGGATTTAATAATCCCTCCACAGATTTGTGAGTTTCCAACTATGAAATGCTAACCCTTTCCTAATGTAAAACATATACTCACTGCAAGTTTCCTAGTCTCTTTTCCTATCTCTGTCCTGCTTACTTCGCTAAAACCAAACAAGAGGAAGGGGTGAAAAGAGAGAGAGAGTGAAGGAGAGAATAGAACAGAAAATTTCCTTCTCTTTCTAACAGAGCTGGAGTCAGAATGAGAGACACCTTCCAGGCACAGGAGAAAGTAGTGAAAACCGATTTGCATTTTAGGTATCCCATGGTGATTGAGTGGAGAATCTCTGCCCTTAATTTAGTGCCAAACACAAAGTAGGTTCTTAACACTGAATTAATTGAATGTAATGCAAAGAATGACTAAATTGAATGCCTCAACTGCAGGAATAAATAAATGAATGGCATGGCATCCATCTCAAAGTGTCTTTGTACCTTTATACTTTTTTGGGGGGGTGTACTATTTTCTCTTAGATCAGTGGCTTTTCACCCGGGCTACATAATAAAATCAACTGGCAACCTTTAAAATTGGCCAGACCAGGGCACCTGGGTGGCTCTCTCTCCCTCTCCTTTTGCCCATTTCCCCACCTCACGTGCTCTCTCTCTCTCTCTCTAATAAACAAATTTTTAAGAATAAAATAAAATTGCCCAATTCAATTGCCTCAGAACCTTGGGGGAGGGGAAGCATCAGTAGTAGTTGATGTCCCCCAGGTGATTCCAATGTAAAGTCAACTTTGACCACCATACAAGGTTCAGCTATTTTATGTTAGTCTGTGTCTTGCCTCATACATACTAACTTGATGACAAACATCACCATCACCATCCCTTTTAATCCATCTTTAACCCATGCCCTAGTTTACTGACCAGTGAGCATTAAATGATGCAGTCCTCATTGGATCTTGGCCCTTCGAGAAACTAAGCTAGATGTGTAATGGTGTGTAATAGCAGAAAAATTAGATAGATTTCAAAATTGGTTACAATTCTACAATTCCATCCGAGCAATAAAATGACCTAGGAATTACGTTCTCCCTCTATCTCTATTATTTCTTTACCGCTATATATTAAAAACCAAGCCCCAATCACATACCAGTTGAATCAGAATCTCTTCATTTGGGACCCAGACGTCAAAAATGTTTTTTCAAACCTAGGGACACTTTCCACAAAGCAGAAATTTGTTTACATTCTTGTATACAGATGGCCGCTTGCCACAGCCTTCCATACAATTGGCTCCAGCTGTCAATGGAGAAAGCAAAGCAGCATGATGAGACCCTTATGTAAATACAATCTTGCTGGTTCCTTTTTTGAAGTGTGTAGAGTTTCTCCCTTTGGAGAAACCCAAACCCTGCATTCATCACTACTGTTCCAGGTAAGGTAAGGTCAAAGTAAAGACAGCATCTTGCCTATGCCCTCTCTGATCTGCAGGATAAAAATGTAGCCTAGACATACACACCCTTCTTAAACCCAAATTTTCCATTTAATTCCACATTTTTGGAGCCTGATATTCTCATAAAGTAAAACTGCCTGTCCATTATTGGGGCTTTCATGGTATTTATAAATAAGCCTATTAATGGTGAAATATCAATCTTTCTCTTCTTCCAGAAAGCATAAGAATAGGTAATACTACTTTACATAGATGAATAAATGTGATCATATCTTGGACATTTTGGTTCCTTAGAGTCTGTTATTGCTTGTTTTTCCTTTTCTTTATTCTTTTTTTAAAGATTTTATTTATTTATTTGACAGAAAGAGGGAGAGAGAGCACACGCACGAGCGTGGGGAGCAGCATAGGGAGAGGAAGAAGCAGGCTCTCAGCTGAGCAGGGAGCCCAATGCAGACCTCAATCCCAGGACCCAGGGATCATGACCTGAGCTGAATGAAGACGCTTAACTGATTAAACCACCCAGGCGCCCTTCCTTTTCTTGGTTCTTGATACCACCTTTCCCTCTTTCCCTTCTTCACAACATTTATTCTTTCTTCTCCAAGAAAATTATGTTAAAAGTGTAGTACTATTCCACCATATTTTTCAGAATGCACATGCATAGAGAGATTGTTTTCATGATTTGCTACCAAAAAAATCTTATTACATATACTTCTCTAATTCTTTTCCTTTTAATGCAATAATACCTTATAGAAATTCTGCAAAGTACCTCAATCTAGCTCTAATTCACTTTTAATAGCTGAAAAATAATTCATTATATACAACTATAAAATTCAACCATCATAGTGGATAGTCACTTTTTTCCCATTAAAAAAAAATTATTTATTTATTTAAGAGAGGGAGAGAGAGCATGAGCAGGAGCAGCAGAAGAAGAGGAAGAGAAAATCTCACACAGACACAATGCTTAGTGTGGAGCCCCAAATGGGCTGGATCTCATGACCCTGAGATCATGACCTGAGCTGAAACCAAGAGTTGAACATGCCACCCAGCACCCCATTTTTTAGGCATGGAGCCCATTGTGGGCTTAAACTTACAACCCTGAGATAAAGACCTGAGCTGAGAGCAAGTCATATTATTAACCAATTGAGCCACCCAAGCACTTTTTTTCCTGTTTTTGTGATACTATGAACAAGTTTAATTAATCATTTTATATACTTATACTTATATATTGGTGCCTTTAATTCTATGGCCTAACTACCCAGGATGAAATTACTAGGTAAAAGGGAATACGAGGTGTTTTTTTTTTTCCTTTTAATTATGATAGTTGTTACTAGATATCCTTTCCCCCCCAAAACTAAGAATTCACACATCCACTAGCAATTTCTGAAACTCCTCTTTTCCACCACAAGCAATAGGAAGATATCAGTGTTTTGGTGGTTTTTTGTTGTTATTTTTGTTAATTTAGGCCAATCTAACCAGGTTATAATGCTGTCTCAGTTTAATTTGCATCTTCAACTCTTAGTGAGTTTGATCATCATTTCATTCAGTGATATTTTGCATTTGCTGTATTATGAATTGTCCACTCGTGTCCTTTGTCCATTTTTTTTTTTCATTTAGAAGCAATATCTTCAATGATTTTTTAAGGGATTTTTAACATTTTATTTTATTTCTCTTTTTAAGTAAGCTCCACACCTAATATGGAGCTTAAATGCAGGGCGGAGATCAAGACTCACATGCTCTACCAGCTGAGGCAGCCAGGCACCCCCTTTTCAGGGATTTTTAGCCTTTCACCATTTAGGGAAAAAATAAGTTTCAGCTATGTTTTTGGTAATGCACTTTATGATTGTAATGTGTTTCTTTCTAAATGTTTTACTGGAAATCCCTAATAAATTTTTTAAAAGTTATTTTCAACATCCATTGTTATGAACATGTTTGTTCTCTTAAAGTTTGTTTTATATTCAATCACGGATTAAATTTTTGTGCAGATTTCCTGATAAGAAATCACCATCCATTGGTAAAATAAAACTTTTATCATAATATATTAATTGATAAATTATAAAAATTCTTTTTCTAATATTTCATTCTTTTACTTGTTAAAACATAAGATTGACCTATAATATTTTCTTTACTTAAGGGATATAAAAATGTTATATTTATGGTCACATACATGTACATGTATATACATATACATACAATATTGTTTTACTCAAAACAATTTTTATTTATTCCCTACCAGACCTATTCAAGATTGAAAACATTATTTTAAAATTTTGTTATAAATTCTGCTGGATCTAATTTAGTTTCTAATAGATTTTAGTTTATCTATTTAGTTGCTATGCTGGGTACATAAAAGGTATCAATATATCTCCTTTATAAATAGTAATTTTATTGTTGTAAAATATCTTTATTCTGATTAGTGTCATTATCCTTAAATTTCAGCTTTTCTGATGTTTATAATACTACTCCTGTCTAATTTGTTTGAATTTACATCATATCTCTCTGCTGATCCCTTTGTTATAATGTGTTTCCTGTAAAGTCAGTACAGAGTTGTGCTTTTTTTGTCTCAATTTGATGGTCTCTTTCTTGTAAAGGGAGTTCTCAGTCAATTAACATTTAATGCAATGACAGATAGAACATTTTATCCCTTATGTTACTTGTTTATCATGTATAGTCAGTTCTGGTATGGTGATTTTGTTTAAATATGAATTTGTTCCAACATGATTGACATGTTAGGGAAAACTTTGGAAATAAATTTCATGTTTTCTTATGAATCACTTCATGAGTAATATCCTTAAAGGCAGAAAACTACTGGCTGACCTTAACCAAAAATAAATGAATAAATGTTTGTGCCTGGAATGACTCCAAGTGTTGTGAAAGTCAGTAAGAACAAGACCTAAAAAAAGAAGAAGAAGAAATTGAAAGACTGTTGAGCATATAAATTAAAGATCAAATAGTACAACAATGAGTTCTCACAATCAAAGAGAAAGCACTACTTACTATATACAAAGACCTCAATCACCAAACCCTGCAGAGCTGGCTCCTTTTAATCCTACTAGCAACTGTTTTGGTGGTTCTAAACATCACATCCATTCTCTGTTGGTATAGCTGTGAGTGCACATGAGGAAACCACAGATGGTATTTGTCCAGCAGTGATACCCAAGTCAGTAAAAGAGAAGGCCAGGCATTGGATTAAATTTTAAATACTGATGAAACAAGTTATCTATTATAAACACGTGCCTTGAAGGAACTACATCTCAAAGACAAACATGCTTTCAGATTTAATGCTGCAACAGACTGCAAAGGTTGATAGCCCTCCTTCTACCCCTTCACAGAAACTCAGTCTGCAACCATTCCAGCTCCCACTTCCACAAGTAAATGGCAGTCTTTTTCAAGGTAATTTGAGATATTTATTGTAGTATTTATGTATTATTTTAACAATTTGGCATGTTCAGCTGTCCTGCCCGTTTTTATTAGGTTCTAATCTTCTTATTATCGCTGATAAAGGTTCTGAGTGTTGTGGTCCTCACCCCATTTTTCCCATAAGCCTTGTGTTTTTTTAATTCTATGATTTTGTAGAAGGCAGTCATTTTGGAAACGAATATGTTGAGTCATAGAATTGACTGTATTTTTATATTCTCTTTCCTTCTTTTTCCTTTTCCTTATTTTTGCTGGTTACATTATGAACTTATTTCTGCTTTTATTCATGTTAATTAATCTATTTTTTTCACCATTTAATGGTTATATTAATGAGACTCTTAATCAGACACATATCTTTCCTATCTTTCTACTATTAAAAAACCAGATATCTGGGGCACCTGTCTGGCTCAGTGGGCAGAGCATGCAACTCCTGTTCTCAGGGTTGTAAATTCAATCCCCACATTGGGTGTAGAAATTACTTAAAAATAAAGTCTTTAAAAAAAACCCACAAATTTAGTTTTTATGCACATGCCATATTTGTATCTCTCTATTACCTAAAATAAAGGATGAGTATTTAATAATAAGATTTTTTTTTTAAATCAGATGGCAAGTTGTTTTTCAATCAAGATGCTGTAATTCCATCATAGCTCCTGCTTTTCTACCCTTACTCATAAACACACACACACACACACACACCCTCAGACCCACACCCCACACCAAATGAGCTATGCTTAGTTTTTCCCCCTCTTCTGCATGCCCCAGACAAAGCTTTTTAAATGTGTTTACTTTTCTCTTCTCCCACCCACTGCAAATTCTTTGGTTTTGCTCAAATAATGTAGTACTTTGGGTTGTAGGCAATATTCAGTCCCCATATATCCTTTAGTTTCAAGATTCCATAATTAACATTTACAAATCAGGAGGGTACTCTTATCCCTACAGGGTTAGCTATATATGGCTACAAATCTTCTCCATTACAGAGTCTCTCTTCTATTTTACCTATTGTTTGAATACATTGTTTTCTCATTTATTTTCTTCTAATGCAGCATATACTCCATGGTTTGCATAATTGTATTTTTCTCACACCCTGAAATATATCTTATATGAGTACATTAGGATTCCTGGCTTGAAGCCTTTCTCCCTTCAAGATGTTATTCCATTTCTTCTATATTTACCTGTTACAGATAAGGAGTCCATTGATAGTCAAATCCTCTTTCCTTGGTAAGAATTATTTTCCTGCTTTGGGGCACCTGGGTGGCTCAGTCGGCCAAGTGTCTGCCTTCAGCTTAGGTCATGATCCCAGGGTCCTGGGATCCAGCCCCACATCAGGCTCCCTGATTGGCAAGAAGCCTGCTTCTTCCTCTCCCACTCTCCCTGCTTGTGTTTCCCCCTCTCACAACCTCTCTCTCTGTCAAATAAATAAATAAAATATATATTAAAAAAAGAATTCTTTTCCTTTTTTGGATAGAGACTTCTAAGGATATTTCTCTCTTTTTAAAAAGATTTTATTTATTTGAGAGAGACAGAGATCCTGAGAGAGCATGAGCCGGGAGGAGAGGGAGAAGCAGGCTCTCCCCGGAGCTGGGAGCCCCAAGGTGGGACTTGCTCCCAGGATCCTGGGATCATGACCTGCCCTGAAGGCAGATGCTTCACCCACTGAGCCACCCAGGATCCCTATAAGGATCTTTCTTCAAACATTTTACCATGAAATCTTTATGTCCATGTCTTTTCTCATCAATTCTACTTGAAAATAGCTAAGTTCTCTTGGGTCTCTTCATCAGAGACTTTTTCTACTATTGGTTTAATCATTTCTCTTCTCTGTTCTTTGTTCTCCTTCTGGGACTCAATTTGTTTACATTGTTAAAAAGATTTATTTATTCATTTTAGAGAGAGAGAGAGCACATGAGTGGGTGGAAGGGCTGAGGGAGAGGAAGAGACTCTTCAAGCAGGCTCCCAGCAGAGTGCAGAGCCTGATATAGGGCTGATCCCAGGACCCTGAGATCATGACCTGAGCTAAAACCAAGAGTCAACAAAGCCACCCAGGCGCCCCTCCATTTATTTACATTTTATAGTTATCTTACAAATGTTGTGTAATTAATATAAATCTACTTGCATAAACGATACATTGAAATATTTCTATCCTTTCAGATCACTGTTTTTCAGCTCACTTTATCCATTAAGTTATTCTTAAAACATAACAGATAAACTCAGTTGCATAATACAATTAAGCATTGTATTAATCATATAAAGTGTAAAAGATGAAATTGGGATAGTCTGCTCTGCTCAGTCAACCTGGTCTGATGGAGACTTCTCACCTTCCACAGAGTGCTTCCTAGGTCACCACAGGCATCTACCTCCAGCTAAGATATAGGGAGAGTGAGGGATCACCATTAGAAGTTGGCATGTCAGTTCTATAATTGATGCACATTACTTCTCAGTCTTCATTAACAAGAACTTGACTGTATGGGCCTTACTTGACTGTAAGTGCAAAAATGGCTAGGGAATGAAATTTACTCTATGGACCAAAGTCAGGTTGTTCCAAGATGTGCCATTTTGGCATGAACACAATTTTGAGTTAAAGGCAATCAAAATCCAGCAGATTCAGGAAAAGCTATATTACCTTCCCCTCCATTGCCTGCTTATAGCAAGAAGAGAGCTATTAACAAATTCCTCTTTATCTAGGAAAGTTATCTCCATAATGTGGCAACTTTAATTTTCCAAACATCTCCTCTCACTTTCCCACTAAGGATCTTTCTCCCTCTGTTTCCCTCACATCCCCTACCCCGCTTCTTAGCTCATATAAGCATCATGTTGCCTCCCTACCTTTACAGCTCCTGTGTCTGTGTGGATTCTCTGTAAATATGCTTTTAACTAAAGTTTTCTCCTAATGTCTCACATCAGTATAATTCCTGGTGTAGCTAGAGCAAACTTGAAGGGCAAAGAATTCTTCCTCCTTAACACTACTTTACATGCCCACAACAGAGAGGCCGGGTCTTACAGAATACATAGCAGTTCTGTCATCTCCACCAAAGACTACCACTCTTTTAATGCTTCTGATAAATTCTTTGGTGAGGAAATCTTTTTTGGGGAGGGAGTGAATTTTACTTTTGCTTGCTCATTTGTTTTTACTCCCCAAAAAGATGTCTTAAGAAATACTTCTATCTCCTTGAGTATTCTGTGTTTCAGTTCGAACTATTGTCTACCTCTTTCAGGATCTCATTTTCCTTTGACATGTTTTGTTTGTTCTGAGTGATCATCCTCTCTTTAGTTACCAGGACTTTTTAGAAGTTTTTGGCTTGTTTCATTTTCTTCTGCTCAGTGGCACTTGAGGCTGATTGGAGTATACCAAAGTGAAGAAAGGGGGACAAATATTGGAGGCCTCTCTTGTAGTCCAGCAGCCATTAAGAAGTGCTTGCTAAAGCACCTGTTGTTCTCTCCCTGGCTTGAGTACATGGAAGAAGTCTGAGGAGAGTCCAATTCTCTTTTATTTAACAAAAAAAAAAAAAAAAAAGAAAAGAAAAGAAAGTCTTCCTCTTTAGAAACCAATGACCATCAGGCCCGCAAATATGTTGATCTTCTACTGTGTTTCCACTAATCTCTAAGGGCAATGCTCTCTACAGATTCCAGGGGTTTTAACAGTTTAGTTCAAGCCTCCTTTAATAGTCTTGGGAACTTGCCCCACCCACCTGTTCAATGGGTTCCACCAACCATTTGAATCAAGAGAGACAGACAATTTGGATGGAGTAGGTATAGAAGGGAGGAACACCAATTCAGATCACTGTCTTCCTAGAAACTGTTTCAAATCTTTACATATTAACTTACAAAGTTATTTTTCCCAGCAAGCAAAGATTTAATGTTAATCTTAATGTTAATGTTAATCTGTCTGCTTGTCCCTTGTTGTTTAATGAATATATGAATAAATTGCAAATAAGTAAGATTCTATGGTATTTTAAAAGAAATGTAATTGCACCTACTCCAAGTATGTATAATAACAGAAACTCAATTATTGATGTATCAAAACCTGTATTTACATTGGTAAATAGCTATGAATCCATTGTAACTGGCATTAATTTCATAAAAAGGACTATGCATTTTTTTTCTTTTTAAACACTAAGTAGGGGCACCTGAGTATATCAATCAGTTAAGTATCTCCCCTTGGCTCACGTCATGACTTGAGAGCCCTGGGATCAAGTCCCACATCAGGCTTTCTGACCAGCGGGGAGTGTGCTTTTCCCTCCCACTCTTCCTCTGTTCTCTCTCTGATAAATAAATAAATAAATACATAAATACATAAAGTAAACCACTAAGTAAATAAAGATTCTGAAATTTCATCTTGAGCTTCAGACTAAAATAGTTGACTTATGAAGTCTCAATGACTACCAATTTAAATTAATGAGATTTACTCTAAAGATAAAATATAAAAGATTCTAAAAAACAGTATTATTCATATATCATCATATTAAATTTTAGTAACTAGTACTTCCTAACTCTATTTATACTAATTACTTTCTAGAGTAATTGTGAATAACAAAGGAATTTTCTGTTCTCTATTATTTTTAACAATCATTTATTATAATTAAATTGGCTTGAAAATATCTTTTTTGCCCTGGAATGAAAGGAAAAGCTTAGAAAGAACTAAAGGAGCTATTATTTTGACTTGAACAACAATTACCCTTTTGCTCCCTTCACAACTCTTACTTCCAATCCAGGGTTTGATAATTTAGACAAAAGAAGAAACAGGTAATGAAAAGAACTGTACAAAACTACCTCTTTTTCACCAATAATTCAAAACTCCACTTTTAAAGGCCAAATGACTACTATATTTATTATTCAATAAACTTGTAATTTCTAAGTATTACTCCTAATTCTATTAATGGTCAGGCCACTTGTTTTTCCCAGGGAGTTTGCCATAATGGAACTACCTTTCCAATTGCACACAGTTACATTCAATAGCATTAAAACACTCCTACTGTGAGCATTAATTGGCACAAACTACCATCACTTGCAACTAATGAAAATACAAATAACAAATTACATATTTTAAAACTACATTTGAGTTTGAAAATCTGTTACTCATTCTGAATAGAAGGAAATGTCTGTGGTAACTGGGTAAACATATGATTGCTTACATCTGATATGTTTTCTATTTATTTATTCATTTCATTCATTTACTCATTCATCTATTTTTAAGTAAGCTCTACATCTACTATGGGGCTTGGACACCCAACCATGAGATCAAGAGTTGCATGCTCTATCAACTGAGTCAGACAGGCATTCCCTGACATGTTTTCTAATAAGAGAATTTCATGTGCAAAAAAATCTAGTTACTTATAACTATGAGGACTCCTTTTGTTTTTATGAAACCTACCCCCAAAAAATAATTCAAGAAAAGGCCAATATAATAAATCATGGCTCTCATATAAAATTTAAGTTTTGTGATGTTAAACAGCAGACATTGGGGAACACTAATAGAGATTATGTCTATAGGACAAGTACAGTCAGGATGGGAGACTATTTTATTATAGTCTAATAAAATGAGTTATAATGGAGTACAAGATGCAATGAAAGCTATATTAGTTCAGATTACATTAGTAGCATAGGGGTTAAAAAAAAAAAGTCTTCCCTTCCTGTCTTCTAGGTTCTTTGGCTGGTTTCATAATTAAATTGATATTAGATAGATTAACAAGAGAAAAACTAACAAAAGTTAAGTAACATGTACATGTGGTTGAAACCCAGAAAAACTGAATAACTCTCCCCAATGGCCAAAGTCATCACCTTAAATATCATGTTCAGCTAAAGACAAAAAAAAGTATGTTGGAGGTGAAGAGTCAGTTATAGGAGGTTACCAGGACAAGCATGGTTAGGAGGGGAGGGTTGTTATGCAGATGTAAGTCACTGCCTTCACCACTGAAAAGAGTTTCTAGAGGCTGAGACCTTCTCCCCCTCTTCCTGGTATAGCCAAGGGAGACGCCTTTACAAATGGAGATTTGCCTTATACATACATATAAATGTCCCTTTCTGAAGTATAACTTGGTTTTCAGAGCTTCTCCAGTGTTCGCAGATTCTAAAAACAAACAAACAAACAAAAAAACACTTAGCACAATCCTTACACCAAAGGGACATATTTGGAGGTGGCAAATTCTGCTCCCCTACGGTCTTGCCTTTGAAATTTCCCCAACAAGTTTCACAGTCCAGAAGTGAAGCTGATAGAGTGAACATTTCACTGACCCAGTCTCTCATTCCAAAGAAGAGGTAAGTTTAGTGTAATGGTTGTGTCTCATTTCAGGAGGTGGGTCTTGCAGGTTTTTCCTTGCAAAGACTCCCAAAGTTAGGTCTATATTGTTTGATAAATTGGATATTTAATAAGGTATTTCTGTAGAAGCAAAAGAAAATGAAAAATTAATGAATGGTGTTGACTATAAAGCCAGTCCGAGTCCTGAGGGCAGGCAAGAGAAGAAATTTCTAGATGTGATAGAGTAGGCAGTTAGCTCAGTATGAGTAGGAAACAAATGCTTTCCAGCCTATGAAAGGATGTGGAGGCCAAGCTCCAAAGAGCCTGGACAGACCCCAAGGGATATTTGTGTGTTCTTCCGCTACCTATAGTAACCTATAGCTTCATTATAATACGTTCACATTGTTGTTTTAACCCACCTTGCCGAAAATGGCTGCCAGGACAGTTCAGACAAGGACCATATAGGGCCAAAACTCCCCCTCCCAACTAGTAGGGGAAGTCCCCTCTATGATTTGGCTGTGACCTGAGTCAGAAACTGCCCTAGTTATAAGTAATAACCTATCCAAATATAAAAAGAAAAGACAACACTGACTCCCCGCCCCCATGCAGCTCCCACCTCTGGGCCTGTACACGTTCCTATCTTGAGGGTGTACTTTTGCTTAAACTGCTGTTAACACTTGCTTACCTGAGAGTTTGGCTCTGAATTCTTTCTTGACTGAGCTCAAGAACTGAGGCCAGAAACGGAACTTGCCATTGACAGATGTAAGGGTCAAAGCATCATTTGTAGTTTGAATGTTTCTGATGATGTCATTGAGTGTTCAGGTAAACTCTGAGTGGCCCACACAGGAACAAGCACTCAGATTGTCTAAAGATAAGCTCTTGTGATGATTTCACTGAAGCTCATACCAAGTTATCTAGCTTCAGTTTGCTGAGCTCCAGGAAAAAGGGCAGGCTTAGTTCTCACTGGTTCCAAATCAAAAGACTGAGAAAAAAATGGAAACATTAGTTTGAAGAATCATAGATACCTGAGGAAACCAGAAGAATTCCAGGTCCACTTTGGTTTATAGGCAAACAACAAATGCTTAAAGACAATTCATCAGAACTAGAATATAATGCCTACAAAGGTGTGTTACTAAAATAATTTTCTCTCTAAAAGCATCCTCATTCCCTGATTCATCAGTTGCATATAACACGTAGCGTGCTCATTACATCAAGTGCTCTCCTTAATGCCCATCACCCAGTTACCCCACCCCCTACACTCTTCTTCTCTAGAACTCTTCTCCAGCAACCCCGTTTGTTTCTTAGAGCCAAGAGTCTCTTATGATTTGCCTCCCTCTCTCTTTATCTTGTTTTATTCTTCCTTCCCTTTCTGTATGTTCAACTATTTTGTTTCTTAAATGCCACATATGAGTGAAATCATATGGTATTTGTTTCTCTGATTAAATATTTCACTTAGCACGATACCCTCTAGTTCCATCCATGTCATTTCAAATGGCAAGATTTCATTCTTTTTGATGGCTCAGTAATATTCCATAGGATGTATAATAATTGTTATTTATTATTATATAATATTCCATTGTGTGTATATATAATAATTATATTATACCACATCTTCTTTATCTATTCATTTGTCGGTGGATATCTGGGCTCTCTCCACATTTTGGCTATTGTTGACATTGCAGCTATAAACATTGGCTTGCATGTGCCCTTTTGAATCACAATTTTTATAGCCTTTGCATAAATACCTAGAAGTGCAATTGCTGTATCATAGGGTAGTTCTATTTTTAACTTTCTGAGGAAACTCCATACTGTTTTCCAGAGTGGCTGCTCCAGTTTGTATTTTTATCCCTGAAACTAAAATACACTGTATGTTAACTAAATTGAATTTAAATTAAAAATTTGCTAAATTAGAGGTGCCTTGGTGGCTCAGTCAGTTAAGCGTCTGCCTTTGACTTAAGTCATGATCCCAGGGTCCTCGGATCAAGCCCCACATCAGACTCTCTGCTCAGCAGGGAGCCTGCTTCTCCTCTCCCTCTGCCTGCTGCTCCCTGTCTTGTGCTGTCTCTCTCTGTCAAATAAATAAATAAAATCTTAAAAAAGAATATTTAACTAAAAAGAATACATACACAAAAAAGAATATATACACATATATAAGAATTTTACTGAATATTAAATATTTCATGTTATGTATGCATGCATATGTTACTTATAATGCATATATTACAACTGTCTCATCATAATTATAATATTGGAATTCATTTCTTGTTTACTATGTTAATATTTGCTGAGTACATGTTATTACCCTCTCCTTTTAATTCTCACACTAAATCTGTGAACTATAAAAAATAAACAAATAAAAATAAAATCATCCTCATTTCTAACAAAAATAGGCAAATTAAGACGAATTTGTTTGCCAAAACATTTAAGTTTTAGTAAACTTGGCCTGATTACATAAGTTCAATAAGAATAGCAATTGTCTTATCATATGATCTCCCTGATATGAGGAAGTTGAGAGGCAACATGGGGTTTTGGGGGGTAGGAAAAGAATAAATGAAACAAGGTGGGATCGGGAGGGAAACAAACCATAAGAGACTCTTAATCTCACAAAACAAATTGAGAGTTTCTGGGAAGAGGGAGTAGGGATAGGGTGGCTGGGTTATGGACTTTGGGGAGGGTATGTGCTATAGTGAGTGCTGTGAAGTATGTAAACCTGATGATTCACAGACCTGTACCCCTGGGGCTAATAATACATTATATGTTAATAAACAATTTAAAAAAAGAAAAGAATAGCAGTTATCTATATAGGTCCTTTTTAAATCTGTTTTTCTGGAACTTTTCTTAAGGAGTCTTAGATTGAACTTTTAAACGCCTCTCAAGGCCAGGAAGCCAAGCCAAGGATCTGCTGTTAGACACATATGCAATGCATATATATTGGGTGAATTCCAATCTTTTCGAGGTCCCCAAAATATCCTAAAGTTTCCTGCACCTGCTAGGGAGTGACTTTCCTCATCTGGTAAGGGAGCTAGAAACCTTGTAAACAAGGTACCAGGCTGTTTTTCCAAGGGGCTTTATTGGCTCCATAAAGTCAATCTTAGTTCCTTAAATTTTCCTGTCTCATTCTTTAGAGCATGTCTCTCTCAAATACAACATTCCATAAAGCTTCAATAACAAAACTGATGTTTCCAATTGTATCCTATCACAGGGAGAAGAGATTCTTACTGAACTTATGAAATAAATATACCACCATGAAAATATAAGAGTCCTCACTGAAAGTTCCAGATTCTGGAGGGACAAGGTAGGGAGAAAAAGACAAATATTTGATTGTTCATGAAGGTGTATTTACCAAACGTCTGTAAGTTATAGTCAGCTTAAGAGAATAATTTTTCTAAAATTGGGAAAAACAAAACATTTTAAAAATCAACAAAAAGTCACAAAAATTACAATCATCTTCAATAGTTCATTCAGTCCCATGTAAATGTTTTTTCTGCCTAGACCCAATTTTACCATTGATTCTAGAAATTCTTACCCCAGTTCAGTTTTATAATCTTACAGTTGTCAGAAACCTGTATTCTAGAAGAACTTCCATGAGTCTCCTTGAAGATAAGGCACTTTGCAAACACTTTTGAAAAAGCATCAGAGTGAAATAACAACTCTCTGTAAATGATAAAAATTTTTAAATTGCCATGGTTAAAGATCTAATGAGAATTCTCTACAATGCAGTTGACAGGGAAATGTGGTTATTTCCTTGACACACAGCACTTTGAGATTACTAGAATTACAAGTGATAATATTATATCAGAACAGAGCAGATTTTTAGGAATTTCATACCATTTCTAGAACACTTATTAATATATATCTATAAAAATATAATCTAGACGCACCTGGGTGGCTCTGTGGGTTAAGTCTCTGCCTTCGGCTCAAGTCATGATCTCAGGGTCCTAGGATCAAGCCCCACATCAGGCTCTCTGCTGCCTGAGACTGCCTGAATCTCTGCTCCCAGAGACTTCCTCCTCTCTCTCTTTGCCTACCTCTCTGCCTACTTGTGATCTCTCTCTGTCAAATAAATAATAAAATAAAATAAATATATAATCTAAGAAGGTTTAGTATCACTTTTTTTGATAATGCTTTCCATGTAGTTTAAAATACCAAATAAGCTTAATTAGTTTAACAAGGGGTTTTTGTTGTTGTATCTTACTTGTTTTTTGTTTCTGGGGTTTTTTGAGATGTTCCATGTATAGTCCAGAATATCAAAAAGTTTTTTCTAGGTTAAAAAGACTTCATTTAAAGATTTTGTTTATTTACTTGACAGAAGTTGCAGGTAGTCAGAGAGGCAGGCGGGGTAGGGGGATTAAGCAGGCTCCCTGCTGAGCAGAGAAACCAAATGCGGGGCTTGATCCCAGGACCCTGAGATCATGACCTGAGCCAAAGGCAGAGTCTTAACCCACTGAGCCATCGAGATGCCCCTAAAAAGACTTCATTTAGAATTATTTTTGGATGGGTGCCTATGTGGCTCAGTCAGTTGGGTGTCCAACTCTTGATTTCAGTTCATGTCATGATCTCACAGGCGTGGAATTGAGCCCTGTGTCAGGCTCTGGACTCAGCAGGGAGACTACTTGTCCTTCTCCCTCTGCTCCTTCCCCTGCTCTCATGCTCTCT
Organism: Mustela lutreola; assembly: GCF_030435805.1. NCBI lineage: Eukaryota > Metazoa > Chordata > Mammalia > Carnivora > Mustelidae > Mustela > Mustela lutreola. The sequence continues at coordinate 72,522,011 of NC_081295.1, forward strand.
CCTTCTCTATCTCTAAAATAAATAAATAAAATCTTTTTTAAAAAGAGAGAATTTATTTGGGGAATCTTGTCAAAAATATGAAAAGTTTTGGACACTTGAATAAATAGGAACATAGGTCACTGTGAAACAACACTAAGTTATCTATGTAACCAAAGCAACAAAGACTTCACAGGTAAATATATAATAAGGCTACATTATTCTGAGCAAAGCTTAGCTCTTTTAATATCAAGAGAATTAGGTTTACATAAGTAATTAAAGCCCTGATGATAAAGGTAACATGAAGCACAGGGAATTATTTTGATAAAATAAAATCTTTGCTTTTTAGGCAGATTACTTTAAAAGGTAAAAAAAAAAAAACAAAATAATATAAAACCTTTTCTAATCTCTCATCAAAAGCAGACCAATAATACAAGGCAATGTTGTTCTTTTAACAAAGAGAAAACCAAATTCTAATTTTGTACTAGTTTACTTTTGATATTAAAGCTCTTTCACTCAATTAAATTAATTCCAGTCTGAGCCAGTCCTGAGCATGCATAAAATTCCTTTCTAAGGATTTCCTTCCAAAAACCTACAACTTTCAGATTTTATCCCATGATGTTCTTCTTTCCCATTTAAAAATAACCAGTTTTACTTTAGGACAAATTTACTTTTTTTTTCTTCAATAAAAATGTGTTTTTATTTCTCATATTTTCCTTCACTTAAAACACACATCCTAATTTCCTTGCATATGGAAATGTTTCGCTTAATATTTCTAATATTTTAGTTACATACACTAATTTAAATTCTTAACTCAGAAACCTCAATTTCTAGCAAAAACTAAGAAGTAAACACTTGTAAACTGTTTGTTATACCAGTATTCTTTAGATTGGCAAATATAGGAAATATTTTGTAATTTCTAGAAGCATGTGCTACTTTATAGTTTAATCTTCCAATAAAGCACAAGATGTTTTTATCTTTAGTTTTTCTGTAATAAGGTAGCCAAATGTAGATAAACCTTTGTTCAGTAACTAATGTTTCACTATTTTATTTGGAAATGCTCTATTCAATGAATTTCTATTATTTAACTTAGTAAAACTCTGAAGTTTCAACTTACCAAAAAGATTTTGGAACAGTATGAAAATTAATTACGAGAAACCTCTCTCAAATTGAGTCAGGAGATTTGACGGGGGTGGGAGCATGCAGGGGTGGGGGATCTTATGCCTTACCTACCACTCACCCTCAGTTACAAATCCAACTGGAATAGAGTTTGCATATGGAAGCTCCTTTGCATACTACTTTATTATCCCAGCAGAGAGAGAGAAAGGCTTTCCCCATCCCCCCGCCCCCCCAGCAACAGACCAGCCAATGAGAGATGGTCACAACTCATCCAATGAAAAGCCACTATACTTCCAGCTCCCAGTTTACTCCATTTTGTTGATAACCTCTTTCCCAACTTCCTGCTCTCCTCTAAAAGAGCATTCCATTCCATTTTTGGCAGACTTGCCTATGATTTCGCCGCAGCTTGCTTGTCTGTATTGCAGTCCTCTGCTATTCCTGAATAAACCCATCTTTTGCTAGTAAAATCACTGGCAGTTTGATGGTTAAGGTTAACATTACTTGTTGGCCCATCTAGGGATGCAGAAAAGAGCCCTAACAGCCCTGAGGCTGGTGAGCAAACAGGTTACAGTACCCAAGAGCCAACTGGGCTTACTGCTTTCTTGCCGACCTTAGGTTTGAGGGTAAGTTTTCTTCCAGATTTCGAGCTCCACACTTTGTGTCTGAGCTATCCAGGCTTTATCTGGGATCCGTTTCAAGGCCTTTGTGTGTTTTTTTGTCTTTTGGGGGTGTTTTGTTTTGTTCTCTGAGAGTACTCATTTGGCTTTTAGTCCAACTCTTCTTTGGAATCTGACTGTTCCTGATGGAACTGTGCTAGCTTTTGATCTGACTCCTTGTAGGGATTGGATTATTCCCTTTGGAACTGTGCCCATTGGAAGTGTACTAGCCTTCCATCCAACTCCTGCTTGGGATTGTGCTGTCCTTTTGTCTGATTCCTTCTAGAATCAGGTTGTTTCTGAAAAATCTCTAAGACATAGGATTCCAGTCATCAAAATACCTTGATCATGCTTCCCCACCCCCACTCCTAGCTGAGACTCTGGCCAGTTTTATGTTTAAAAACCATGGTCCCCTCTGTATGCACATTTATAACTAAGTGGACTGACTTGACCGAAAGAAAATTAAATCTTCAGTGGCTGTTATGGGGAAGTTTTGATCTCCCTACACTTGTTTGACTCAAAACTGAATCCGAAAGCCATGCTTCCTTAAAATATAAGAAAAGGAAAAGAAAAAAATACTGAATACAATAACTACTTTTAAAAAATATTTTCTTTATTTTACCTTTGTTTGGCAGAAGAGGGGCAGAGGGAGCAGGAGAAAGAGAATACCAAGCAGGTTCCCGGCCCAATGCAAAGCCCAAAGCACCACACAGTCTCACAAGATGATAACCCAAGTGGAAATCAAGAGTTTTGACCCTTAATTGATGAGTCACAAGACAGCCCAGGATAGCTAGTTTAAATGGTATCTCAAGGCTTCCAGATGTTTTCAGAATTCTAAATTTCCTTTTTGCAAAAGACTATTTCTAAATTAACTGAGGCAATCAATTCAAAGAGGCAAAAATGGCTTCTAAGGCCCCCTTTTCCCCCTTTTCCATCTTTTTTGTCTGCAGACAGCTGGTGGCCACCTTGTGCTCAGGTCCAACCTCCAGTGCCATTTTGTTCTGTTTTGTCTACTGAATTTACTTTTTCCTCTGAATCTCTCCCCACTCACTCCTCTGCTAAGCCGAGTCAAACTGCCTTTTTAAAGTTAAGTCTTCTGAGGATCTAAATAAACTTCAAATTTCTTATGTTGCCTAGACTAGGGCCAAATTGTGGGCCATAGTGAAGGGGTTTCCTAAAGTGACAAAGGACCCCCATAAGTTTGCTGAAGAATTTCACATAGCTATTCAAACTTAACAAGCTGGTTTCTCAGATTTAAATTAGTCCACATGCTTATTGGTGAGAACCAGGTCAAACAATGGATGACACTAGCCTGAAGGAAACATCCAAAAGAGGACTTAGAGAAATAGACCTCTAACTTTTGGCATACTCCCTGGAAATCTCCACTCAACTACCGGAGCATTTTCCACCTGCTGACTGGAACAAAATTCAGGCTTGCCCACAAAAGTCTAATGAAACTGTCTATGACTATTAGAATCAGTTTAAATTCTTTTAAGAATGTTCTGATCTTCCTTTAAATGTTGAATCCACCCAGGCAGCATTTAACTCTATGTTTACTAATGAGCTGAGCTGGGATCTTTCTCTTTTAGTTAAAAGGACCAGGATGGGAAATTGACCACTCCAGGTTTAGTTATTATGGCAAACCAGCTTGCTCACATACTAGATGACTCACCTAAAAGAAAGACCACTAAAATTCTCAATTTTCAACTCTGGCAAATGAAGGTCCCTGAACAAAACCAAAAACCTTCTAGTTTTTGCTGCTGATACAAAGGGCCAGGGCATGAGGAAAAGACTGTTACAAATTTAAGAAGCACTTCAGTGTCCTCAGCCCTCTAGCCGGTCTTTCCAGTGCTGTCTTAATTCCCAATGGTGTGGCTCTGAGGAACTACACGGGTTTTACTTTTTTTTTTCTTTTTAAGATTTTGGTTTTTTGTTTGTTTGTTTATTTGAGAGGGTGAAGAGGGAACGAAAGAATCTCAAGTGACTCCACATTCAGTATGGAGCCCCACACGGGGCTTGATCCCACAACTCTGAGATCATGACCTGAGCCAAAATCAAGAGTGGGACGGGGCACTCAACTGACTTAGACACCCACATGCCCCTCCATGGGTTCTTCCCAGTCCTTTCTCTTCATCAGCTTAGAGAAACCATTCTTCAAATTGGAAATGAGTCTCTGTTTGTATTGATGCTGGAGCTAGTTGTCAGTGCTCAACTCTGCCACTGTAAAGCGGCTCCTGCCCCAGGACACTAAAGCAGTTCAACAAGTGGAGGGCTCTAATAACCTCAGCGGGTTCCTGTTTCTGCAACTATTACCTTCGGTTTAGGCTTTTTGACAGACGCTCATTACTTTTCTCCTTAACTCTTCCATCCCAGTTAATTTATTGGGCTGAGATTTTATAGAAACCACCATGCCAGAATTTCTCCAAAAGGGAGAAATAATTCTAGAATCTGACAGTAGTATTCAAAATAACCAACCAGGAGAATTAAATATCCCTTCAGCACTGTTCTATGCTCCATCTTTGATAGCATTATAGAGGAGTGTGGGGACACTCATCATTTGTTCCTATTGAATCAGCTACTATGCTCTTTATAGGCAAAATCTTCAACTGATGCAGGTAGAATCCACAGTGCACCTCCCATCAAGATTCAAGATCCCTCAAAACCTCTTCCCAGAATTATTCAAGGCCTTGTGGTAAAGAAGCCCTTTAGGGCATCAAGCCCATAATAGAAGATTACAAGTCTCAGGGCCTCATTATCCCCTGCACTAGTCCCTGTAATACTCTTGTTTTACCCGTGAGAAAGCCCCATGTTGGATGATGGAGGTTTGTCCACAACCTCTGAGCAATAAACAACAGTTATCTCTTAGTATTCTGTTGTTCCTAACCCTCAGATGCTACTAACATCCATTCCCGGTGAAAGCAAATTTTCACTGTGATTGATCTGTGCCATGCATTTTTGGTATTCCAGTTGATAAGGATAGCCAACATCTTTTTGGTTTCACTTGGGAAGGATAGAAAAACACGTGGACAATAATACCCCCAGGGTTCTAGAGAGTCCTTATTTTTCTCAAAACATAGAAGCTGATTTGGAGGATAAAAAGTTTTCTGCAGGATCTACCTTGTTACAATACATAAATGATTTGCTTCTCTGCTCTCCTTCTAAAATCTATTCACAGGAGGCAACATCTACCTGTTAAACCTTTTGGCCTTAAAGGGATGCAAAGTCTCCGAAAAAATTGCAGCTTGCTCAAGGTCAGATTAGATACTTAGGGGATCTGATCTCAGAATAGAACTACATTTGCCCCCAGACGAAACCTCTGATACCTGCTTAACCCTGACAGATTACCTTTTGACTCCCCATGATAACTATGGAAAATTTTCTAACCAATACAGATTTTGCATGGTTTACCAAGGATTCTTATTTAAAGTATAAAAATGGTAAACATCAAGCTAGTATGCAGACTGCATCGCAGGGAGCCCAGCTGATCAGGAGGACCACAGACATGCTGCTCGCCATCTTGCCATCTTTACCAACATGCTGGGCATGTTGCTCTTCCTGCCTGTCATTCTCTACCACTATGGCTGTCAACAATCCCAAGAGGCAGGAATGAGATTGGCACTTTCTCTGAAACCGGTTTCCAGCACATAGTCTGAGGTAAGGTGCAGGGTATGAGGGGCCTTCACACTTCATTTCATCCCTCTACCATCACAACATACAAAGCAACTACATCAGGATTTTTCCAAGCAACTTTTACTTCCTCAAATTCTTCCTTAACCTTCTGGAACAAGGAGCTGCCACTGAGTAGGGCCCATTATAGGGGTTTCTTTTCTACTTCCTTCCCCCAACATAAAAATATGGTTAATTTTTTTTTTTTTAAATGGCAAACATCATCCTGGAAATACTATTACCACTTCCTTTGAAGTCATTGACACAGCACCTTTACCTTTGGCTACTTCCACCCAACAGGCTAAGTTACATGCACTTGCCCAGGCTTGTACTTTAGCCAAGGGGAAAACTAGTAACAGTTATACTGATAGTGGGTAGCTTTGGAGTAGCTCATGAATTTGGAATGTTATGGAAATGAGCTTTCCTTCCCTCCAGTGGCAATAAGATTAAAAATGGCTCCTGGGGCGCCCGGGTGGCTCAGTTGGTTAAGCCACTGCCTTCAGCTGAGGTCATGATCCTGGAGTCCTGGGATCAAGTCCCATATCGTGCTTCCCCTGCTCTGCAGGGAGCCTGTTTCTCCCTCTCCCTCTGCCTGTCACTCCCCCTGCTTGTGCTCTCTCTCTGTCAAATAAATAAAATCTTTTTAAAAATAAAAAAATTTTAAAAAAATAAAAATAAAAATGGCTCTTATGCCCAAAATTTATTAGATGCCATACTTTTGCCAGTGGCTCAAACTATTATTAAGATTCATGGGAGCGCTTGGATGGCTCAGTGGGTTAAGCGTCTGCCTTTGGCTCAGGTCATGATCTCAGGGTCCTGGAATCAAGTCCCACATTGGGCTCTCTGCTTGGCAGGGAGACTGCTTTCTCTTCTCTCTCTCTGCCTGCCTCTCTGCCTATTTGTTATCTCTCTCTGTCAAATAAATAAATAAAATCTTAAAAAAAAAATTTATGGACATTCCAGACTCAACTCCCTGGAAATCAGAATAATCCAACTCACTGATATTTCCACTAAAAATGCTGCACTCAAGGAAACCAATAGCGAAGCCTCTGTCACAGTACAAGAGGATGTTCTCCTAAATGACAATTTAGACAAATTGACCACAGTGGCCCACCAGTTGTCCCCAGAAAGGAGAAACATTAATAGAAGTCTAATAATTATTGATTCAATAAAAATGAAGAACTATCCAAATACCAATATGGCCCTATGAGAAATCCTAAAATTCCCAATACTTACAACTATACATGCAATAAACTATTGGTCTGCTGACAAAATTTAACATTCATGAATCAGTGTTGGTTGGAAAAGTTAATAAGACCTCAAAAAGTACCTACCTTTGCTTGTCCACCTATCCAAATTGCCCAATGGACCATTTGAGGTTTGGCATATGAATTTCATGCAGCTTCCCCCATCTCGTGGGCATAAATACATTTTAGTCGTGGTTTGTGTGTTTTATCACTGGACTGAAGATTTTTGTTTTACAGAAGCCAGTACCTCTTCTGTGGCTAAAATTATTTAGAAAAAATTATCCCACCTGGGGAACCCCTCTCAAACTACATAGTTATCAGGGAACCCATTGATTGGTCAGCTGCCTTGACAAGTCTATGCTACTTTATGACACTTTCATTACACATACTGTCCTCAGTCTTCAGAGTTATTCAAATGTACTAATGACATTATTAAGACTCAGTTGGCAAAATTTGCAGAAACCCTCCAATTACCATGGACTAAGACATTGCTATTGGCCCTTTAAATCTCAACTCCATCCCCCTTGGAATGCATAGACTCTCAGACTTTGAGATACTCACAGGACATCCAATATACCTGGTCCCCACCTCCTTTTATCCATAGTTGATAACAGGAAAGAGACTTCAATAGCATGAAGGCCCAGTTCCATCTTTTGAAAATAACCATTCTTTGGTACAGCAATGTATTTACAGCATACTCTTGGGAGTTAATAAGCATCACGCCTTGCAACCTAGGAAAAGACATCTCTAGAAAGACACTTCAGTGTCACTGGAAAGGTCTTTACCAGGAACTGTTTACCAAACTTTGTGCTGCCAAACACCAGGGAATAGACTCTTGGATTCTCATGACACATGTAAAGAAAGTACCAAACCCTGACTGGACCTGCTGACCTGAAAGTAAAGATTTTCTGGAATTGAAGCAGATGACATCTGAGGCAGCTTTCCCAAGACATTCAGACCATGTCTTTTTCTCACTGTTGCTGCTGCTTCTCTTTCATGGAAAGACAAGGCCCTTGTCTGTATTTCCCAAGCCCTTGTGAAAAGGGAAGCTCTTCTTTTGTTTTCTTTTTGGTGAACTTAAAACCCCAAGATCAAGAGTCACATGTTTTTCCAACTGAGCCAGCCCTATGCCCAAGAAATTTTGCAAAATTATTTTTAGTTTCATCTTTGGTTGCCTGTTGATTTTTTTTTAAAGATGTACCCACTAAGGTGATGCTAGTGTTTCAGGATGAACCCCAATACTTAGGACCTTGAGAAAAAGCCTTTAGATGAGAAACACCTGAGGATTCTCCCTCCTAACTTTCCCTTTACTCAAATATGACCTTAAGTAGTTTCTAACAGCTAAGCACTTTCACTCCGACATAGGACCTGACAACCAGCAAAGGTCCTTCCTGGCACTGAGGTACAAAACCACTAATATAAAGAATCTGACTTGGCACCTGAGTGGCTCAGTTGGTTAAGCATCTGCCTTCGGTTCAGCTCATGATCCTAGGGTCCTGGGATTGAGTCTGCATCAGGCTCCCAGTTCACTAGAGTCTGCTTTTCCCTCTGCCCCTCCCCCAACTCGTGCTCAAGCTTGCTCTCTCTCTCTCTCTCATACACACAAAAATTAATTAATTAATTTTTAAAAAAAGAATGACTACTTGTCATCAATACATTCGATAAAAGATCTCAATCAAAAGGAAAAAATGTGAAAATGATTTAAGAGAAACCTCATTAAATTTGAATTGGGAGGTTGGGCAGGGGAGCTCTCATGCCTCACCACGCATCTTTAATTGCAAATGCAACCAGAGACAGACCTTGCACATGGATGCTACTTCGGATACTACTTGATTATCCCAGAGGAGGGAGAAAGGCTTTCCTCATTGCCCCAGCTACAGCCCAGCCAATGAGAGATGGTCACAACTCAGCCAATGAAAAGCCACTATACCTCCAGATCCCAGTTTACTGCAATGGGCTTTTTCTTGATAATAGCCTTCCAACTTCCCATTTTGTTTTTCTTTTTCTTTTTTTAAGATTTTATTTATTTATTTGCAAGAGAGAGAGAGAGAGAGCATTCATTTATTTTTATTTACATATTTTTAAAGATTTTATTTATTTATTTGCAAGAGAGAGAAAGAGTGCATAAGCAATGGGGAGGGGTAGAGGGAGAAGCAGGCTCTCATCAGAGCAGAGAGACAAACAGGGAGCTCCATCCCAGACCCTGGGATCATGACCTGAGCAGAAGGCAGACACTTAATCAACTGAAAAGCATTCCTCTACTTTGTTTTTTTTTTTTTGCAAAGTTGCCAATGGTTTCCCCTCAGCTTGCTTGTTCCAGATTGCAATTCTCTGCTATTCCTGAATAAACCCATCTTTTGCTGGTAAAATAACTGGCAGTTTAACTTTTAAGGTTAACAAAAGCTATTTTAAGTATATATATATTACAATATAATTATTGCTGACAAGTTCACCTAAAAACACTTATTCCACTTACATCTATTTAAATCACTTGCTCCCAAAAGTTAATTTAGACTTTCCATGAAAACCTCATGAAGCGTTGGACAAAATCTGCCATCATCCCAAGCTGTTTCTTCCTGACAAATTTTGAAACTGAGATATATCATAAACTTACGAGACTAGTAAACCCAGGCAGAAAAAAAGTTGTATGTCTGCATTATATTCAATGCTGATAAGTCTAAGAACATGTCTACTTTAATTAAACCAACGAACTTAAACTAGCTCTAATATCAAATATATTTACAGATCATGTAAACAGGAAAAACACTGGGTCAGTTTGTTATATTTCTGAGAAAGTTAGGAATATTTAATCTATAAGCACTTAATTTTAACCCAATTAAATAGAGCTCTTTACAAATTAATTTTGCTAACATGATCCAGAGTAGAAAAATATATAACACAACACATGTAATTTTACACACATATGCTCACACACACTATACACACACACACACACACACACACACACACAGTAGAAAGAGAGAGAGACATACAGACACAACAGAGACCCTCCACAGTTACTGCCTTAAAGTTTTAGCCATGAGTCAGGCACAACACAAAACTCACCAGTTCAAAAGAATAGTTGGATCCAATTTTTTTTTGTTTCGTTCTTTTGGCAGTTGGAATAAGTCCACTTGCTCAGATGGCTAAAGCCTTTTCTACTAACATTTGTGGAGAAGAAATTTGAGATCTTTCGTTATTTCTTTGAGAGAGAGAGAAAGCAGTGGGGAGGGGTAGAGGGAGAAGCAGACTCCCTACTGAGCAGGGAGTGCAATGCAGACACGATCCCCAAGATCATGACCTGAGCCAAAGGCAGAAACTTAACTGACTGAGCCACCCAGGCACCCCTGAGATTTTTCATTAGCCTGATTTCCAAATACCTTCCTGCTCCCCTGCCTTTTTTTTTTTCTTCTTCTAATGAGAAACATCTCCCTAATGTTTACATTTCAATGAATGGCTCTTAAGTCCTAGAGAAGATGTGGTAGAAAATCTACACCACAGAGGCACAGAGAAAATATACCAGTTTTCTTCCAGGAACTTTGGGATATTATCAGAGGTCTGGAGTAATTACACTTTAAATTTTTCCTTTCCTTAAGTGCAAGACAATTCTGTTTCCAATATTCTGATATTTTACAATATCTACAAGCATTTTGAGATGAGTGGAGGGAGGCTTGGAACTGGTAAAGATAGATGAGCTTTGAACTGTTTCTAGAGCCGCATTTTTGGTTTTGTAGAGAGCTGCAAGACAAAAATGTTATTTCCCATTCCCCAAAGACCAAAATTATAGCCTGAATATCAAGGGACTGGCCCGCTTTCCAACTAAATTTAATCATTTGTATCAAGGAGATTTGATTTCTGACAAAAGAACTTTATAATTTAGATCTGTTGATACCCAGGGGACATGAATTCTTTGTGGTGGAGGTTCCAGAACACTTTTACAAAGGACATGGCATGGGAAGGCCTGAAAGAAGCAGAGCCTGGTTCCAGAGCCCCCAAAAATAGGAGGAATTGGGAGTGACAGCAAAGCAAACTGCCACCAGTCTCAGGAGCTTCTGCTGAATTCACTTCCTGACTCAGTGTTCACAGGACTAACCTACATACCTGAAATGGGAGATCGGGCTGGAGTGCTCTCTATAAATCTTTTAGGGAAAGGGAAGTCAAAATAAGTAGATGGACCTAAGACAAGGAAACTGAAGAAAACCCATGGGGTGGAAAAAAAGCTTTTTTTCTTTTTCTTTTTTTCTTTTTTTGCTCCTTTTCCTGCTTCTCTTCTTGCCAGGACCTGCACTCTCACCTCCCACGTCTTAATGTATGTCCTCTTTGTAAAGGTCAAGTTAATGATTTCTTTGGAGTTTTCCAGCACAATAGATAACATCTAAGGAGTGACCAGGCCAGGTCTTAATATATATTTTTCAAGACCACTGACTCACCAAGACCCCTGGCTCCAGGGTATAAGGAACTTACGAAGGACACAAGTGCTTTTCCAAAAAGCACTTGTCCTTGTTTGATCAGTTCCTGGATTTTTTAAAGTTCATGTACTCCAGACCACTGTCCTTAGTAAAAACTCCAGGCCCCAAGCAAAGATGAGACTCAGTTCTTCTTTTCCTTTCTGAGTCTCCCAGATGCTCTGTCTGTATCTGCTTTCTATCTCCAATAAACTCTGCTCTTACTTCCTGCTGACTTGCATTTCATTTCTATTCTGCACATAACCAAGGACTCTCTTGGCTATTGCCGCGGGATGCCTCTGGGTCCTGAGAATTGGTCTACCTGCATCAGAGCCAAATTTTGAGAATGGGAATTATATTGGATATGAATGTTAATTTTTGTTCTAAAATTGTCTAATTTCTGTTCTTACATCTTGCTAAGAGAGTCCCTAAGGTTAGCCAATATATTTCTTTTTAATTTAGCCTTTCCATAAGTACCAATAAGACAATTGCTTAGGTCAGATCACTCTAAAAAAACATTTTTTGTGTGTCAAATCATTTATGTTTAAAATATATTTTTTAAATTTTTAAAAATTTTTTAATTTAAATTCAACTTAGTTAACATATAGTGTATAATTAGTTTCAGGGGTACAATTTAGTGATTCATCAGTTGCATGTAATACCCAGTGCTCATTACATCAAGCACCCTCCTTAATGCCCATCACCCAGTTATTCCCATCCCCCTACCAAACTCCCCTTCAGTAACCTTCAGTTTGTTTCTTAAAGTTAAGAGTCGTTCATGGTTTGCCTAAAAAGTTTTTTCAATCTAGAAGTTTCTCCAAAGGTTCCATCATTTGGTCATTGATGACTAGGATCTATTAATCTTAATGAGGACTCAAATTATCAATAAGTCTTTTTGTGGGTTAACCATGAACACAAGAGGTATCCCAAAGGAGAATGCAAGAGATGCAGGCCTCACAAGGTCCAGACAAATTGCTCCCAGAGTTAGCCTAAGAAAGCAGAGACACTAATTATAAAGGGCCCAGTTTTAAATAGCTTTTCCAAACCCAGGGAATCAATGTGTCTCCATCTCCCCAAACTTTTTATTTCCTAAGTTTGGATCCATTGGTTACTCAGCTGTTCCTCAGATGAATATACATCCTCCAACTGGTAAAGACCAGAGAGAATATTCTCTCTGGTCATAAAGCAGACAAAAGAAAATGAAGAACATCTCTGGGAAGAAAAAAAAAATAGAAAACAAGAATACTCGTTACCAAATCTTTACAAGAGTTACTATACCCCAGGAACTAGTTCCACAAATATTTTAGACTACCTACAGTTAGAAAAGAAAAGACAAAAAATACTCTCACTTCCATTGGATCCTGCAGGCAGAGATCCTGGAGATTGACACGGTAAGAATTTTTACCTTCTGCCAGCTTTTTGTCAGTGGTCCCAGGATCTCTTGGCTGCAGCAGCCCCAGAGCCAGTAGTGTCTAGCCAGTGAAAATCCCATCCAGGTTTCCAAAACTGTAGGGGCAGAAAAATTATTTCTTCTTCCTTTCGAGGTTCCTTGGATAGTCTAATAATTATATTGATATTAGACAGATTAACAGAAGAAAACAAAACAAAACAAAAAAAAGTCTAGTAACACATATACATGGGAGAGACCCAGAAAAACTGAGTAAGTGTCTGAAATGGCCAAAGCCATCACCTTAAAACCATCTACAGCTAAAGATAAAACAAAATACTGGGGATGGAGAGTCAGCTATGAGAGGTTACCCAGAAAAGCACAGTACACAAGGATAAGGTTGTTATGCACATCTAAGTCTTTGCCTTCTTCATTGGTAAGAGTTTCTAAAGATTGACTTATCCCCCTTTTCCTGGTAGATCAAGGGATCTACAAATAGAAATTTAAAACCTCTACAAATAGAGATTTTTTCCTTATACATGTTGAGTCTCTAATAAAAAGGTAACTTCTGTTTGGTTTTCAGAGTTCCTAAGTTTGCAGTTTCTTAAAAAATAATCCTTAATTCAAAGAGACATATTTTGGAGTGGTAAATGTTACTTCCTTATAGTGGCTATGCTGGATAAACTCCAAACTCTCAGTGGTTTAACACAAAGCTTGTTTTTCAGTCTCACAATGTTCCCATACAGGAGTTGATTGTTGGGTAGCTCTCCTCCAACCAATGACTCAGGGACCTAGGTTCCTTTTTTATAATAGCTCTACCATCTTTGACATACACCTCCTGAGATCCCCTTGAGGGGGTTCTTTAAACCAACCACCCGAAAGTAGAAAACAGAATGGAGGATGACAATAAGAAGGAATTTATGGGCTAAACCTAAGAGTGTACACACTTTTTCTGCTCACATTCTATGGCCATGTCAAACAAGTGAGGTTGAAAAGAATTTTGTGATGTGTTAGATAGAAAAAGAAATGTAATTGATAATCTGCAGCAAGGTCTGCCCCAAAGCAGAGTAATAAAGGGCAATTTCACAGGGGCATTAATTCTTCTACTAACTTTTCAGAAACATGGTCCATGTTCCTGGTGGACAATGCATTGTGAAGAGTATCCAGGCAGAAAAAATACAAGGAAATGTGTAATAGTAGTGGGTATGGGAGGAAGAGTAGTTGTGTGTGTGGGACTGGAGTGTAAGATCTAAGCGTAACAGGGCATGAAACTGGGTGATCATTTAGTTCATCTCCACAAAAATTATCAAACATTTATAATATGTTTTATGTATACTTTTAGGAGTTGAAATGAGGAAAAACATAAAGAACAGGTCTCATCCTCAAAGAACCTCCAGTTCAGTGATATCACAAAATAGAAAACTGTGATTAAGAAAAAAGATAGACTCCAGACAATCTGAAGAGAAGAATCAATAGGGTTTTGTGTCTGATTGGGTAAGAGGTGGCAAGAAGTGTGAGCAGAACTGACGTGGTGAATAAGAAATATAAAATAACTTCCAGACTTCTAATTTGGGAGACTGAGTAACTAGGAGAGATGATATAGGAGTAGAAATATGTTTGACCATGGGTAGAATCAATTAATGAAACTAATTTTAACCTTTTTAAGCTCCAAGGACTTATGAGGACATTCACAGCAAGACTAGTAAGCCTCCAGAGTTACATATATGAGCACTATGTATAGTAAAATCGGAACAGTACAGAGAAGAATAGCATGGCCCCTGAAATGTTGTTCTTTGGTCCCAGCTGGCTAGAACTGGGCTCCATCAGTTGTTTCTCCCTTTGCTCTATTTGCTGCATCTCCTACTTGAACTACTTTTCATTTGATCAATAAACTCTTTTTTATTGTATAATAATAATAATAATGAACTCCCATAAAACCTCATGTAGCTCTCACTCCATTAGATGAAAGATTTTTAAAGATTTTATTTATTTATTTTTAAGAGAGACAGACAGACAGACAGTGAGATAGGGAGAGTAAGCGTGAGTAGGGGGCCGGGCAGAGGAAGCAGCAGACTCCCTGCTGAGCAGGGAGCTGGATTCCGGACTCAATCCCAGGACTCCAGGATCATGACCTGAGCCGAAGGCAGAAGCTTAACGGACTGAGCCACTCAGGCTCCTTAGATGAAAGATTTTTAAAAAGAAAAGAAAGGACTTGCTTACTTCTCTGCCCATTGTAGATTTCTGCCCACTAATAAGAATGAACTACTTTCATTATTATATACCAGTAGTCAGTTTCTAGTTGACAAAACTAGTAGATTCTTTTCATTCTACTACAAGATATCTTTGGAAATATGATACTGTTTGACCATCCCTCCTCTAATTAACCCTATCTGCCACTTTTGAGTGTGATAACAGTGCTCTTTTCTGGTGTTCTTACTAACTGACTAACTTCTTACTAACTATTACTTACTATTACTAACTTCTTACTAACTTAGTAACTTCTTACTAACTGGTTAGACATTTTTACTAACTGCTCAGTTTCTTGGATGACTCTTTGGCCTCCACCTACTTCCATAACTGACTCCTTTTCCTTCTTCATCCATGTGGCAATCTCATTTACATCTCCTCAACTCTAAGTTTCATCAAGGGTCTTGCTCACATGCCTCCAGAAAGGAGGGAGATGGCCAAATGAATGGGAATATATGCATATGCATACCCTGCATGAAGAGTTGGATCCATAACCAAAAAGGGCAGCTATTCCTCAGTTCCCTTTGATATTTGCCATATGAAAATGCCAAGCACTATACCCAGATCATCTGACTTATTAAGAAAAGCCACCCAATCTTTTTTTAATGTAATATAATATTTAATAGTATTTAATATTTAATATAATATTAAATTATATTAAATAATATAATATTTAATGCAATATAATATTAAATTAAATTTATTTATTTAATGTGAAATAATAATGTAGGGGTACAGGGCACACTGTCCCAAGAGAGGCCAGTTTGACAAAGATTTTGTTTGTTTGTTTTTTTGTTTTAGAGAGGGAGTAGGGAGGAGCACAGAAAGAAGGAGAGGGAGAATTTTAAGCAGGCTCCATGCCTAGCCCAGAGCCCTTCCTGGGGTTCAGTCTCACTACCCTGAGATCATGACCTGAGCCGAAACCAAGAGTCAGATGCCAAACCAACTGAGTCACAGAGGTATCCCATACATATGACTATTCAATTTGATTTTTCCTAATAATGTGTCTCATGTCAATTTGATTTTAAATCCAGCTAGAAGGACCACAGGGCAGGTCTTCTTCCCCAAGAATATTAAATGGGTAGCCCATTCATTTGTTAAAACCTACTTAGGAGGGGGAAAAAACACATTTCTCAAGATTGCTAATTTGCCATCTCTGGCATAAACAAATGACTCCTGAATTAATGTCAATTGTCCTGACCTCTATCCTTAGGTCCAGTATCAGGTCTCTAGCTATAAACTAGGTATTTCCATTTTGTTGGCACATAGAAGCCTCAAATTCAAGATCCTCAACACTGAAGTGTGTGGAATGTGGCAAGTATAATTTCTATTATCTTCCCAAAACATGCTTTAGGATGAGCTTCAAAGCTTTTATATCCATCACTTTTATTTGCATGTCAATGATAAGGTCAAGCTAAGAGTCAAAACTCTGAATGACTTATAGACAATTGAGCCATTTTAGTGCGTTGAACAATCTATATATAACAACAGTAATAACAACAGTAATAATAGATATAATGCAAACAATAGTAGGCAGTATCCACTATTTCTATTAATGCATTAAACACTTTGTTAAGAGTTTCACACAAATTAACTTAAAGAACCCTCACAACTGTAGGAGAAAAGTACTCTCATTATCTCCATTTCATAAGTGACAAAACATAGACTCAAATAAGTTCCCAAAGTCATCTTAGTATCCAATCTCAATATCCAAATCCAGATACAACTGATCCAAAAGCCTTGTAAGTACTATGCTCTACTGACATTCCAACCTATAAAAAATTGTGGTGGTTGAAGCTGAGGTTCAAAATTTTTAGAACAATTTCAGTGAGACATCTATCATAAACAGCAAACTCTTTTTCCAGAAGGGTGATGTGAAATCATACCCTTTGGGTCAAGGGAGATTGGTTATTCTCCATCTGTGGGAACATCAGCAACTATGGTGTGTCCAGCATCATTCCCTCCTTTTTTGGGTCTTGGAACATCTCCTTTCCTCCTGAGAACAGCCTGTCTCCCATTCTGGAGTTTGCAGCTTGGGGGCATAATCAAAGAGCACACCTATCCTTTCATACTACAGAGTTGGGAATGTGTATTCATCTGCTAGGGCTTCCATGACAAAGGACCAAAGACCTAGTAGCTTAAATAATAGAAATGTATTTTCTCATTGTTCTGAAAGCTGGAAGTCTAAGATCCATGTATTTCTAAGGTTGATTTCTTTTGAGGTCTTTTTTCTAGGATTGCAGATGGCCTTCTCCCTGTGTCTTCACATAGTCTTCCCCTCTGTACATGTCTTTTGGTAAGAATGTCAGTCATATTGGATTAGAGCCCACCCTAATGACTTTATTTTAACTCAGTTACCTCCAAAAGGAAACTATTTCAAGAAGTACAGGTATATCCTAGACAGATAAAGTTAGAACTTCATTGTATGAATTTTATTGTAACCAATGCTTGCCAATTAGTATATCCCGTGCCTCTAAAGAGAGAGGCTGGTCCTGTGGGTATACTTTTCAAACAAGTATAAGATTTGTCTTTTTGAGGATTGGTAAGAATGTAGGAAAAGGAAGGTCTACTCTGAGATTCCTAGTTCCAAAGATGATACAGGTTTGGAAGCTTCTCCATAAGCTGCCAAGTTTCTCTTTGCAGCTATGTAGAGAAAACCTACAGGGATCAACATAAGGAAAACAGGCATAAGAGATGGAAAGAAGAGAAAACTCAGATGGTGTCAATGGACCCCAAATATCCAGCCATGCCTAAACCTAGGGAGCCCCCATAATTTTTACTTGAGGCCATATGTTTTTGTTTTATTAAACTATGTTGAATTTGAATTCTGTCACTTTCAATTGAAAGAGGCCTAAAAACAGACCTTGGGGGAAAAAATGGTACTTTTGGCAGAGTATTTAACATAGAATGACTAATGTTATATTGGCATAAACATAAATCGGTCATAGGTTACCAAACATTGTCAATTGTCAATGCCCCTACTGAAACACTTCTAAGATACAGTGTTGTTTATACTGTGCTGCAGATCAGGTGATCGCTATGCTCCAGAATATTTCCCTAGATGGAATTTCTTGGGGAAGGTGGGAGAGTGGCAAATCTTGATTTTAACTTGGGAACACTTAAATTCCTCAACCAACTTTTTTACTGGACTCCACCAACATACTCAGTTTAACATATAGAACAAAAGAGCATGAACAAAGAATTCATAAAGAAAAAGTTTTCAATGTCTCTTGTAATAAGAGTGTAAAACAAAGCAATTTGTCATTTTTCAGCTATGAAATTTGTGGAAATTTTTAACAATTCTACTTCAGATTATGAAGTATTTTCTAGCTCTCTTCCAAATAAGGAAGTCCATGGTAGATTGGCTTTATGTAGGCAAATTTAGATTGGCTTCACCCATTAGTTATGGCTAACGGGGTTGTGAGCATAAGTGATTATTTTTCACTTCTAGGCCAAAACATTTAATTGCTGATGCAAAACTCTCCAGAGTCTCCTGGGTGGGATTCCAGGAAGGATGACAGAGCAGAATGCCCATTCGGCCCAAAAAAGGTATGTAATTTGAGCAAGATATAAACCTAAGTTATAAATCATTGAAGATTTGGGTTTGCTTATTACTTGGATGACATAGTTTATCCTCAATGAAATGAAATATAAAAAGTGATAATAGCCTATTTTGACAAGGTGTGTTAAAATTGCATACTTTACATAGTGTTATGGGCAGGTACAATTGGGTGAACTTTTTGGTATAAACTCTGGCAGAATGTCCTAAGAGATTATTAAATTATTCATTTTTCACTTGGTACTCTATCCTAATATAAAAAGGAAAAAGGGAAGAAGTGTTAGCCCTTATAACAAGTTTCATTTACCAGGAAGTTCAAATCACATTTGTTTTAATAAATTTCCAATAAATTTGTTTTAATAAATTGTAAGATAGAAGTACCACTCAGAGTTCAACCATGTGTTAGGGTTCTCCAGAGAAACAGAACCAATAGAATATATATAGATATTTATTTAGGAATATATTATAGGAATTGGCTCATGTGATGTTGGGGACTAAGAGGTCCCACAGTTTGTTGTGTGCAAGTGGCAGAACCAGGAAAGCTGGTGGTATAATTCCATCCAAGTTCAAAGGCCTGGCAGTCTTGAGGCTGATGGTATAAGACCAGACCTGGGTCCAAAGGCCTAAGAACTAGGAGTACTGATATCTGAGCACAGGAGCAAATGGATGTCTCAGCTCAAGCCCAGAGAGTGCCTTCACTCTTCCCCCTCCCCATTTCTATTTTATTTAGGGACTCAACAAACTGAATGACTCACCTGCCCTGGTTAGGGTTATCTCCTTTGTTCAAGTCTACTAATCTAAATGCTAATCTCTTCCAGAGATCTGAGACACACCCAGACCTGACACACCCACACCTGACACAGGCCCAGAAGGAATGTTTTACCAGCCCTCTGGCATCTCTTGGCCCAGTCAGGTTGACACCTAAACTTAACCACCCAGGAACTTGATTATGAATTCAGGCTTTACCTCTCCTTGGTTGTTGTCATTTACCTTTATTATGCTTCCGTTTCCTCATCTTAAAAATGGGACTTCCAGGGGACCTGAGTGGCTCAGTGAGTGACAGTCGGACTTCAGCCTAGTTCATGATCCCAGGGTCTTGGGATCCAGCCCCAAATCGGGCTCCTTGCTCAGTGGGGAGCCTGCTTCTCCCTCTCTCTCTGCCTACCACTCCCCTTGCTTGTGCTCTCTCTCTCTCAAAAAAATAATTAAAATCTTAAAAAAATAAATGGCGCTTTCCATTAAAAAAAAAATGAAAACTTGCCATTTGCAATGATGAGGATGGAACTAGAGGGTATTATGCTAAGCGAAATAAGTCAATCAGAGAAAGACAATTATAAGATCTCACTGATATGAGGAATTTGAGAAACGTGACAGAGGATCACAGGGGAAGGAAGGGGAAAGTGAAACAAGATGAAGAGGGAGACAAACCATAAGAGACTCTTAATCTCAGGAAACAAACTGAGGGTTGCTGGAGAGAAAGGCGATGGCAAGGATGGGGTGAAGAGGTGATGGACACTGGGGAGGGGATGTGCTATGGTGAGTGCTATGAATTGTGTAAAACTGATGAATCACAGACCTGTGCCCCTGAAACAAATAATACATTAAATGTTAATTTAAAAAATTTAAAACAGAAAAATAAAATAAAATAATGGGCTTCCAATATTATCAAAATTAATAGGATAGAATAAACACTTAGCAAATGTTGGCTATTACTACAATCATTATGTAAGATCCTATATTCTGTTCCCTACCTTGTCCAAGTCTATATTCTGCCTCCTAATTTATATGTTCATATTACTGATGTTTTATTTATGTATAACAGTATATTATTTTATTTATGTATAGTAGTATATATATTGAAAACTTATTTTAGTTCTATTCAGTCATTTATAGAGTATGTTACTGAGGGTATTGGGTATGGAGAATGTTACTGAGGATATTGTCAGATAAGATCTCTCCTCTGTGTGTATAAGTCTGGGACTAAATAATACCAAAAAATATCACTTTTATATCCAGCAAAGGTGCCAGAGACTATGTGCAGAGTGAACTTAAGATTGTATCACTGAAATGTACAAATTTAACCCCTTCCTCCACTGATCACAGGGAGGACAAGAAAGCTGCTGACCTGTCACACTGGGGTAGGGTCCTTATGAAATGGCAAAGAGCTGACAACAATATACCTCTTCTCCTGGCATAACAACTCAAGTAAAAGATGAAAAGAAGCTGCCTTGATTAGATTTGACTACTTTGCCCAGAGTCACAAATCTAAGTATCTCCTTTCCTAAGAGTAGGTAAACATGAAAGGTGGATAGAGACTGGAAGAATTATCCTGGCACAGGACAGATCTCCTTTAACATTTAACAGCTTTTATTCACTTATTTCATTATTCTTAAACAGAGCAGCCAGAAATGGCAACTCCCTTGCCAAAGAACCAAAATACATATGAAAAATCTTACTCCTCTATTCTTAAGGACCCTCCCTAATAGCCCATAGCTCATTTGGACATTCTATGAATACTAAGGGATAGCTGACTTTATACCCAAGAAGGGTCTACAACAGGTCAGATTCACTGAATAAATTAGTTCCAAATCACACCATACCTTACTCATTTTTTACATTATCTCCTATTTCAAGTTCTTTCCAACCCAGTTGTTGGACATAGATCTTTCAGAAGTTCTGCAATAAAACTAAATGACAACAAAAAGCTGCTCTAGTACTAATGCCAACAAAGGAATATAACAATTTAGATGTACGTCTCTTATGAAGGACCCTGGAAGAGACTAAAGTAAAAAAAAAAAAATTTCCTTACAAGTGGGAGTCCAAAGAATGAAAGTAGGAAATCCAATTACCTTCCCTTTGTAAGTTAATTTTTTAAAGAAATTAAAGTCCATACTTACTTCTCTGCAATTACTGCCCTGTCTTGCCAGAAACATCTTACTTAGGCACTGGGATGCGTGGTAAGTTCTCTAGCAGCTGTAGCCTGGGATCTTATTACTGACGTACACATGGTCTATCACTCACTTTGATGAATCCAGAGCTAACAGATGACTGTCCAAGATAATCAAGGCGTGTACCCTTTAACAGTTTCACCTGTTTCTTACATTGGTCTCTTTTCTCCTCTATTTTATCTAGGGCTCTTATCATTTGGAGGCTTTCAGTGACTAATTTCTTCTCCATTTTCATGATCTCTCAATTTCTCTCTCCAGGCCTTGCCATTTGATTTTCCCACATCCTTTTTAGAACTCTGGGGTAATCACAGGAAGCCATTACGTTCTTTATGTACAGAACCATCCACAGTTCACCTTCATCATCCTAGAATGGATAATCCCCCCCAAATAATAACAACCCTACCCTGAATGTAATCCTTTGCCTGGCTTACCTTTAATATAGTTACATTTGTAACTATATTCCCTCACAGTCCCAATTTTCTCATTTTTTGAGCATATTCCCTCAAGACACAGGATTCTTCATGCACACTATTCACCAGTAATAGTTTTGCCAACTCTAAACTCATTCAGCAATTCTTTGAGGAGTTTATGCTGCTCATCCCCTCTCAAATCTATTCAGATTATCTGTAATCACTTGGAATCTCTGAGCCTTCTTCACGGGGTGGTTCACCACTTTGTCCTCCTATATGTATCACTGAAGTGATTGATAGGTAAGTAAATGGATCCCAAGGCCATTCCTGCCTGGCAGCTGGGAATTGAGACAACTGACATTATCATGCAGGCCAGTCCCAAACCTGCTTAAACTTCAGTTGTTCGCATTTTGTTCATCAGAGGTCTAATCCAAATCAAGCTGAGATACTCATCACGTTTCAAAGGAAGTGAGAAGTTTTAAAGGTTATCAGTTTGAGCCTTGGGGCATTTAATTAGATTAACAGATGATATGCAACATGAAGGAAACTAGGTCAGATAAAAATGGGGTTGGCAATTAGGGGAGTTTTGTGTTGTGTTTTTTATTTGATTCAGTTAAGGGCACTCCTTATTTGTAAGACCCAAAGCCTTTAGACTTCAAACATAATAAAAAGAAACTGGGATTGGGGCGCCTGGGTGGCTCAGTGGGTTAAGCCGCTGCCTTCGGCTCAGGTCATAATCTCAGGGTGCTGGGATCGAGTCCCGCATCGAGCTCTCTGCTCAGCGGGGAGCCCGCTTCCCTCTGTCTCTCTCTGCCTGCCTCTCCATCTACTTGTGGTTTCTCTCTGTCAAATAAATAAATAAATAAAATCTTAAAAAAATAAAAAAAGAAACTGGGATTTACTAGAGTAGTTTAAATTAAATTCTTTCACAGGTAAATGTAGTAAATTGTCTCAACTTATTGAAATCTGGTGGTAGGTTTATTATATTAGCATCTACGTGTTTTTGAATATTTGAAATATTTCATGATAAAAACAAGAAGTTTTTTGTTTTTGTTTTTTTTAAATTCCAAACTTGGGCTCAGTGAAGCACCAAGATGTTGGGTTTTAAAATGCTAAGGTTCCAGCACCTGGGTGGCTCAGTCAGTTAAAATGCTAAGGTTCCTCTTTTCCCTCTCCAATTCAGAAACAGTTGAGAATACACAGAGAAATCAGATGAAGATTATGACATCATCTTTAGCATTTGTGAAATAGCTTGGAGAATGCAGCTTTAGATCTTGAGCCAAGTGCCTTGCTAAACCCAGTCTCTGAAATCAACTCATCCACCCTACCCCCCACACCACAGAGGACTGATCTCAGCACACCCTCTCTGCAGGTATGCAGGCACATCTGAAAATACGGGCACAAGCAACTAAAGTGAGTGGAAAGAGACATGAGAGTTTCCTTATGTACTTAAAATAGTCTATTTCTTGATCTGCAGTGATTTCATGAGACTTTAAGTATGTAAACTGCTGTCAAGGTGTACACTTAAGATTTCTGTATTTTCCACATGTAATTGTCTACTAAGGCTGCAATAACAAAATATCAGAGTTGGGGTGGCTTAAACACTGGATTATTTTCTTGCAGTTCTAGAGGCTCAAAGTCCAAACTCAAGGTAGTGACAATGTTCTCCTGCGGCCTGTCTCTTTGGCTTGCAGAGAGCTGACTTCTCTGCATGTCCTCACATGGCTTTTTCTTTGATCTCTTGATCTTCTTTTAAGGACACTGGTCCTGTTAGAGTAAGGCCCCTCCTTGGTGACCTCATTTAACCTTAATTACCTTTTTAAAGACCCTATCTCCAAATATAGTCACATTGGGGGTTAAGTCTTTAACATATTAATTTGGGGGAAGGGGCACACATTTCAATCCAATGCACCATATATGGTATATTTCAATAGCAAAGTTTAAATTGAAAACAAACAAAAGAAGCAGATGTTCATAAAATGAAAACATTTTAATAAAAACAGAGCCTGAATTCACTGTATGAGTTTAAGACGGCCTATCCTTTCTGAGAAAAATATTGAGAGGGAAAGGAATAAAAGAGAACTGGAAACCTGTGGAAGAAAAGGTAGCAGAAGGACGGCAGTGGGTTGGGAGGGATATGGAAGCAAAGATTAGCTTTTACTGCTTTACAGGTGGAAGTTAGTTTGGGAGAGATTGAGTTACCTTGTCCTAGAACCAGCTGGTGTACCCAGGTGTGGTCCATCAGCTGTCCACTTTGTGATGAGAGAGAGGGAAAACAAAAGGGGGATGGGGCTGGCCCTAAAGGAGGCAGTTGGGGGATGGCAGCAGGAAGGAGGCAAGAGAGACCAATCAAGGATGGGGGAGGGGAGGGGAGAAGGAAGGAGGAGAGAGAGAAGACAGGGAGAGGGGTGAATAAATAGAACTCCACAAGAGATTAAGATATGGCTTAATGTTTGAGTAAACGAACCCTGGAAGCTGACCACCTTGGTTTTTGTCCCAGCTTAGTTACTTAAGTGCTATGTGACCATGGGGAAATCATGAAATTGCTCCATGCCTCAGTTTCTTAACCTGTCAGATGAAGTCAAGAATACTACCTACCCCGTATGATAATCTGTAGAATCAAATGAGATAACATACGTATAGCTTGGCATATGTTTATGCAAATACTGTAGAGACTTCTACCTGGGATCCGAGGTATACGTGAGAGATGAGGACCTACCCACCCCTGAAGACATAGAGAACACGCCCAGCTTGAGAAATAGTCTGATCCCACTTACACTCCCATGCTTGCTTCTCCGGCTGGCCCTAGAATTGTAGAATCATAGCCAAACACGGAAAGCCCAGACAGATTGCTCTGTTTAGCTGAGCTCCGCTGGCTGGGAAGGGCACGGTAGTTCTCTTTTGATTTTATTTAAGCCTGAGATCTCCCAGCATAGACCTAATTTCCCATCTAGGAAATAATGATATCCTGCCTTCTCATGATAAGGCTAAGTGAGAAGTCTGCAGTCCATAAATGTGATTTTTCTACATGGGTTATCTTGCTTGCTTTTTTTTTTTTTTTTTTCATTCAAACAGCCAAAGACAATCCAGCAAAGACCATTTTATTCCCTTCTACTGTGCTATAGACTGATAGATCACATGAACCCCTGAGGGGGATCCTTTCTGAAATGTGAGAGTGCAGGTGTTTTGCTTATTTTCCAGGTGGGTGCTTTTTACCTTGCCAGTGCCTATCTCCAGAGACCAGAAGCCCGAGCGATAACTGGGAGCTGAAACACCACAGGTTGTTTACCGCGTGTGTTTATTAAAAGGTGTTAACAGCTAATTGTAGAGCATCACCCACTTAAAGCTATCTCAAATGGTATTATTACCTTGCGTCTGAGGAATGTTTCCTTGGCACAGATTTTTAATAGCTTCCGTGAAGAAAATGGTCCTGTAGGAGATGCCAAATTTGTGGCTTCTTCCAGTGTAGTTCAGATGGTCGACAGGATGTGGTTCAACAGTTACGGGGCTTGCAGTGAGTCAGCTATGGAGACAAATGTTTCCATGGTGACCTTTCCCATTCATTCAGCGTGAGGTCTCTGTACACCCATGAGGATTAATGACATGGCATTAACACTGATAATCATAATGAAGAGAGCTGTCTGAGAGTGGGGCACCCCAACCCTGACATTTGTGAAGAAATAGGATGGAGGAATTTAGCCAATGTGTAGAGGAAGAAAATATTGAACTACAGGGAAAGGAAATCCATTTCTTTTCTCTTTTATAGAATAGTTTTCCTGCCAGCAGAGACCCTGCTGCTGACAGTCTCCCCTCTGGGAATTCTCTTAGTATTACAATAAAATGGTGGTGGAAATAAATAACCCAAGAAGTGATTCACTAAAGGTCAATGGGACCAAGATGAGAGAATACGGAAGGGACACACGCTTAAACTCTACTCAATTATCATGTTTTATTTGTTTAGTTGTTTGTTTAAATACTTTTGAATGTTTCTTAAGAAATCCTTTTAGGAAAAGTCTTTTTACTAAGGAACTTCTCTTTTTCTATAGCTTCATGGCACCCCTTTTGTTCCTTTCAGGGAAAAAGACGTTCTTTTCATATTGTGCTGGTATAGCAATGTGTTATTTCAGTGTACAGAAATGGAGGGCATTATACAAACTGATAAAGTGAAACGTTAGGAGCCTACACTCTACCTCAGAGGCCAGCCGGGTAAAATTATAGACAGAGAGATTATGCTTTCCCAGAGCAGGATGCAGATATCCACAGACTCTCAGAGGACTGGGCTTTGTGATTTAGTTAGACGTTTGCATGGCTATCTCCATTATTGAATTTCAAGATTCCACAGAGCAGAAACTTCATCTTGTTCATGTTTGGCATTGCCAGCTTCACTCCCAAAACACACACAGACAAATATACAGAGGTTGGCATGCACACACAGACGCACACACGCACACACACTAATATAGCATCCTTCTTTACACACCGCATGACCACATTTCTATTAAATAAATGGATTTGATCAGCCGTGTAAAACCTCAGATGAAGCAATAAGGCATGTTGTATATGAAGTTCTACAAATCCATAAAGTCAAATCATAATGGTTTTTAAAACTATGTAGCACTGTTTTGCTTCCTTAAATGTTTAGACAAGTGGATTTGACACAAATACAATAATGCCTGAAAGGCAACAAATGGAAAACATGTGTGAAAAAAAACCAGGGGGCTCTCAAGGCAGCCCGAATTACTCAGATTGATTATATGATGTCTGCAGCACACTGATGACTGGACCTACTGTGGCATTTATTAATCCATCAAATATTTATTGAGCACCTACTTTAATAGCTATTTGCTCTGTGCCAAGCAGTATCTGAAGTGCTTTTTGCATATTAACTTATTTAATCTTCCCTAAGAGGTAAACACTCTTATTAAAATACCTATTTTTTTTCAGGCAAGTAAGCTGAAGTACAAATAATTTAAGTAACTTGCCTAAATTCACACAGACAGCAAGGGAGGAGTCATAAATTGAACCAAGCAGCCTGGCTCCAGATCAAACTCTTAACTGCTGCTCAAGACTGCTGACCCCTGGGCTAGAAACAGTAATAAAAATAATCGAGAGGTACATACGTTTTCTGTGTTTTCATAAAGTTTAACATCTTGAAGGAGAGACATGCTGAAAAAAAACAGTTACAATCTCTAGAGACAAGTGCTGGAAGAGCCAAGGAAGAACTCTAGGGGGAGGGCGTATGGAGTGGGAGGCTCACCATAATGAGGAAAAAATAAAGATAGTAAAAGGGGTGAATGCTATTTTCCTACTGATCTTGTTCCTGATAGTCTTTGGTGATGAGGTATGAGTACTGTCATATTCAGGAGGGAAACTTTCCAAGTGGTTCCTAACTATGTGAGATATACCTCTAGCAGACAGGTCAAGGAGAGGTGTCACAGAAGGAAGGCATCTAATGGACAGGGACTGTCAGACCAGGTAAGACTTGTGGGCAGAGACTGTTGGAAGGGACAGTATTTCCATGATGCCAGAAGTATAGATACAGACATTGTAGAGAATAGCACGGTTAACAAAGGATATGGATACGTTTTTCTAAGGTTAGAGAGAACGCCATAGACATGAGAAGCCAAGGAGCCCAGGCATCAGCTAGAGAAGATCCCTCCAAAAGACAGTCTAAATCTTGGCAATGTATTGGACATTTTTACTCAACACCATAAGAGTAATACATACGAGCAGCTTTGTATGTACTAAACTCTATGGTAAGAGTTGGGGAAAAGTGTATCATTAACCTGATCAAAGTAATAGTAGACCTAGGATAGAAGCCTCGTTTATCCCAAAGCTACAACTTGTAGTAACTATGGTTTATCTCCAAAATTCTTGCTGATACTGGCAAATGAGGTAAAACTAATACCGTTCCAAAAGTAGGAACCTGTGACTTAGTGGATCTGAATGGAGGGCTTGATCATACACCCCCAGAAATAATTTGTCACTTAATGCGACTGATGCCCCTGTGTAAAGGGTAATAGTCAAATCTATGGGAAAACATTGAAAAAACAATTGCAAGATTTTTCTCACTTCAACGTTATTATGAATTTCAAGTATTGGTTAGTTAGTTTCTTTCATTCAGCCGTTTAAATTACAACAGGATATCCAGGAGCAGAGCAACATGGAGGTCAAGAGAAGTGCTAAAACTGGGGAGAAACACATTTTAAGGGAAACCCAACGAAGAAGAATTAAGAGAACAGGAATAAATACGGAACACAGCCACAGCGAGTTAGGAGGACCCAGCAAACAGCTTTTGGATGATCAGCAGAAATGGAAGTGGAAAAAGCAAAATGCGTTGACCAATAAGCAGGCCATCAGAAACTCTCAGGAGAGTCAAAGAAACAGACAGTGGGGAAGAGACAAACCAGGGCTGGACCCTGGGCTGAGTAGCTCTCCTGCCCCTGCTTCTTGAGCTCCCTCTCCCCCTGCAGCTACTACAAATGATGAGAGGGGAAGGCAGTAACCAGGAGTGAAATCTGTGGGCAGGGCAGTTAAGTGATCTGGCTGAGTTAGTTTAAATGCTTAGTAGAGGCACAAAAGTGGTCTTTTTCCATGTTTCTTATGAGTCACCTAAAGTGGCTGATGACTTTTAGACTAAAACACTTCTATTTTTAAGAAATGATTGAAAAATCACTCTTAAAATCTTCTAGGATAAAACGAGGCTCATTTGGGAGCCACAAATGTTAAGGCTACCCAGGATTTTCCTCCTACAGCTTTGCAGTTGCACTACAACTCGCTTTCTGCATCCCATCCTGACTATCACTACTTTCATGCTCTTCAAACAGACCAAAAGGTGGCATATTTGGGGATCCTGTGAAGTAGTTATTGCTCCTGACATCCATAGTCAGAGGCCAACCGTACATGGCCTGAACTGGACCATTATATGTGATTACAGTTACTTTACAGCATATCAGCTTGTTCCTCATAGCTAGGATTGCTAAATATTGGGGAAAGGAATTCTAACATCCTTTATAAAATATGGCAATGCTTAGATAAATATACGTTTAACATCTATGCACATTACCTAACTCCACTATTCCTTTTTAAAATATAGACTCAACATAAGAGTGTTTCATTCAGACTAGGTCATTACCTCTTTAAATGTCTATATCTGAATGAGTTTCAAGAAGAGTCCTCAAAACTAACCAGTTCACTAATATTGTGGACCAGAAAATAACTTCCTTATTTTAACAATGGAAAGCATTTTTATGATCTTTAGTACCCTGGGAGGTACTTTTGGGAATTATGAAATAAGAATTTCCTTCCCTGTTGGCGAACCTCTAGCTATAAGTTATTGCCCTTGGTCTTGGTGTTCCTGGCTGGCTTATTAAGGATTTGATGTATTGTCTTTTGTCCTTTTGGCTCCTGTCACTATCTTTACTTCCCTGTCCTTTTTCTGGTATCTCCTTGGTTCTGGAGTCTCTTTTCGGTTGCTTTTCTTCTTTTGTACAAAATGTTGTCTTGTCTTTTCAGCATTTCAAAAGGCCTCCCCAGTGACTTGAATTTGAAGAAAGCTGCAGGGTCGTAGCTCAGTGGAAAGCTTAGAATGACAGCGAAATCCCTAAACAGGGACTACTCTTTCTGAATAGGGAAGCCTAAAAATAAAAGCTGTCTGCAGCTGGGACTGTGTGCCAAGACAACTATCACTGAAATGCAGAGGAAATCGAAAACGTAAATAAAAAATAACCTTGCTAGAAAGGACTAAGGTGTTAAATTGGTGCCAAGGTAGAAACCAGGCAAAGGCCGACTTCACAGTAAGTGGTTTATCGTCCACAGATAGTTTAATGTGATGGAAGTTTGATTCATCCAAGAAATATCATCCCCAAGAAGGAAATGCAAGGAAACAGCAAAGAGGCTCTAAGTCTGCCTAACTTCTCCAAAATTGAAGAGCTCCTCCGTTCCCTATACACCGCTCTGATTTTCTTCCTTCCGCAAAAGCAGCTCTGAGTGTTTATTGGGGGTCTTTTCCCCCAGCCGGCTTTCTCTGAACAGATACTCTTTTGAACAGTCAGTCCCTCCCCTACTCTATTTTTCCGTGGACTCCAAGGTCCCATCAGCCCAGTTTGGGGCTCCTTTACTCCCACCCTCACTGACATTTCAGTGCAGTCTGCCCTCGTCCAACCCCTCCTTCTTTTTAAAGATTTTATTTATTTATTTGACAGACAGAGATCACAAGTAGGCAGAGCAGCAGGCAGAGACAGAGAGGGAAGCAGGCTCCCTGCTGAGCAGAGAGCCCGTGTGGGGTTCGACCCCAGGACCCTGGGATCATGACCTGAGCTGAAGGCAGAGGCTTAACCCACTGAGCCACCCAGGCGCCCCTCAACCCCTCCTTCTTAATGGCATCTGTCAATCTTGCAGGTTCACTTCCTTTTCTCCCCACTTTGGAACACCCCCTGCCTTATCACTTGTTCATACCCAATGGGCAAATTCCAAATCTATTGCATACGTACACCCAGGCTGCGATAACATTTGAGGAAAAATAAACAAGCATAGGTGTGGCTAATGCTCCTAACTGTGTACACTCATCTCTGCCGCTGGGCCATCCATAATGCTTGGCGATCCTGAGTGCCCCTCTTTCAGCTCCCCCAACTATAAGCCACCAGCGTTGTTACAGAACTTCACTGAGTTTTACACTCCTCTTTCTTCTAGATGTGCTATTATTTTATTAGCCTATGCTCTTATGTGAGGGAAAGTGCGATTCTCTGTAGCACACAAGACAACCGAATCAATTCTACCTACCTGGGACATCATCTTGTTACTGCCAGCATGCTAGGTCACCTACCTCCGCCTCCTCAGAATATAGCACCATGCTTATTTGTCTTAACTTATTAAGAAAAAAAAAAATTCTTAAATCTAAGTTCTCTCTAATTACTTTTCCTGTTTTCTCCTTTTCTGATTAAGGAAAGCTGCCTTCACTTACCATCTTTGTTTACTCATTCACTTCTCATTCATTTTAAATATAATTCTTTAACATCATTCAAATAATACATGTACCTACTTAAAAAGACTTACATGATACCCATGAAACTAATGTCACACTGTGTCAACTATACTTCAATTTAAAATTAAAACTTTATAAAAGATTAAAAAATAAACATTAAAAGTTTTTTCAAGGTGTAAAAAATAACATAAAAATAAAAAATAAATAAAAAAGACTTAGACTAAAGAAGAGTGATTTCCAGATATATTTCTGGTCACCTCCCAGTCTGGCTATTCTAGGGCCCCCCTTTTAATGCTTCAGGCCAACTGAACACTGCCATTCTCTTCAAGAACAGATTATTTTTAAATTTCCTGATTGTGGGCGCCTGGGTGGCTCAGTGGGTTAAGCCGCTGCCTTCGGCTCAGGTCATGATCTCGGGGTCCTGGGATCGAGTCCCGCATCGGGCTCTCTGCTCAGCAGGGAGCCTGCTTCCTCCTCTCTCTCTCTCTCTGCCTGCCTCTCTACCTACTTGTGATCTCTCTCTGTCAAATAAATAAAAATTAAAAAAAAAAAATTTCCTGATTGTGATAGCATAGATTCCCTGTGTGATAAAGAGGATAAGCTTTCTGAATTCTTGTGTATCTGTAAACATTGCTCTTCTATCCTCATACTTGATAGCCATCTGGGTATTGAATTCTGTGATTTTAAAGGCACTACTCTGGTATCTCAAATATCTAATATTACTCTGGATGTGGTTTTGGAATATAGGTGAGGTTCAGCGGGGTGAGATCCAGAGCTGAGGACCGAGAAGGAATTCTTGAGAGGTCTTTGGTGCACAATGGTGGTTTATTAAAGCATGGGGATGGTACTCATGTGCAGAAAGAGCTACTTCCCCAGGGAATTGCTGATGACATACTTGGGAGTTGGGGAACATAAGGAAAAGGGCAGTTTCAAAAGAACTTTCATATGCTAAAGAGGACCAATGGACAAGAAACCTCCAAGATACCAGGGGTCTTGCCATTCTTAGGTTAAGGTTGTTTTTTGCCTCTAGCAAGGTATTAACATTTAGCTGGGAGATCCCAGGAAGAATGTCGCACAGGTCCCACCCAGAAGTGAGGGGTGAGGGGAGGTTGCAGGTTGTCAGCTTGTGCTTTGTCTTCAGCTACTCTTCTGTTCCCTCATCACTGTTGAGAAGTTCAATGTTATTCCTTCTAATTATTGGTCCTTTTTTTTTTTTTGTCAATTTTAAAGTTTAAAAAATTTTTCAAAGTTTTCAAATATATGGAAAAGTTGCATAACTAGCACAATGAATTTTTTCTTGAACCACTGGAGAAAAAGTTATCATTTCTAAGCCCCATGATCCTGATTACTTTACTATATAGCTTCCTACAAAGATATTTTATATTCTTCAACATAGAAGAAAATGGAGACATCGTGATTTCGATGCAGTTGCAATATTATCACTTAACTCGTTCAGTTTGATTCTTTAGGATACCTCTTTGGACCCTATTCAAGTTTTGTCAGTTGTCCCACTGATATTTACATTTATAAAAGCTTTGCTTCAGAATCACCTCTTGGAGGTTTCTTTACTCTTCCTCAGTCTGGAACAATTCTTTAGTTTTTTCCTTGGCTTCTATAACCTTGAGAACTTTGAACAGGACAGGTTATTTTGTGGGATGACCCTGGTTTGGGTTTGTCCAATATTTCCCCATGACTCAATTCAATATACACATTTTTGCAGGACTATCACAGAAGTGGTGTCACGTTCTCCTCAGTGTATCCTAATTGTTTTCAAATGCCTAGTACATCTTTGATCCTTCTTTTACACCTTTAAAATTGAGTCATTATATTAAAATTCTATCTCACATAGACAGCATGTAGTTGGGTACTCAGTTTTTAATCTAATCTAACAGATTTTATCTTTTAACTGGAATATTTAATATTTGTTTATTTTTAAAGATGTTATTTATTTGCAAGAGACAGCAGAGCGTGAGAGAGAGTGCACAAGCTAGAGGGAGAGGCCAAGGGAATATTGTACCTACATTATCATTCATTTAAAAAATGTTTTCTAATAATCTCCATGATTTTACCTTTAACCCATTTATTATTAAAAATTTGTTAATTTCCAAATATTTCAGACTCTTTTAGACATCTTGTTATTTATTTCTAATTTACATTCATTGTGGTCAGAGAATATACTCAGGAATATTGCAATATTTTGAAGTTTATTCAATCTCATTTTAGGGCCTAGCACATCAACTATATTAGCAAATATTCTATGAGGCACTTAAGAAGAATGTATATTTTACGGTTGCTAGGTGTATTCTATGGATGTCCATTAGTCCAAGGTAGCTGATATTGTTCTGATCTTCTATGTATCTTCCGATCTTTTTTGTCTAGTTGTTCTATCTTTTTTTTTTAAGTTGTTCTATCTTAATGAGTGAAACACAGTATGATAATTAGATATGTCTATTTCTCTTATTGGTTCAGTCAGGTGCTTTCTCAAGAATTTTAAAGATCTTTTATTATGCATGTATATATGACTGGTGTATTTCTTTAATTAATTACAGTTTATCTTTACAAAATGTTCCTCTTTATATCTGATAATACACTTTGTCCCAGAGTCTATTTTGTCTAGCATTAATAGGGCCACTCCATATTTTCTATGCTGACTGATGACATGGTATGCTTTTTTCCATTTCAATCAATGTTTTCGGGGTTTTTTTTTAGGATTTTATTTATTTGACAGAGAGAGATCAAGAACAATCATGGGAAGCTGCAGAGTTAGAGGGTCTACTTGCTGAGCAAATAGACTAATGTGGGGCTGGATCCCAGGATCCTGAGACAGTGACCTGAGCCGAAGGCAGACGCTTAACAGATGAACCACCCAGGTGCCCCTCAATGTGCGTTTATTTTAAGGGCAGGCTTTTTGTTATGGGAAAATGAAATTGGGCCTTACATTTTTATCCAGGCTAAGAATCTGTATTTTTTAATAAGACTTTATCCTAACAAAATTGATAATCATGTTAGATATAAATTAATTCCTTCTTATTAAAAGACAGATTCTCAGCCTAAAATAAAAAATAAATAAGATCAAAGTATACATTTTTATTTGTTTTCTATTTGTCTCACTAGGGTTTTTTTTTTTTGTTCTTGTCTTCTTTTAAGCTAACGGAACTTGTTTTTCCCTTTGAATTCCTCTATTATTTTTTAATATATATCTTTGCATTATTTTAGGTAGATATTTATGGGATTACAAGATACATCATTAACTGAACATGATCTACTTGGACTTAATTTTATAAGGTGCCAAATATAAAGTAAGTACTTTATCAAATAAGAATTCCCTGTCCCCTTTGCCATTATTGTCATATATAGTATGTCTACAAAAATATATAGTTTCAATTATGTGGTTTATTTTCTTAAGTTTACGATTTTTGTTTTTGTCATATGACTTTTAAAGAAACTAATTGAATATAATTTTATGTTTACTCAGGTATCTATTTAGCATTGGTAAAAAAAGGCAGAGTTAAGGACCTCACATTCCCAGAATTCTATGGTCCACCCTTCTCGTCATCCCAGGAAGGAAAGCAATATCTCTCCCTGTCCTCCACACCTCTGGTTTCCTTGGACCAGAGTGGAGACTTTGTTAACAAGAAGCAAAAGCTAGATTCTAAAATGTTTTATTTCCATAACTTCCAGTATTTGGTGTGTTCTCTTCAAAAGAAAAAAATACGTCATGTCATAATTATTTTTCTTGCTTAACTTTGCTAATTCTTCCCATGACCTATATTTTGCTGTTTGAAATCTACACTCTTGGTCTTGGTAACATCCATGTAAAATTGGGCCCTGCCTCAGCCTTGTGTCTTGTTTTTCTTTCTGCTTTAGCCTGACTGAGCTACTTGTTTCTTGAATTCACTCTGTAGTCTCGTGGTTTTTCCTTTTCCTCTGGCTCTCCTTCTGTAGGGAGAGCACTTTCATTCATTGACCATCTGGCAAAAACACCTTGGAACACTCAGATCAAGCATCAACTACACCCACAGCTTTCTGCTTTCCCCTCCCCACGCCCAGATGGTATAAACCATACCTTCCTTTGGGCCCCAAGCATGACATGCATATTCTGCTGCCTTTGTTCTTTTTTTTTCTCTCTCTCTTTTTTAAGATTTTATTTATTTATTTGACACAGAGAGAGAGAGAGAGAGATCACAAGTAGGCAGAGAGGCAGGCAGAGAGAGAGAGAGGGAAGCAGGCTCCCTGCTGAGCAGAGAGCCCGATGCAGGACTCGATCCCAGGACCATGAGATCATGACCTGAGCCGTAGGCAGAGGCTTAACCCACTGAGCCACCCAGGCGCCCCATGTTCTCTTAACATTTAAATGCACTTACTTGTTTACCTGACTTTTATAAGCACTTGGAATCATAGAACACATCCCTTTCATCTTCTTACTCCATGTTTCTAGCAGTGTCAGCACTGGATGCCGTTGAATGACCAAATGACTAACTAAACACATGAAGGAAGGATTATAAGAGCTCATATGTTTGAAGTTGAGGTTGACAATTTTAAGGTGGTTGATCTGTTCATAAAGAAGTGATTATATATATATATATATATATATATATAAAGATTTTATTTATTTATTTGACAGACAGAGATCACAAGTAGGCAGAGAGACAGGCAGAGAGAGAGAGGAGGAAACAGGCGCCCTGCGGAGCAGAGAACCCTATATGGGGCTCGATTCCAGTACCCGGGGATCATGACCTGAGCCAAAGGCAGAGGCTTTAACCCACTGAGCCATCCAGGTTACCCATATGTTAAACTGAAAAAGTTAAACAAGATAAAAAGATAAAGATTATATCATAAAGAAATATTTAAGAATTAACAAAAAGATCCTATCAAGATTTCTAAATATAAATTAGATTCCAGTATACACATTTTCCCCTGTTTTCTGGGGAAATAGAGATTGTCATGCAATCTATAGCTGATTGGCACAAGATGCTCACTGACATCTGACCAAGCAGAAGAGGTCAGCATAAAAGGATCTTCTCTGGACAAATAAAATGCAAATGCAAACATGCTTGATCATTTCAGAGTAATGGATTTAAAATTCTAAAAACTAAGTCCAAGTCAAAAAAAAATTAGTCTCTTAAAAATCAGTGTTTCAATGATGAACAATTTTGGTCAATTAAAGTTTAGACTAATTGCTATGGTGATTTTGGAAAAGAATGAAGTTAATGAGTTCCTGAATGTCAACTGCAATTTTTGAGTACTTTTAATTTGCAATCTCTTTATTTAATGGAGAAAGCATTGAAGACTCACTCTGAATGTATTCAAACTGCATTTTAGATTTTACAGCTGTACTTAAGCATAGGAATTATATTTTACTATAATATCCACTCGTTTTTAGAAGTGAAGTCTCAGAAAGTCTCCTTTAGGAGTGTCAAATCATATATTCTGAGATTCCAAAAATAACTTTGTTCCACCTTATACAGGATAAGAATCTGGCCTGATATACTAATCCTCTGATCTAGAGGAAAATAGTTGACAGATTGCTTGACCTAGCAAATCATTCAGATAACTCTGCTAGGAGCAATGGTCCTGCCATTTTTTTTTAATAAGAAATTTTTGATTCATATCAATTTTCACTGAAGGAAACTTTGAGGAAAATGCCTAAGGATTTTTGAATTCACTATGGTTTAAATGTCTTATCTCAAGTAGATAGAAAGCAATCCCCTCTCCTACAATTTGTGACAATTTGTCTTTTCCTTCCTGTTTTAGATATTAATTATGATAAATGTAAAATTACAGCAGAGCCACCTACACATTTAAATCTACTTCAACCTAGACACCTACCTGCAGATCAATAGTTAGGAATCCTCACAAACCATGTGCATACATAATAATTGGTGCTTTTCCTCACACTTCCGAATTTTGCTTTTAATTTCCTAGGATTGATGTCTGCAGAGAAAGGAGTGAAATGACAGTACAAAGTCCAAGGTACCAATCACATGAGCCCAATCATACATGGGAAAGGAGTAATGAGCTGATTTTTCTTTTTTTTTTTTTCTGCCTGAATTTTCCCCTCTTGATTTTTTAGCACCAAAGTAATATTTGAAATATCAGGGAAAAAAATGCACCAAAATAAAAACATGAAAAGACCAAAGAAAAGGCATTAAATCAAAGGTGACTTTCTGTGTCTGCATTTCAGAGTCATGCTGCCAATTATTTGAGGCCCAGGAAACTCAGAGATGCAAGGTTTATCTACTCCTAGGAATGCATTGTTTTCCTCTTTTTTGTCAAGGTGGCAGACAGCCCTAAAACAAGCACAAAAATATGTATTTGCAATGTTTTTATATTCAATTAATGGCTTACTAGTCTCACAATCACTAAATTGACCTACGATAGAAAAATACCTGCCTTATGGTTCTTCTCTCTCTTCCTACCTTGCAACTGAAAAGCTCTAACAAGAGGTGTCACTAGTTCTGAGGCTTTTAGTTGATGTACATCAGACAGATTTAAGAGCTTTGACCTTTTCCTGACTAACTCAGGGGCACTGATCTTTGAAACAAACTTTACTCAAGATAAACAACATACACAAATGAGAAGTTCAATACAATTACTTGAGCGCTAGAAGGCATTAAATCTAACAAGTAATATATAGGTAATGGTCCATGTTATCTACAGATCTAGTATGATAAATTATATCTAATTTTGTTTTAACAATAGACATTCGTGTACTCTTTCCTCCATTAGTATTTGAGGCAAATAAACTGGTTTTAAGTGAGAAATTACACACCCCTTTCCAGTCGTGGTCTGTTCAGAACAACAAGCCTTTCCACAATGCCTGTGAAATTGTTTTAGCTTCTCTCAACCCAGTAGCTCCCTATGCAGTATGCATTCCAAATCTCTTCCTGTAAACAGATAGTTTTAAAAAATAATATCATGATGTCTGAATGATAATTTTACAAACATTTTGGAAACTGAAGGACCTTAAGATTCTGCAGACAAACCTCTTCTTTTGATAGAAGAGAAACAAGGACCTGAGAAATGAAATGATCCACCCAAGGTCTAATCTTGAGTCAGTGAACAAGTCAGAACCAGAAAACTAAGACTTCCTGCAAAACATACACTCATCAAGGCAACATAACCTTGAGATGTCAGAATGTTGTTGTCTTTTAAAATTCTTATTTTATCCCCAACAGTTTATATGTATCTATTTTTGAAGTTACTTATTTATTTTTAAGAAACTTCTACACCCAGCGTGAGGTTCGAACTTACAAACCCAAGATCACAAGTTGCACGCTCTTTGGACTAAGTCAGCCAGGCGTCCCTCTGGCACTTTATATTTATACAGCAGCAATTCACAGGTTCTTTCCTCATCAACTCTCTAAAATACAAGCTTTTATTTTCAAACTTCAAGGTTTTTGTTTTTTGTTTTTTGATTAAAATAGGAACTTTCTGTTGAAGACTAAAGGGTTTTGTACATTATGAAAGAATAACTTGGAATTTGAAAACTGGCTTTAGATCTTTAGGAAAGTCAGTGTGTGTGTCCCCTGAAAATCCACTTGGCATTCAAGATGTTTATTCACCAAGAGTTTAAGGGTACTTCATTATACAATGCCAAAAGTTTACATGCATGATTGACCTTTGTGTATGGGTTGTTGCTTTTTTTGTCCCCCTTTCCTTTTTTAAAGCCCAGTTGGTATTTAGTGACAAGTAGAAGACTACAAACTCAGTGAAGAAAAAAAATCTTTCAAAAATAAGGAAGTTAACGACTTGATGTTTCCTTGGAGGTTTTTATACACTGTTTAAAGAAGAAGTCACAAATTTGTGATTTTTAGGAACTGACTCTGGCCCATTGACCTGATTTATATAATTGTGTATGACTTACTTTTTAAATGTGAACATCTTTATAAATACTGTTAGTTTTATTTTGGAAAAGGGTAATTTGGTGGCACCTGGGTGGCTCAGTCAGTTAAGAGCCGGCCTTTAGCTCATGTCATGATTCCAGGATCAAGACCCATGCGCTGGGGTCTCTGCTCAGCAGAGAACCTGCTTTTCCCTCTCCCTCTGCAGCTCCAATTGCTTATGCTCTCTCTCTCTTTCTCTGTGTCAACTAAATAAATAAAATCTCTTTTTTATTTAATTGACACAAAGAAAGAGAGAGATATCACAAGTAGGCAGAGCAGCAGGCAGAAGGAGAGGGAGAAGCAGGTACCCGCTGAGCAGAGAGCCTGATGCGGGACTCGATCCCAAGACTCTGGGATTATGACCTGAGCCGAAGGAAGACACTTAACCAACTGAGCCACCCAGGTACCCATAAATAAAATCTTAAAGAAAGAAAGAAAGAAAGAAAGAAAGAAAGAAAGAAAGAAAGAAAGAAAAGACTATTTTGTTGGTAATATTGGACCCTGGTGTCTAATGATTTATTAGATTCTGAGCAAATATTAATGGAAGCTATTGAGACTAATGCATGGGACTTTTTCATTGTACAAAGTATAAACTATGATATTTTAAGATATATTTATAGATGTAAATGCCTCAATACCTATTGTGCATCACTAGTGAGAATAAAGACTATAGATTTAAGAGATCAAACCATAGAAAATCAAAATAGACATCAAAATTTTCCCAGTTGACAAATATATTAATGGATCATCCTGTAAAACCTAATTTAAATCTTATTCTCTTGTCATAAAATAAGAAGTGAATACATAGATATACACACACAGACCTGGTAGTCTGTACTGAAAGATACATGTAAGTGATTGTTCTGCACTGAGTGATGTCAGCCCTATCCTTATATAGACTGTACACAGCCATGGTTCCGTGATGGAAGCTGCTCTCCATGGGGTACAGCTTTGTTCATAGGCCTCTGTTCTAAGAGTTACAATGATGATTTTCATCATAATCACAAAGCATTTAATTGACAGACCAATTTAGGCAATAGAGTCTAGATCAAGACAGATTGTAATCGAAGACAGTTAATACTGATCTAGAAAACAGAGGATATGCAGAAACCAAAATCATAAGCAATGACTAATTATAAAGATAAAGCTTAGCAGTTTCACTGTATTTCTGTTTGGGGTAAGTACATTTTGGACAACCCAACTTTAATTGCTAAATGCTTTAAAGGGCCATCAGGTGCCATTATTTCTCACTGAGCTCTCATTACTCCAAAAATTATACTTCTCTGGCATCACTGGGTTGGGGGGAAAGACAGGGTGAGGCACACACTGAAAAACAAATAAATCCAGAGTCACTTTTGTACAACATTTAAACTAATTGTTTTAATAGCACATACCATATACACAGCTAATTACCAAAGAACTTTCCTCCTTCATACAGTAACAGATGACTATAATTGACAAGCATATTTTTTGCATTCCTTAAGGACTTGATTAAACATATAAGAATAAAAATCTTGGGGCGCCTGGGTGGCTCAGTGGGTTAAAGCCTCTGCCTTCAGCTCAGGTCATGATCCCAGGGTCCTGGAATTGAGCCCCACATTGGGTTCTCTGCTCAGCAGGGAGCCTGCTTCCTCCTCTCTCTCTGCCTACTTGTGATCTGTCAAATAAATAAATAAAATATTTTAAAAAAGGAATAAAAATCTTTTGGAAAGGGTAAATAACAAAAAGAAATATATATTCAAGGAAATAATAATAGTAATAATGATAGTAATAACAGCCTTTGCTATTAAATCTTCCTAATGTTAAACTCCTAATATTCTTTAAATATCTTCTGGATCTTATCAATAAATCTTTATTCTAAAAAGATAAGAATAATTTGAGCATTTTCAGGTATTTCCATATTACAATGATAACTGTTTATCAAAAAGAGATGAAACTAAGGAGAACACAATGTTTTTGGAATGTTTTCTAATATAGAGTAATATAGTTTAGTATCTAAAACCTGCAGTTTTAGATTCAAACAAAATATATCAATATAAAAAGAGGTAAATATTTTTAAGGCTGTTACTCTCTGACGGTGAAAACTTTCAATTGGTTTTGTGAGCCTTAATAAGGAAACAAAATAATTATGATTATAAAACAAAAAAATGTACCCTGAAACAAGGATTGCAACCATTCCTAGCTGGTAAATTTTGTTCAAATTACACTCAGTTCTGCTTTAATGCAACATCTGTGTTTCTAAAAATCTCCACACTCTGGAAAATAATGCAACTGGGGCATGATACTCAAAAAATTTGTCAAGAAAAAAAAATTTGTCAAGTAGAACACTAAAATTTAAAAAAAAAAAAAAAGGATAGAAAAGAACCTAGTAAAAATGGTCGCACAGTTTTATACTTGTTAAATAGATAAGAAATACATATATAGTACAGTAGACACTGGCCCTTTACCTAAAAAAACGGCCTGAGGTTTGTTTGTGGAAGGGCTGCGGCTTTTGAGTTATTGTGAAACGTTGCAAGGAAGGTTTTCTGAATCAATGGGAAGTTGTAACACCAGATGTGGATCAGGGTGGGTTGCTGATTGTGTATACACTTTGTATACAAGGCTCAGCCTTGTTCTACAAGGCTCAGCTGAACTGTGTGCTGTTTCTTTTTCCTTTTTTAAATATTTTATTTATGTATTTGACAGACAGAGATCACAAGTAGGTAGAGAGAGAGAGAGACCGACAGAGAGGGAATCAGGCTCCCTGCTGAGCAGGGAACCCGATGCGGGGCTTGATCCCGGGACTCTGGGATCATGACCTGAGCCCAAGGCAGAGGCTTAACCCACTGAGCCACCCAGGCGCCCCCTGTGTGCTGTTTCTTGAGCTAACATTGAAAACAAAATGGCCATTTTATCAGCAAAAATTGGCTTATTAGAGAATAGCAGTAATTATAATCCAGGACAAGCAAGCTATGGCAAAAACCACAGGCATGTTCACCAAACAAAGGGGAGGAATGCTCTTTTATAGAGGAAAGTGGGAAGTCTGGGGTCGGGAGAGGGCTGTTACCAACAAAAAGTTTCTTGTAGTAAACGGCGAGTTGAGGTATAATGGTTCTCATTGGCTGGATTGTGACTGTCTCTCATTGGCTGGGTTATTGCCAAGGGAGGAGGAAAACATTTTTTCTGCCTGTGGGGATAGCAAAGCTGTACTGGCTCGCAAGGTCTGTCTCTCCCTGTTGGGTTTACAATTGACTCTGAGTAGTAGGACTTGAGAGCTCCCCCTGCAAAACGTCCTGACATTTTAGTGATATATCCCTTTATTAATTTCCATATCTGCTTTCGTCTAATTTTTTTAGCAGATGAAATCATGTATAAGCAAATGCAAAATTTGTCTCATGCTGAACTTTTTCCTTTTTTCTTAAGATTTTATTTTTAAGAAATCTTTCCATCCAGTGTGGGGATGGAATTTACAATCCCAAGATCAAGAGAACTGAGCCAGCCAGGTGCCCCTAAACTTGTTTTTTAATAAATCAATGGCATTGGAACAAATCCACATTTTAAAACATAACCATGATAGCAAAATTGGCTGTATAATATTGGTTGAATCAAAATTTTATTGGTATGTACCACAATATAACAAAAAAATAATTTATCTGAGATTTGGTTGTCTGATACACTGCAATCTCAAGTAGGAATTAAATGAAAGTAAATGATCCTATCAAGTACAGGTGGAGACTACAGGATAATGACAGTGGAAGTAATTCTTGAGCCAATGTTTCTCAAACTTTAACTTGATTAGAATCAGCTGCAGTATTTGTTAAAACTCAGATTTGTCCCAATCTTGGAATTTCTGTTTTAGTCTTTGTGTTTCTAAAGATTCTCAGGAGATACCTGCCACAACTGGGAAGGGTGTGTGCGCGTATTTTGGAAACTTCTTCCTTACACTTTATCAAATGCTGCAGAAAGCAGTTGACCATACTGTGTCTCAGTACTTAGGTAAAGGAGAACATCTTGGTTACCATTAAGAATATAATTTTCTTATGAAAAAGATCCCCAAAACCTTCCTCTAACCTTTGCTCCAGTGTTAGTAGCAAAACAATCAACAAAGAAAATATAAACAACTTTACAGTTTAAGTTCATGCAGTGTGTTTGGCATTTGGATTACTTCCCAACAAGTATCTGTCATTCTCTGTTATACAGAATCCATGCATTTCTGGTGCAACTGACTTTCTCCAAGGATGAGCCCTGATTAGAATAAATCAGTTAGGTTAAATTTATTTCCTCTGAGCATCCATGGTTTATTCAGAGGAGAACTTCAATGATTTGGAAAGCAATGGTTTCATTCTTTTCTATAAACCTGAATGAAGAAACAGGTCATCCCAGAAGCTGCTGGCAGCCATTAATAATCATAAGACAAGCCAGACAGAAGGCAAACCTAAAATTGCAAGAAACTAGAGCCAAGAAAATAACAGAAAACTAGAGCTGGATTTTTCACTGGACAGAACCTGAAGCCTACACTCCTACTAAAACTATCAACTATGTGAGTGGATTAGCCACTTTTAATTTTTAAGCCATTTGGAGATGGGATTCTCATAACTTTAAAAATATAAAAACATACACACACACACACACACACATACACACACACGTCAAAAGAGAAAAAAACAGAAAGAAAAACCCTCTTCCTCTACCTCTACCTAAATATGTACAAATAGGGGAAGGAAAAGACAATAAGTAGTAATTAAATCAAGCAGCAAGCATATTGGGAGAATGGAAAGTCTCCATAGAAATCCTCTGATAAACATTATATTTAAAGTGAGCTTTGGGGACGCGTAGGTGGCTCAGTCTGTAAAGTGGCTGGTCATGATCCTGGTTCAGGATCCTGGGGTACTGGGATTGAGCCCACATGTTGTTGGGTTCCCTGTTTAGCAGGGAGCCTGCTTCTCCCTCTCCCTCTCACCCTCCTTCTTTGATTGTGCTCGCTCACTTTCTCTCTCAAAAAAATAAATAAAGTGGACTTTGGCTATGTTTACATGCAAGTACCAAGATCTTATTAGTAAGTGTAAGTGTTCTGAAACAAAGTATCAATTTCAGATAGTAGAACCTGGGTAAATCAACAAAAGGGTGAAAAGATACAAAATATCCAGAACAATGACTT
The DNA here is from genome assembly GCF_030435805.1 of Mustela lutreola. Lineage (NCBI taxonomy): Eukaryota > Metazoa > Chordata > Mammalia > Carnivora > Mustelidae > Mustela > Mustela lutreola. Next base: position 72,565,677 of record NC_081295.1, read on the forward strand.
GGAGAAATTAATTCCATGGTCCAGGAATTAGACTAATCTGTACTAATCTATACAGAATGTGAACGCAGTCTCCACTCTAGATAGAGTGTAGAGAGTCATTCTTAATAATTCTTTGATCAACATCATAAAATCTCAAGGAAAAGAAGCATTCTAACATATTCTTACAAACAGATGTCTGAACTGAATAGAATTTACCTATCATAACAGAGTTTTGGGCAAAGAGTGAGCAGCACCAGTTAGGCAGTTTACTCCCAACCCACTTACAAAATTTCACCTTAACCAAACTTATCTTATCTGGATATGCTCTATATTTACCAACAAAAACTAAATAACTACTTTATTCTTACCCTGAAGGCCTTAATAGCTTCTTAGAACAAAGTATAAAATAGTTCTGTTTCAACAGATGGTTTAGGCTATTCATGGAGGAAGGCAATCTGTGTCCTACTGACCAGACAAGCCTCAAGGGCATTGCCATATTAGATGGGCTGAAATTTTGAGGTTACTCCTCACCAGTATTGAGCAAGGGGCCCTCCACTGGGGTATCTACTGGCAAAGAAAATCATAATGATATCCAGGGAAATCAAGGCAGCATTCATGTATATAAAAGAAGGATAACAAATAGTTTCATAGAAACAAAGTGTTTCCTATTAACAAAAGTGCAGAAGCTCTTTATGTGCCTCTCAAAAAGCAGGTTTCATACTTCACAATGGGACAAGAAACCTAAGGGCCAAGTGTGTCCAAGGAAAATAAGTCATCAAAAAATAAAGCTGCACGAAAATTATGTGGTGTTATACAACTTGTTTATTAATACAGTCTCCTAGAATACTTCCACCAAGCAGGTAAAATTGTGGTCCCATTTACTCCTGTTTACCAAACAGTTTAAGGTTCTTTCTTTCTCTCTCTCTCTGTCCCCCTCTACCCCTCTCAACCTCAGTTGCATTCTCTCTCTCTCTCTCTCAAAAGGAAGGAAGGGAGGGAGGGAGGAAAGGGATACCTTAACAGCTTTTGCATATATCAATCTTGCTCTCTTTTATGTAATAAAAACTGCACTATTAGAAATCCCATCCATCAAAAATAATATACATATGTACATTTGGGATGAAAAATACAGCACAGCACAGGGAATATACTCAATAATATTATGAGAATTTTATATGGTGACAGATGGTAGCTACATTTACCATGGTGAACATTGCATAATGTATATAATTGTTGAATCACTATGCTATTCACCTGAAACTAATTATATGCCTACTATACACCAATTAAAATTTTTCAAAGAATGTACATTTTTATCTCTATAGTTATAGGTACATATTAATGGATAATGGGCCATAGGTACATATATGTATATATGTGTACATATAGGTACATAATAATGGATAAGAGGCCAGACTTATGTTTTGATTTTCTGGATATTTTCTCTTTTGTTTTACTTTGTTTTTCTTTTTTCTGGTTGCTTTAACCTTATTTTGGCATCAACAATGTACTTTTTTAAAGGCCTTGGGATGCCTGGGTGGCTCAGTTGGTTAAGCAGCTGCCTTCGGCTCGGGTCATGATCCCAGCGTCCTGGGATCGAGTCCCACATAGGGCTCCTTGCTCGGCAGGGAGCCTGCTTCTCCCTCTGCCTCTGCCTGCCATTCTGTCTGCCTGTGCTCCCTCGCTCTCCCTTTCTCTCTCTGACAAATAAATAAAATATTTTAAAAAAAAATAAAAATAAAGGCCTTGTCTGAATGATAGGTTCACCTAAGAAAATCATAGAATACACTCTGAAAAGCAGAATGTATTGCATAATGTTTTTGTGGTTTTGCTGCCTGCCACTGTCACTTCATTATTCAAACTGTATACCTGAATGTTATTCAGAGTATGAAATGTTATTCAAAAATCAATTTAATGGGATATTAATCTATGAAGAATTTAAAACTTTCTGTCATATTTATGATGAACTTTTAGGATTACATTTGCCTAAAAGAATATAAAGAAATTAAAGAAAATATTTGTCTGGTGTTTAATAGAAAGGGATTATTATATTTTTTTAATGAACATGGTTGGATTCCCAGTTCTACCATTACCAGCTATTACCATATTATATTTCCCTCAGGGCCAAGCAATACATTGGTTTTCTTCTACATAGGTGAGAAAGAAAACAAATCTATGAAAATAAACTAAAGCAATCATTCAGCTATTACCAGCTAGATGACCTTGGACAAATAACCCAATTCCACACTCTCAGGTACCAAAATTTGAGAGGAATCAATAAGTACCACATAGAGCTTTGTGAAGAGCACATTAAATAATGAATATAAAATTATTTCTAAATTAAAAGGTATTCAGTTTTATAATATTTAAAAATTCGAGATTCAAGCAGCTCAGCTACCTACACCTATGTAACCTTGTGACCTTGAGAAGCCATTAACTTTGTTAAAGCCCAACTTCTGCATTTGTACATTGCAGAAAAAATAAATAATATTAACACCTATTCACATATCTTATCTCTAAGATTCTAATAAAATTATATTCTTTAAAGAGCATTGTCAACTGTGAAATATTATAAAATCTTTAAGTAATAGGTGTTCTTGTCCCAATTACACTAACATAAACCCTTAAAACTGAGCGATTAAGTTATACATATTACAGATTACATACCCAATGAAGATAGGGATTCTGACTGTTTTGTTTCTTGATGTATCTTGAACTCCTAAAACAATGCCTGATACATAGTGGGTTTTCTATAAATATTAACATAAACATAGGGAAAAATATATTAGTTTGCATGTTAGTAGTGACGGGTTAAGAAAAAAAGATAATGATTTGTGTGCTGAGAAATCAGCTGGCAATGAGAGTGAAGAATTTTCTGGAGGGTAAGGAAATCATTAGAGAGGAAACAGTGTATTTTTATTCCATGATTCACATTGGAAGGGTGCCTGGGTGGCTCGGTCAGTTAAACATTCCACTCTTGATCTCAGCTCAGGTCTTGATTTCAGGGTTGTGAGTTCAAGCTCTATGTTGGGCTCCAAAAACAAAACAGCAACAACAACAAACTGGAAAAAAAAAAAAAAGCCATATTATATTTCCCTCAGGGCCAAGCAATACATTGGTTTTCTTCTACATAGGTGAGAAAGAAAACAATCTATAAAAATAAACTAAAAGCAATCATTCAGCAATCTAGGGATCTTTTCAAGAAACAAAATGTGATGTACTTCCTCATATTGTTGTCCTTTTTTCCCTACATCCTATATCTTATCTGCATGCACACCTAAATTTTAAAATTTCAATTAAATAGTTATTATTCATAATAGTGACACTGGATTCTCAAGAAATGATAAGTTATATTCAGTGTTGTCCTTACTAATACAGAGAAGTATGTAATATGTCTCATAAATACTTTTTCTTCATAAAAAGCATCACTACTTTTTAGAGTTGTGGTACTTCTTTCCTCCAAACATTTTAATTAAGCCTCTGTTACATGTCATGAAATATAGATTATTCCAAAGAAGAAATAAATATATCCCATACAATAACGGAGTTTATAATTCAGTGAAAGCAGAGAGATTAAACTTCTTTTATCCAGTCAATCTATTTTCCTGGATCCTTAATAATTATATATCAGATTCACATCTTATAAAACTAAAACAACCAAATCTTAAGATATGCATCTGGGTCAATAATCTGGATTTTCCTTTCTAGGGAGCTTTACTATTTTTTGTTTGTTTTTGTGTATTTTCTCCATGCATGAGTGCATTATTCAGAGTACTCTCATATTATCATGTATTGTTTTCCAGCAGCTTCTATCTAAATATTCATCCACAGCTTACTATAATTATTAATTTACTTGTCCATATCCCCCAACAACTGTAATCTGAGTTTACTAAGATATGGATTATTGTTTGGCTTTGTTTCTCTCATATGTAACAGTACCTGGAATATTATATATACTAAATAAATGTGGAAAGAAGAAAGGCAGGAAGAAGGGAAGGGGATAAAAAGTCACTTGAATACAACTCACAGTTAACTGCAAATGATCATGTGATCTGAACCTGGAGAATTTTTTTTTAAGATTTTATTTATTTATTTGTAAAAGAAAGAAAGAGAGAGAATGCTAGTGCACAAGAGCCAGAGGGAGAAGCAGGCTCCTCACTGAGCAAGGAGCCAGACAATGCAGGTCTTAATCCCAGGACCCTGGGATCCTGACCTGAGCAAAAGGCAGATGTTTAACCAACTAAGCCAGGTAGGCCCTCCAAAACCTGGAGAATTTTTAATAGAACTAAATAAATCATGCCAAATAATGTTGGAGATTTAAGAACATTAAAAAGCAAAAGAAACAAAGCTATAGGGGTAAGTTTTATACCAGGAATTAGATCATGTCTATCTACATATCCTAGGAAACATTATATATTCCTTTTGCCATAGGAACCCCAGGGTGGCTCAGGTGGTTAAGTCTCAGACTCTTGATTTCAGCTCAGGTCATGATCTCAGGGTTATGAGATCAAGCCCTGTGTCAGGCTCTGTGCTGGGCATGGATCCTGCTTAAGATTCTCTCTCCCTTTCTCTCTGCCCCTCCCCCAGTCTCTAAAAAAACAATAAAAGCACTCTCAGAGATATTTAAAATATGTGTGTGTGTGTGTGTGTGTGCGCGCGCGCACGTGTATACACATTCTTTTGCCACATAAAAAGAAGTCACAGCCTACTGAGCTGGACAGAGTCTGGTCTCACAATACAAGTCACCTTAAGCCATGAGAAGCTCAGGTTTTCACAGCCAGACTAATGCAGAACATTGTGGCAGTTACCTCAAAGACACAAGAAGGAGGAGGAGGAAGCACCTAATCATCCTCTGTTTATACATTTTTGCCTCAACTACCTGGGCAATTGGCTTAACTCTCCATTTTTCCAGGAATGTGGAGAGTTGGCAGACCTACAAATGGAAATTTGCCCAGTCTTAACCTAGGGTACTAGTCTCTTCATTATTAATCACCCCCACACTCTAAATGAACAATAAAAACAACTAGAAACTCGCCAAGAAATGTTCGACCAAAGTTACCTGCCTGCTGCTTCCAGACTTCAGAAACAGAAACTGAAAAGCGATTTAAAGGAAAGCAAAAGCACAAATAGAAAGCTAGCCTGGTATAGTCCCACAGAGCAGGTTTGACTGGTGTAGCAGCAATCTCACTACCCCTCAGCTTGAATGCTCTAGGATTCCACCCCAAAGGCACACCCCTGGGGATGTGGGATGGTCTCCCACCACCATTCTGTCCACAGCGGGCATTTCTTACTGGTATCTGTTAGGACAGCTGGAAAGATATTATCTTACCAAAACAAACTTTTTTTTTTTTTTAATTGAAAGTTATGATTGCACCTCCAATACAACTCAGAATGTGGTGCGTCAGCTTTGCTGTACATTTTTTTCCTATTACTATTCCAGGAAAGATCTCTATCAGTGACTGCCTGCAGAGTAGAGGAAAAAAATCCCAAATGGAGCATTGTAACTTATAGCCCAGAGGAGAGAAAAAGAAAAGAAAAAACATCAACAAACCTGGGATCCCGTGTCCTCCTTACCCTTAAGAAAGGAAAAGATTTATTTGCTTTTTGAAGTAGCTTATTTCACATATGCAAGAATATTTTTATAAGCCTGCAAGAAATATCCAAGCAAATTTAAAATGTATTTTAAATGTATATTCAAATTATATTCCAAAAAAATTGCTTTACCTATATGACCTCTCTAGTCTTACAAACCACATGGGATTCATCCTTGCATTGGTTTGTGTGAGGGACCAGGAGGCTATGGGTGCCCCTATACTCTCTCCTTGCCCCCCTCTTTGTCTTCCTAAAGACTTAGTTTAAGTGGCACCAACTCAGAGACACTTTCCCTGAACTTTCTTTCTTATTCTTTTTAAAGATTTTCATTTTTTCTTCATTTTTTTTATTTATTTATTTATTTATTTATTTTTAGAGTGAGAGAAAGAGAGAGGACAGAGAGAGAGGGAGAGAGAAACTCAGGCAGACTCTAAGCCAAGCACAGAGCCCAATCTGGGGCTTGACCTCATGACCCACAATATCATGACCTGAGCTGAAACCAAGAGTTGGACACCTAAGCGGCTGAGCCACCCAGACGTCCCTAAAATTTTCATTTTTAAATAAAATATGCCTCTAAAGCCAAATCAAACTTACAATCCTGAGATCAAGAGTCACATGCTCTACCAACTGAACCAGTGAGGTGCCCCTCTTTCCCTGAACTTTCTACTTGGAATATCTTTCTTCCCTACAAGGGTTCCTTGTGTTCTTTAATCAAAATTTTTATGAATTGCTAACTACTTTTCTTTTTAAATTTTTGTTATTTAACATACAGTGCAATATTGGTTTCAGAAATAGAATTCAGTGATTGATCACTTACAAACCAGTGTTTATCATTGAATTGTTAACTACTTAATCTATTACCTTGCTTATATCTATTCCCCTCAGTAGACTTTATGTTCCCAAAGGTCAAGCACCTTCACTGTCTTGTTGACCATTGCATTCTCAACACCCAGCTCTCTGCTTGACATATATTAAGTACTCAGATATTTTGTGAATGAATGAATGAATGAATGAATGAATGAATGAATTGGGCAAACTAGTATTAAACAATCATAGTTCATTTACTGGATTTGTGATTTATGTAGTCTGTCATCTTGAGAGTTGTTTACTTTCCTAATGTCCTTTGATTTTCTTCCTTTGTAAAATAATGAAAGTTCTAATCACACAGAGACAATGTGAGCATTAAAGGAAATAATGGAGTAAAGTTTTTATCTAAACAATTTTCTTAAACGAGCCCATTTTTGGTTTGAGCTTTTCAGTTAATTTGCTTAGTTTCTGCTATTACTTTGTGAAGCCTTTAACAAATATATTAGATAAGCTCTATTTCTACTCTAGTTACAGGTCTGCAAGCAGAGGTTCTTTATAAAACTGAAATAAATAACAAACCAAGGTCCATATCTTCGCTGCTTTGTAGCTCTAGGTCTGCTTGAATATCCAAAGTATTTGGAGGTGTGTTTTGGGTGGGTGATATTTTTATGTTGGTTTTATGTTTGTTTGGGGTTTTTTTGTTTGTTAGTTTGGGTTTTGTCTTGTTGTTTTGTTTTGTTTTGTTTTAGTGGTGTTTGGTTTTGTTTTGGATAGGGGCACTTTAATTAGTCTTGAAAAGGTTTCGATATATTGTTCAGAATCAACTTTCTACTTCTAACACAGTGGCTCTCAATCTGATGGTAACAACCCTCCCTTCTTGTTGTAATTATTTTGTTACTACTAAATATGTAGTACTAAATATGACCTACTAATATGTATAATTTCAAAAAAGGAATAAAGGAGGGAAGGAGTGAAGGAGGGAGGTTAGGAAGGAAGGAAAGAAGTCCTAACTATAAAATTTTAGAGTCGTAATAGGAAAATAAAATAATTTCTATTTCAGCATGTATGAACTCAGAAGCTTGCACATACATGAAATGGTTAAGATATGACTTATGACAAGTATGGCGAGGTGAACTCATTTTGTACAAATATAGGAAAATGAAAACAGGGCAATAAATATGGACAGTAGAACAAAAACTGGTGTTATGAAAAGAAATGGTAGGCAGAAAAATGCCTCTTCTTCCCTTCCCCCTCCCCGGGATGTCCCCATCCTAATCCTTGGAACATGTGAATATATATATTAAGCTACATGGCAAAGAAAAAATAGGATAGAATTAAGATTTTTAACTGACTAACCTTAAAATAGAGAGATTATCCTGGATCGTCTGGGTATCACGAGAGTCTTAAAAAGTGGAAGAGAGAATCAGTCAGAGGAAGAGATAGGAAGACAGGCGAAAGGCGAAAGTGGTGTGATGTGAAAAGGACACCCTGTGTTCGCCCTTGCCAGCTGTGAAGGTGGAATGCTGGCATCCCCTAGAAGCTGGAGAAAAGAAAGGAAATGATTCACCCCATAGCCTCCAGAAGGGAACATTGTCCTGTCAAAACCTCGAATGTAGCCCAGTGGGAACCATGTCAGTCTTCTAACCTATAGAACAGCAAGGTAAGAACTTTGTTGTTTGAAGCCGCTGAGTTTGTGGTAATTTGTTACAACAGCAATAAAAAATTAATGCAATAAATAAACACACCAATCTTACTTATATAAGAGAAAGAGGGACATAACCCTTAATTGAAATAAGGACGACAAGTCAAGACAAATTCCAAACTTTCATAGAGGAGGGAAAAAAAAAAAAGGTATATGCTACTCTCACAAATGGCCTGAGCTTTATAAATATGGAGTCAAAATAAGTCCTTATTTTATGGCCTGGAATGAGAGAGAGACATATTATCACAGAAAATACATCTCAGGGGTGTCTGCGTGGCTCAGTCAGTTAAGTGTCTGCCTTTGGCTCAGGTCATGATCTCAGGGACCTTGGACTGAGCCCGGGGTCCCACTCCCAGCTTATTGTGGAGTCTGCTTCTTCCTCTGCTCCCCTCCCATGCTCTCTCTTGCTCTCTCTCTCTCTTTCCTAAGTAAATAAATAAAATCTTCAAAAAGAAAGAAAGAGAGAAAGAAAATATGTCTCATTTTCTGGTAGCCTGCTACCTGCCAAGACACGTTTTAGGCACTGTACTTAGAACTTGATGTACATCTTTCTATTGGTTTTGTGAAGTGAAGGGTGCATCAAGAGGAAAGAAGCAAGCATACAAGCTTGCTTGCTCTGTAGACCCTGGTAAGAGTCAATGGAGATGTACAATTATCTCCAAGGACAGTATGAAAATTTGAAAAACCTAAATGGATAACCTGAAGTTATATGAACAATTTCACTGTGCTTTTTCAAAACAGATTTCCTACTGATAGGTTACAAAATGAATTTAAAATATACAGGTTGAAAAGGGTTGTGAACTAAATTGTGTTCTCTCAAACAGTTTTTGTTTTTTTTTGTCTGCAGGTTCATGGCCTTCATCAAATTTGGAAAGTTTTTGACCATTACTACTTCAGCTATTTCTTCCTTCTCCATTTGGAAACTCCAATTACCTGTAGACTAGGTCATATGAAATTGTCCCAGAGCCAACTGATACGCCTTTCGTTTTCTTTTGAAATCTTTTTTCTACTTATTTCATTTGAATAGTTTTTATGGCTGTATCTATAAATTCACTATATTTTTTTCCTGCAGTTAATACCACTTAGTGTATTTTTTCAGTCTTTACATTGTATTTTTCATCTGCAGAAATTCTCTTTGGTTTTCTGTTATATCTCCCAACTTTCTTACTATCATATTCAATCTTTCTTCTACCTACTTTAACATATAGAATAGAGTTATAAGTATTTTAATGTCCTTGTCTGCTAATTACAACATCTTTGTCAGCTCTCATTGATTGATTGATTAGTTTTGATCACATGATTTTTCTTCTATGGGATGTGTTTTTCCTACTCTTTTTATATCTAGTAATTTTTTATTAGCTATCAGGCAAGATGAATTTTATCTTGTGAAGTGGTGGTATTGCATTCTAAAAATATTTCTGAGCTTCTTGTGAGATAAAATTAAGTCACTTAGAAACAGTTTGATCCTTTGGTGTCCTGCTTTTAAGATTTGTTATGCAAGACTTGAGCCATGTGTGATCTAAATATTCCCAGTACCAAGACTAGGCCCTATACCTGAGCCTTGTGATTTGTGTAGTTTTCCAGTGTGGCTGCGAATAAGACACATTATTCCCCAACCTTCATGAATGTTGGGTCCAGTTTTCTTTAATCATTTTGTGTGCTCTTCAATTACTATAGAGTGAGGTAGTTTTCTTAAATGGATGCCCTGATCAGTACTTGGTGAATATCAGAGGAGGATTTGCTGTAGTTGTCCAGAGTTTTTATATTTGTGTCGCTGTCTCTTTTCTGATACTCTAGCTACCTTGTGAATTTTTTTTTTTTTAATAAATAAACCTTATCTCCAAGGTGGGACTCAAACTCAACTCCAAGATGAAGACTCCCCCAAGACAGCCAGACTCCCTTAGCTGCCCTGTGAAATTTAACTGCATTCTTCTCCTTGAATTCTAAGCTCAATCTCCTCAAATCAGGGAGTCCATTGATTTCTTACCTGCCTTATCATCTGGAAATTCTTTCAAATTTGGAGCAATCATAGAACCCACCTCATTTTTTCCCTACCTGCCAGAAATCATTGTCCTTTGTTGTTTAAGGCCAATGTTTTAAAACCCATTCTTTTTCATATGTGTCATTTTTTAGTTATTTCAGATGGAAGACTAAATCTTATTCCTGTTGTTCTATATTGGATATAAATAAAATTGATGTGTCTCATAAATAATATATATATATATGTATTTTTAAATACTGGAATTTAAATTTGTGAGTCTAATCTGTCATCATTATTACGGATACACTTGGGCGTGTTTCTCCAACCTTATTTTTGTTTCCCATTTCTGTTTCTTTTTAACACTTTCTCCTTTCAAAAAAAGAAAAAAAAAAACTAATCCTCCCTTTTAAGACAAAAAATTAGCAATTCTTAAAATCTTTAATTTTCCTCTACAACAATGCCCATCATGTAATTTTTTTCCAGACTTCTAATTCTGGAGTATTGTAGATATATTTCTTCTTTTTATTTGGTCTTAAATAAACAGCTACAATAAAGTAAACTATTTAATCACCTTTAATCAGATAACTTTTGCAGCATTCCTTGGATTTTTCTCTCCTTCTACTTTACCTAAAACTATTGTCCATTTGAGTCTTTGCATGGCAATCCTCTCAAGACTTTCCATGCAGGAGAATTTTTTTTTTTTTTTTAATTATGTTGACATATCTGAAAACAGTTTGGCTTGAACATTCTATATTTTTCCTTTTATTACTTATAAAAACATCCCTTTGTTATTTTCTTGCAGTTAGTGTTTTCTGTTGGTAAATCTGGTTTTAGATTCTGTGTTGGTGTTTTGCTCTGGAAATTTTTGTATACCTATGTGGTGTGAATTTGGCTTCTCTCTCTCTCTCTCCCTCTCTCAGACTTTATTTATTTATGCACATGAGCAGGGGAGGGGCAGAGGGAGAGGAAGAGAATCCCGAACAGAATTCCAGCTAAGTGTGGACCCCAACATGGGGCTTCATCAAAAGATCCTGAGATCATGACCTGAGTGGAAACCAAGAGACTGATGCTCAACAGACTGGGCCACCCAGATGTCCCCTCCACCCCCGCTTTTCTTTTTTAATCTTCTCCATCTTTTAATATCCTCCCTACTTGTATTCCTTTTTATTTTTAAAGTAATCATTATACCCTCATGGGACTCAAACTCTCAACCCTGAGATCAAGAGTTGCTTGTTCTGCCAACAGAGCCAGCCCGGTGCCCCTCTTCCCTAATTCTTCACAATATGGTTTTCTTAACATTTCTACCCTATGGATGTCTGCAATCCAGAATATTGTTCCGGAATGGCTATGCTCCTCAAATATCCTTTTGTATTATGATCTCTTTATCACTAGGGCTATTTCCCAAGCTTTGTTGCCCATTAGAACTACCTGTGGAACTTCTTAAAATGCCAAAGCCGGGACTGACACCAAATCAATTAAATCAGCTTATCTAGGAATGGGAGCCAGGCATTAGTGGTTTTTTGCTTGTTTGTTTGTTTTTGTTTTAATATCTCTAGGTGATTCCAATGGGCAACAAAATTTGGGAACCACTGGTCTGAAAATATCAGCCAGCCTGCCAGGTAATATTTATTTCCCAAAGTGTCAGCTTGATGAATCAGGGAGTGCAGGTGGGAGGTTAATGACTAAAATGAAGAAACACTCCTTACCCCCCAAATATCTCAGGTCACAGAGTCTGCTCCCTCTCCTTCTTCTCCTCCCCCAACCCTGATCTCAAATAAATGAATAAATAAAATCTTTTAAAAAACCCTCAATAAATACCTGCTGTGTTTATGTAAATAAGCAAAATAAATAAGGCTTTATCTTATTCTATTCACATAACCGAGCTACTCAAATCCCAAGAAAAGCATGATGGATTATAGAGAGCTTGAAAAAGAGAGACAAACAAGAATGAGCGAAGCTCTGTTCCCTAATTAACTGACTTTGAACATCTTACAAAACTTAGGAAAAATAGAGATTTCATGGGGGGAAAAAAACTCATTATTGAATCATTATTTGCAAGAGCTAAGATATGAAAACAATGTTTGTCTATGGATGAAGAGATATAGATGTGCCTTATATATACATATGTATATATATGAATACTATTCGGCCATGAGAAAGAAGAAAATCCTGCCATTTGCAACAACATGAATGGAATTTTTTTTTAAGATTTTATTTATTTATTTGATAGAGAGAGACACGGCAAAAGAGGGAACACAAGCAGGGAGAGAGGGAGAATCAGGCTCCCTACTGAGCAGGGAGCCCAATGTGGGGCTCCATCCCAGGACCCTGGGATCATGACTGGAGCCAAAGGCAGACGCTTACCCACTGAGCCACCCAGGCGCCCCAACATGGTTGGAATTTGAGGACGTTATGCTAAGTGAGATAAGTCAGAGAGAGAAAAATGCTGTATTATATCACTTATATGTGGTATCTTAGAAAGCCCAAGTTATAGAAACAGAAAGTAGTATGGTAGTTACCAGGGGCTAGGGAGTGGGGAAATTGGGGAGATATTGGCCAAAGATGAAAAAACAAACAAGCAAGCAAAAATATAAGAAAAGAAGGAACTAAAAGACATGTTTGTAAAATTAGTGACCGTGTGAAAGTTATTGTAACAGAACTGAGTGTTGTAATATGGAAATGGTCACTGAACTCAGAAAGAAAAAAATCTTTTAGAGAAGTCAAACTATGATAAAACCCAAAATGAAAAAACCCAATATGATGACACATGTATTTGTGATGAGTTTTTCATATCATATTTCCTTTTTTCCTTTTTTTTTTCTTTTTTTGAGAGAGAGAGCGAGAGAGAGAGAGCAAGCGAGCAGTGGGGGTGGGGGAGGGGTAGAGGGAGAGAATCTTAAACAGGAGCCCTATGCAGGACTCATTCCTACCACCCTGAGATCATGACCTGAGCTGAAATCAAGAGTCAGATGCTTAACTGACTGAGCCACCGAGGTGCCCCATATCATAGTTTCAATTAGCAAATTTGTTTAATACATTTGGGTACAGAACAAATATAGGCTTTCAGTGGTATCAGAGTAAAAGTACCTGGGAGGAAAAAAATCTACCTGTGCTCTCAAACCTAACATAGAGAAACTCTAAATTAGAGCAATACATGAGAATTAAATATAGAATACTCAAGAAATTGTCTCTCAATGGGGCAGTTGTAGCACTTTCAGTTGGCAAGGCTATTAAAATGACAAAGCAGGGGTGCCTGGGTGGCTCGGTGTGTTTGTGGTCCCAAGGTCCTGGAATCGAGCCCTGCATGGGGCTCTCTGCTCAGAAGGGAGCCTGCTTCCCCCGCCCCCCCGCCCCCCCCGCCGCGTGGCTCTCTCACTACTCGTGATCTCTCTCTGTCAAATAAATAAATAAAACCTTATTTTAAAAATGACAAAGCAGTTTGTCGGTAGCTCCTTCTACTCACCTTCCTTCCCTTGGAATCCTTCTAATCTTCCAGGTTCTCTGCCTTCTTAGGACCCTATCTCTTTCCCCCAGAGCCTGCCATTGGATAATAATGGATAATCCCCACTAAAATGCCACTTGATAATAGATTAATGTGTTTTGCATTTAAACAGAAAACACTTATACAAACCCTTCTAGACAGCTAGACAAAGGCAGCTAGCACTGGGTGTTCAGAGAAAGGACAGGAAGAGTTAGAGATGCCAAGGATACTTGTCTCCTCTGGGCCCAGAGAGGTACGTTTTGGTTTATTTGTTTTATTTGTTTGTTGGTTTATCTGTTTGTGTTGCATGTATTCTGTAAAGAAGCATACATATGCCCTGTTCTCCCAAAGGAATATTTTCTATCCTCATAATCTAAAGGAAATGTAGGAGATTTTAATTATACCTAATATGCATCATCCTTCATCTCCATTCTTACCATTATGGAATTATAAGTAGTGGAGAGAATTTTGACATCATGCGTGGTTCTCCAGGCAACAGAAAGAAGGGGGAAAAGGCTAAGAGAGAGAGAAGACAGAGGGAGATGAGATTAATGGATTAATAAATTAATCTGCATGGTGAGAATATACATTTTCCAGGCTCTTGGTACTTTGGAAACTTAAATGATTTTTGAAGACTAAGGTAACAAAGTGTAGAAAAAAGAAAGTAACTGAGAAGTGGGGGTGAGGGGGGAAGAAGAGCATAGAGAAAAGTAAACAGAATGGAATAACCGTATAGCAATAATAATTATGTTTTTAAATAATTTATAGCAGATCTTGATAAATTATGAACTCTTTCTTCTGCTGCATTCCCTTCTCAAGTACTTTGTGCCTCTTATCTATTCATTGGAGCAGATCACTTTGTTCTCATCATATGAGTCATTGAGTGTGAACATTATTTGAGCAGATAAGGCTTTCTGAAAAAATTTATATGGTTTATTCATAGATCCTGTCACACACACAATGTATACACAAAACTCTGATAATATTCTATTTCACATTTTTCAAAACGATCAAAGTATTTTATAAATACTAATTATATATAATAGAAGCTCCTATTAGCAAGAGGGCTTCTACTATATATAGACACTGACAGTTATAACCTCTAATATCTCTTCTATAGTTCTCTTCAATCACATATTTGAACAAAATATGTATTTACATAATTATTTAATAATTGTTTTTGAATCAAATTATCATTTCACAGAGATCTTTGTGAAGTTATAATTCCATATGTTATTCTGAAATACGACTGTCAAATGCAATTTAGTGTTTTTGTTTTTTTCTTCTGCCTCTAATATTGTTTCAATCTTTGTTTTTCCAGGACACTGTTTCTGATTCTTCCTTTCCCCTGCTTCCTTTCCAATATTTATTTCGTCTCCTTTATATAATGTGCCATCTTTTAGTTATTTTGTATCCAGTCCATCTGTAAAAATTTTGTTTCTATCTTTTTCTTCTGTTCTCTTAATCTAATACCTTATCCTCTCTGGCTGATCTATGTTTTGCTCTTTCAGAATTAGGGGATTCCTACTATTTGCAAATAATATTAGAAGCCCATGCTTGGTTGTATTAAGTCAGAACCAATACACAGAAGAGCAAGGGCCAGGGAAAGAGTCGACAGAGTAATAAGTTATCAATATTTGTGCTAAGACTTCCAGCCCTAAACTTATTTGAAACTTTCATTCATTATATTTTGTAATTCCCTACTTTGCTAATTGTTCAAAAAATGTTAAGGGAGAACATCACCTGTGTTAAATAGTTGATAAAGTGATGATACACATATTACATTTTCCCTTCTTAGAATTTCAGTATTTGAAGAGCATCAGGATGTCTCCCATTATTGTTGTATATCTTATGGCTTCATCAGTTATGTGTAGGTTATTGTCCTCCTGTAATTGTGCGCAAAATCAGTTTATGTATCTTCCTCTCCTACAAACTGTTCTCTCAGCATTACCTACATCTCCAGCCAAATTGTGTGGCTCGTAGGGCTTTACAGGTTGTACCATATAACAGAATCTCCTTGATTAGAACCAATCCCACTTAGCCAGAGGATACTGTGTGTGTTTCCTAGGGCTACTATAAGAATGTATCACAAACTCTGGGCTTAAAAGAACAGCAATGTTCTGAAGACTTAACGTCTGAAATCAAGATGTCAGCAAGACTGATGTGTCTAAAGGATCTAGGGAAGGATCCTTCCTTACCTTTTTCTAGATTCTGGTGGTAGCTGGTAATCTTTAGCATTCCTTTATTTATGGCAGAATAGCTCCAATCTAGACAAAACATAAGAGACTCGACCAGAGGAAACAAACTGAGGGCTACTGGAGGGGAGGAGGATGAGGGGATGGGATAGCTTGGTGATGGACCTGAAGGAGGACAGGTGATGTAATGAGCACTGGGTGTTATATACAACTGATGGATCATGGAACTCTCCCTCTGAAACGAATAATACACTATATGTTAATCAATTGTATTCAAATTAAAAAAAAAAGAATAGCTCCAGTCTGCTCCAGTCTCTGACTGTATTCACATAGCCTTCTTCCAGTGTGTGTGTCTCTTTCTGTTTCCTCTTCTTGCAAGGATGTCAGCCAATGGATTTGGGTCCTCTTGAATCGAGTATAATCGCGTCTTAACTTGATTACATCGCAAAGATCCTATTTCCAAGTAAGGTTACATGCATAGCTGCCAGGGTTAGGACTTTGTTGGCACAATTCAGCCCATAAAGAGATGCCTTCTCAATTTTTTCCCATTTGAAACTGCAGTGATGAATGATCAAATATGATATTATATATACTGTAGATGCTTAATTCACATTATTTGATTTTGATTTCTGCACGTCTAAGGCTTTCTACTATCACTTATTTTGGTGGTAACAGTAATAATAAGAAAAGCAACAGGAAAGGATTTTCTGCTTTCACTGCAAAAAACGGGTTGAAATACAAGTTTTAATAATGATGTGTTACTCAATATTTCATATGCTGCTCAAATCATATTTTTGCATTTATTTTTTAAAATATTTTTAGAAACACAGAAATCCAGATAGAGTAAATTGAACCAAGCTGAAAGATCCAAGACTAAGTTGAGATACTGCCTTTCTATGAAAGAAAACTGAGACTACTTTAACACAAAGTGATGTAACTCAGGCTTTGCTTGAATGGAGAGCAGATGTAGATCAGAATATTCAATAACTGCTGAGCAGAAAGAGTAAACCTCTGGGTTTTTTCTTTCTGTCTTTCTTTTTTTCAGTTAATTATACTAATTAAAGTTAGAACTTCCACCATTAAAATTACCTGCAGCTGTACGGTTCTCACTGCTATTGTTGGTGTTCACTGAAAAGACTCCAACAGAGGGCACCAAGAGTTGCTCCTGATCTACCCACCCACACAGTCTTGTCACTTTGGAAAGATTGTAGACAGCATAACTAATAAAGTTATTGTGCTCTTGTGAAAGAATAATAGCATGTTTGAAGAGAGTGTATTAACCCTGTTGTAAAGTGTTGATTGCGCTCCGTAGTAAAGGAAATGAAAGAACAAAGATAAAGTGTTTTTAATTCTTACCCTGTTTGCTCTTGCTTGTTTTATTTCATTTCAATTTACACCTATATTCAAGAACACTAAAAATGTATCACCCAGCCTCAGAAGTAGTTTTATTTTTTCTACAGACTTTTGTAACAATTTGATACTTTAAAGAATAGATACATAAGCTAACTTAGAAAGGATGAATAAGAAATATCCAATCTCAACTGTGAACTCAATTTGCTGTTTACTATAATAAAAAGAGAAGAAAGAGGGAGAAGAAAAATGAGGGAAAGAGAGAGAAAAAAAAGAATGGAGAGAGAAATAGAAAGAAACAAGTTACTTTATTTTATTTTTTTGTTGTTACCTTCCAAGATTTCTTTTTACTGAGTCCTAACAGTAACAAGTCGTAATGCTGATTGTAAACTTTTGGGGAATACAACAATAAGTAAACAGTTAATATTTCTGAAACTTCAATTTTACATTACAAATTTCTAATGTTTTGCTGATCCTCATTAAAGACTATTAATGCAAATAATATGCACACAAATATGAATATTTATCTAAACTAACATCCTTTACATAAGGAGCAAGCTCTTTGGAAGGTGGGTAGTTTGAGAAGCAGAAGTAATGAAAATTATTTGGATATTGGAGTTCTTTAATCAAAAAAAAGAAAGGAAATTATTGAAATTTTAGTTTCAGACTATAGAGTTCATTAAGTTTACAACACTAATGTTACCTTTCTTACATCATTTCCATAAAAACATGATATGCATGAAATTAAGTAATATTTACATTTGTTGATTGGCTCTATATTCATTGTGGTATAGCAAGTGTTCTGAGTAGAACTCATGAGTATTGCTGTATAAACATAAATTGGATTCCAGGTAAATGAGAAAAATATTTAAAGTTAAAGACTTTTTATTTTTTTTTTTAAGATTTTTATTTGTTTATTTAACAGAGAGAGACACAGCCAAAGAGGGAACCCAAGCTGGGGGGAGTGGGAGAGGGAGAAGCAGTCTCCCCTCTGAGCAGGGAGCCTGATGCAGGGCTGGATCCCAAGACCCTGGGATCATGACCTGAGCCGAAGGCAGACATTTAACCACTGAGGCACCCAGGCACCCTAATTTAAAGATTTTTTAAACAAACAAACAAAAAAATTATGGGGGCATCCAGGTGGCTTAGTCAGATAAGCATCTGCCTTTAGCTCAGGTCATGATCCCAGGATGCTGGGATCGAGTTCCGCATCAGGCTCCCTGCTCAGCAGGAGTCTGCTTCTCCCTCTCCTCCCCACTCAGGCTCTCTCTCACTACCTCTGTCTGTCTGTCTCTCTCAAATAAATGAATAAAATCTTTTAAAAAATTATGACAGGATGAAACTTCACAGTTTTGAGGAGCAATTGATGGACATTTCATACATTATTTATTAGATATAAATCAACAATTAAAAATCAGGTAAAATTATCTTTTTATTGTTAATGAACATCACTTGAAATCATCCTTGCGTAGTGATCCAATAAGTATAAAAACCACTTACCTTCTCTGAATTACTTCCTTTGAGAACAGAGTTCCTATAATTGCTTTCTCATCTCTTTCTCTCTCTCTCTTTTGAGATGTATCTGTAAAGACATTTGGCATCTCATCAGCAAAAACAGCAGCTGGAGAAAGGCCTTGCTACGTGTTCTGTCAAGGGAATGGCAAGTTTAGGTGGGGTTTAATAGACATCAAGGATTTACTGACATAACATAGATTACAGGCTTTCATTCTATCTATTATTTGTATCTTTCTCTTTTAATGGAAATGAAAACAATTATAGAGCAGAAGAGATAAAGCTCCTCTTTAAGAGTACTGTATTCTGGTTGAGGAAGTGGTATAAAGAGACAACTGCATGCATAAGGTAGGTATTTACATACCACATGACACTAGTTAAACTTAATTTCTGTGTTCAAATCTTGTAGGAAACATCTGTGAAAGTCCACCCAAGCCAACAAATCAATAACATCCTATGTAAGTGGAGGAGGGTTTTTAAAATTATTTATTTATTTAAAGATTTTGTCTATTTATTTATTTGACAGACATAGATCACAAGTAGGCAGAGAAGCAGGCAGAGAGAGAGGAGGAAGCAGGCTCTGAGAGCCCGATTCAGGGCTTGATCCCAGGACCCTGAGATGATGACCTGAGCTGAAGGCAGAGGCTTTAACCCACTGAGCCACCCAGGCGCCCCTATCTTTTTTTTTTTTTATTATTCCAATTAACAGTTTCCTGGAACGGCTAGCAATTATCTGGCATTTTTACATTTCTAATGTTGTTACTAAATTGTCTCTTCCATAAATTCCACAATTTAGACTTTGAAAAAATATAAATTAGACAACTGCTCCCTGATTCTAACCCTGAAGATTTATGGTGCACAGTTAGGTCTTCAATGTGGCAAGCCCCACTCTGTGTTCTGTGGTCCTTCTACAACTCAAGCAACAATTCGACAAATTGAGAAGCAAGTCTTGACCTAAAAAGGAAAAACATACTTGATAGAGCTCTGATAAATATATGGGATGTGGACAGTTTAGAACAGTCAAATTACTCTGTGTTTGATTGATGCTTAACTGAAGAATCATAGAAATATAGAGATGGAGGTGGCCTCGTCCATCAAATTAAACATTCACTTTAACTTTTCATTTAAAAATTAAGTCATATTTCTTGCGGTAATTTTAGAAACAAGTTTCATTTGAGCACCAGATATTGAACTCTTGTGCTTATTTCTACTACCTCTAGAAATAAAAGTAATGCGAATAGAAGAACAAACCTGCAAGGACAAAGAAAATTAGAGAGAAGACAATAGCAGGCAAGAGATGAGAACAAAGTTCTAGAACATGAAAGCAGATGCAGAGTAAGCAAATTGGCAGAGCAAGATGAAGATGTAATCTAAGACCTGCAAAGAAGAATATTAAAATATTAGCAGACTCACCCCTCCGAATCCCAGAAAGCCCTGGACCACAATGGCTCCCAGTACTGGTCCAGGCAGAGGTGTGCCCTGGAGCCCATGGGTCCTGACATCAGTTTCTCCCATTTCCACAGAAGGCCCCAGGTTTAATCAGGGACATGGAGGCATAGCACTGAACAAAGAATTAGAGTAAGCGAAAGACTAAATCTTGAATAGTTTTAGCTCCTTTCCCAACAACCACCAACTCTCTTTTTGGCCAATCTCCAAGAATACCAGCAATGAGTTATGGATCAGAACACATTTGAGGAAAGCCTCCAACGCTTAACACAGGAAACAAAACAAAATTTGATAATTTACTTTCTCTTCGGTGGTTTATATAGGAATGCTTATTTTTCTCATGCCCTCTTTAGACTTGGATATTTATAATCAGTTAAAATAAAATAATCTCATAATAAATTAATTAGTAAATAAGTGGATAGATGACAGATTGGTAGATGATAGATAGGTGGATAGAGAGTAGCAGAGTGCTTGTACAAATTCCAAAGCCTAATAAGTAAAAAAGTGGTAGTTTCAGGTGGGATCTGAACCTAGCTTGTTAGCTTCCAGAGTTTAAGCTTTAAGCTACTTAGGTTCTTTAAAATGTGAATTATGTATTTTACTCTTCAATTTATGGTTTGTTCTCTGAACTCTGATACTGATAAATATGTTGGTTTATTGCAGTTTAGATGACTAATTCTTGATATTTAAATTTGTCCATCTCTTTTTAGTTGCTAACAGTTGATTTCATTCTTTTTGTTCCATCTTTTAACGAAACAAACTTTCCACAACAGGACTATATCAAATACTTTCCCTGAAGAGGGAGGGAATCCGAGAGGGCTGCCCTAACTTTTTGTTTTGTTGGTGTTTCCTTTGCTGTGCAGAAGCTTTTTATCTTGATGAAGTCTCAATAGTTTATTTTTGTTTTTGTTTCCTTTGCCTTCGAAGATGTGTCTAGTAAGACGTTGTTGCTGTGGCCAAGGTCAAAGACGTGCTACCTCTGTTCTTCTCTAGGATTTTGATGGTTTCCTGTCTCACATTTAGGTCAACTTCTATCCATTTTGAGTTCCTTTCTGTGTATGATGTAAGAAAGTGGCCCAGTTCCACTCTTCTGCATGTTTCTGTCCAGTTTTCCCAACACCATTTGTTAAAGAGACTGTCTTTCTCTTATTGGATATTCTTTCCTGTATTGTCGAAGATTAATTGACCACAGAGTGGAGGGTCCATTTCTGGGTTCTCTCTTCTGTTCCATTGACCTATGTGTCTGTTTTTGTGCCAGTACCATACTGTCTAGATGATTATAGCTTTGTGACACAGCTTGAAGTCTGGAATGGTGATGCCTCTGGCTTTGGTTTTCTTTTTCAGGGTCTTTTCTACTTCCAACAAATTTTAGAATTTTTGTTCCAGCTCTGTGAAAATGTGCTGGGGTATTTTGAAAGGGATTGCATTCAATGTATAGATTGCTTTGGGTATATATACATTTTATATATGCATAAAATATATATATATATATATATATAATTCCTCAGTTTCTTTCATAACTGCTCTTTAGTTTTCAGAGTACAGATTTTTACCTCTTTTTCTTTTACCTCTTTAAAAAAAAAAGGTTTTATTCATTTATTTGACAGAGATCACTAGCAGGCAGAGAGGCAGGCAAAGAGCAGGGGAGAGCAGGCTCTCTGCTGAGCAGAGAGTCCAATGCAAGGCTCGATTCCAGGACCCTGAGATCATGACCTGAGCTGAAGGCAGAGGCTTAACCCACTGAGCCACCCAGGCACCCTTCTTTTACCTCTTTAGTTAGGTTTATTCCCAGATGTCTTACAGTTTTTGGTGCAGTTGCACATGGGATCAATTCCTTGATTTCTCTTTCTAATGCTCTGTTATTGGTGTATAGAAATGCAACAGATTTGTGTGCATTGATTTTATATATACTTTATTGAATTCCTGTAGGAGTACTAGCAAGTTTTTGGTGGCATTTTTCCAGTTTTCCACACAGAGTCTCATGTAATCTGCGAAGAGTGAAAATTCTATCTCTTCCTTGTTGATTTGGACGCCTTTTATATCTTTTTGTTCTTTGCTGAGGCTAGGAATTCCAGTACTATGCTGAACAACAATGGTGAGAGTGGACATCACTATTGTGTCCCTGATCTGAGGGGGAAAAACTCGCAGTATTTCCCCATTGAGAATTATATTAGCTATGGGTTTTTCATATATGGCCTTTATGCTCTTAAGGTATATTCCTGCTATCCCTACTTTCTTGAGGGTTTTTATTAGGAAAGGATAGTGTATTTTATCAAATGCTTTTTCTGCATCTATTGAGAGGATCATGTGGTTCTTATTCTTTATTTTATTAATGTGATGTATCATGTTGATTGATCTATGGGTATTGAACCACTCTTGCAGCCCAGGAATAAATCCTTGAGAATTTTTGCATCCATGTCCAACAGGAATATTGGTCTGTAATTCTCCTTTTTAGTGGGGTTTTAGGATCAAGGTAATTCTGGCCTCATAGAATGAGCTTGAAAGTTTTCCTTCCATTTCTATTTTTGGAACATTTTCAGGAGAATAGGTACTAATTCTTCTTAAATGTTTGGTATAATTCCCTGGGCAGCCATCAGCTCTGGACTCTTGTTTATTGGGAGATTTTTGATTATTGACTCAATCTCGTTGCTGGATAAAGGTTTATTCTTCCTGTTTCAGTTTTGGTAGTTCATATGTTTCTAGGAAGGCATCCATTTCTTCCAGATTGTCTAATTTGTTGGCATATAGCTGCTCATAATATATTCTTTCTTTTTTTTGTTGTTTGTCGAGAATTCATATCTTGATCCTAATATTTTTATTTTTCTTATTTATTTATTTTTATTGTGTTCAGTTATCCAGCATATAGAACATCATTAGTTTTTTATGTAGTGTTCAACAACACTCATAATATGTTCTTACAATTATTTGTATTTCTTCAGTGTTGGTCATGATCTCTCCTCTTTTATTCATAATTTTATCTACTTGGGTCATTTTTCGTTTTGAAAAGTCTGGCCAGGGGTTTATCAATTTTGTTAATTCTTTCAAAGAAAGCGCTCCTTGTTTCATTGATCTATTCTATGGTTTCTATTCCATTGATTTCCGCTCTAATCTTTATGATTTCCCTTCTCCTGCTGGATTTATGCTTTATTTGCTCTTATTTTTCCAGATCCTTTAGGAATAAGGTTAGATTGTGTATTTGAGATTTTTCTTGCTTCTTGAGGAAGGCCTGTGTGACTATATACTTCCCTTTTAGGACCACCTTTGCCACATCCCAAAGGTTTAAGACTGTTGTGTTCTCATTTTCATTTGCTTCTATGTATTTTTTAAAATTCTTCTTTAATTTCATGGTTAACCCATTCATTCTTTAGTAGGATGCCCTTTAACCTCCATGTATTTGTGGTCCTTCCAAACTTTTTCTTGTGGTTGACTTCAAGTTTCATAACCCTTGGTCTCAAAATATGAATGGTATGATCTCAGTCTTTTTGTACTGGTTGAGATCTGATTTGTGACCCATTATTTGATCTATTCTGTTCCTTGTACACTCCAAAAATATATATATAGTCTGCTGTTTTAGGATTAAATGCTCTGAATGTATCTGTTAAGCCCATCTGATCCAGTGAGTCATTTAAAGCCCTTGTTTCCTTTTTGATCTCCTGCTTAAATAATCTGTCCATTGCTGTGAGTGGGGTGTTAAAGTCCCCTACTATTATTGTATTAATCAATGAATTTCATTAAGTTTGTTATTAATTGTTTTATATATTTGGCTTCTCCTAAGTTGGGGCATAAATATTTACAGTTATTTGATCTTCTTGTATGATACAGTGTCCTTCTCATCTCTTTTTTACAGTCTTTGTTTTAAAATCTGGTTTATCTGATATAAGTATGGCTACTCCAGCTTTCTTTTGATGTTCATTAGCATGATAAGTGGTTCTCTATCCCCTCATTTTCACTCTGGAGGTGTCTTTAGTTCTAAAAGGAGTCTCTTGTAAGCAGCACATTGATGGGTCTTGGGTTTTTTTTAATCCATTCTGATACCCTGTGTCTTTTGATTGGAGCATTTAATCTGTTTACATTCAGAGTAATTACATATGAATTTAGTGTCATTGTATTACCTATAAAATTGCTGTTCCTGTAGATTGTCTCTGTTCCTTTGTAGTCTTTGCTACTTTTGGTATCTCTTTCCTTCTTGAAGGACTCCCTTTACTATTTCTTGAAGAGCTACTTTAGTGTTCACAAACTCCTTTAGTTTTTGCTTGTCTTGGAAACTCTTTATCTTTCCTTCTATTCTGCATGACAGCCTTGCTGGATAAAGTATTCTTGGCTGCATATTTTTCCCATTTAGCACATTGAAGATATCATGCCACTCCTTCCCAGCCTGCCAGGTCTCTGTGAACAGGTGAGCTGTTAGCCTTATATTTCTACCTTTGTTGTTTAAGGAACTTTTTTTCCCTAGTTGCTTTCAGAATTCTCTCTTTATCTTTGTATTTTGCAACTTTACTATGATATATCATGGTATTGACCTATTTTTAATGATTTTGAGGGAGGTTCTCTGTGCCTCTTGGATTGAATGCCTCTTTTCCTCCCCAGATTAGGGAAATTCTGAGCTATAATTTATGCAAATAAACTTTCTGTCACTTTTTTCTACTCCTCTTCTTCTGGGATTCCTATGGCATGGCTATTATTTTGGTTTATGGAATCACTGAGTTCCTTACATCTATATTCATGTTCTATTAGTTTTCTTTTCCTCTTCTTTTCAGCTTCATTGTTTTCCATAATTTTCTTTTTTATATCACCTGTTGTCTTCTCTGCTTCTTCAATCCTCATCGTGACTGTATCCAGTCTGTTTGCATCTCAGTTACAGCATTTTTTTAATTTCAGCCTGACTAGCTTTCAGCTCTTTTATCTCTGCAGGGTCAGGGTTTCTCTATTGTCTTCTATTCTTTTTTCAAGTCCAACTAGTAGTGTTAAGACTGTTGATCTAAATTCTTGTTGAGATATATTGTTATATATGTTTTCAGCAAGTCCCTGGCTGGGATATTTTCCTACCCTTCCTTATGGGGAGTATTGTCTATCTTGCCATTTTGGCTAAGTTTCTATTTTTTTGCATGTTGTGAAAGTTTGTTATATTTCCTGTACCTCAGAATAATACTATATTAAAAAGAGGTCCTACACTGTCCAGGGCCCGGCAATTCAGGAATTTCTGGTATAAGTTCTGTGTACTCTGCTGTTGCATTTTGGCTGCTCTATTATTATGTTTAAGAAAGTTTGTATTTTCAAATAATTATGGAGTCACAAAAAGGTTCAAAGATAGTACAGTGTGATTCCATGTCTCATTTACCTAATTTCCTCAAAGGTTACATCTTACAAAACTATACTACAATGTAAACCAGGAAACTGACATTGGTACATTGTTTGGGTATGCTTTTTTCACTTTATTATGCATATAGATTCATGTAACCACCACTTTAATCAAGATACAGAAGTATTTCATCACCTCCAAGATCTCCTTCTGGCTACCCTTTTATAGTCAACATTTACCCTGTATTCATCATGATCTCTAACCTTAAAAAGGACTGATCTACTTTCCATTTCTATAATTTTTCATTTGCAAATATTATATAAATGGAATCATAGAATTTGTAACCTTTGGATTTGACTCTTTAAAGTTAGCATAATGCTTTTGAGATCCATCCAGATTTTCACATATAGTAATAATTCATGCCTTTTTGTTGCTAAGTAGTATTCTACAGGATAGATATACTTTGAAAGGGATTTGACTTTTGGGAGACATTTTAGTTTTTTCCAGTTTGAGGTTATTATAAATAAAACTGATATAAACAATCATAGACAAGTTTTGTGTGCACATAAATTTTCATTTCTCTGTGATAAATGCTCAGGAGGGTAATTGCTGGAATGTATGGTAAATGTAAGTTGGGTCGTTTTTTGTTGGGGGAGACAGTTATCAATCTTGCTATTTTTTTTAGATTTTATTTTATTTTTTTAAAGATTTTATTTATTTATTTGACAGACAGAAATCAAAAGTAGGCAAGAGAGGCAGGCAGAGAAAGAGGAAAAACAGGCTCCTGTCTTTCATCAAACAGAGAGCCCGATGCAGAGCTTGATGCCAGCACCCCGGGATCATGACCTGAGCCGAAGGCAGAGGCTTTAACCCACTGAGCCACCCAAGAGCTCCCCCCTTTTTTTAGATTTTAAATTCCAGTAGAGTTAACATACAGTGTTATATTAATTTCAGTTTTACAATATAATAATTCAACAATTCCCTACATCACCTAGTGCTCATTAAATGTATGTAGTTTTGAAGAAGTTGTCCTAATATTTTCAAGAGCAGCTGTAACATTTTACATCCCCAACAAGCATGAGAAATTGAGTTTCTCTACAACCTCATCAACCTCATCAGCATTTGATATTGTCACTATTATTTTTTTCTTTTAGCTATTCTAATGTATGTGAAGTGATAACTCATTATGGTCTTAATTTCCAATTCACTAGTAGCTACTGATGCTGAACATCTGTATATTTTCTCCAGCAAAATGTTTCTTCATGTATTTTGTCCATTTTATAATTGTATTATTTTTTATTTGTTTCTTTTTTTAATGGTGAGTTAGGATAATTCTTTCTATACTCAAATATGAGTCATTTTCCTTATGAGATTTATACATATTTTCTATGTCTATAGCTTGTCTTTTTGTCATTGTACTAGGATCTGTTGAAGAGAAAAGTTCTTAATCTTGATGAAGTCTAACTTGTTGAATTTCTTTTTATCCAGGAATCATGTTTTGGGTAGCAACACCTAAGA
Source organism: Mustela lutreola (assembly GCF_030435805.1). Classification (NCBI taxonomy): domain Eukaryota; kingdom Metazoa; phylum Chordata; class Mammalia; order Carnivora; family Mustelidae; genus Mustela; species Mustela lutreola. Next base: position 72,592,539 of record NC_081295.1, read on the forward strand.
TTCTACTAGGTCTTAGGTCCTAAAGATTATATTCTGTATAATCTTTGAAACATTTTATAGTTCTGTGTTTTACAGTTAAACTGATGATCCATTTTGAATTAAATTTTATATGCTATGACATTTTAAATTTTTTAAAAATATTTTTTAAAATATTTTTAAAAATATTTTTATTAATCTATAATTTATTAATCTATAATTAATCGTCTGTGAATCGCCAGGTTTACACACTTCACAGCACTCACCATAGCACATACACTCCCCAGTGTCTATAACACCACCACTCTGTCCCTATCTCCCTCCCCCAGCGACCTTCAGTTTGTTTTGTGAGATTAAGAATCTCTTATGGTTTGTTTCCCTCCAGATCCCATCTTCTTTCATTTATTCTTTTCCTACCCCTCAAACCCCCCACATTGCATCTCCACTTCCTCATATCAGGGAGATCATATGATAGTTGTCTTTCTCCAATTGACTTATTTCGCTAAGCATATCCTCTAGTTCCATCCACGTCGTCACAAATGACAAGATTTCATTTCTTTTGATGGCTGCATAGTATTCCATTGTGTATATATATCACATCTTCTTTATCCATTCATCTGTTGATGGACATCTAGGTTCTTTCCATAGTTTGGCTATTGTGGACATTGTTGCTATAAACATTTGGGTGCATGTGCTCCTTTGGATCACTATGTTTGTATCTTTAGGGTAAATACCCAGTAGCGCAATTGATGGGTCATAGGGTAGCTCTATTTTCAACTTTTTGAGGAATCTCCATGCTGTTTTCCAGAGTGGTTGCACCAGCTTGCATTCCCACCAACAATGTAGAGGGCTGCCCTTTCTCCACATCCTCGCCAGCATCTGTCATTTCCTGACTTGTTAATTTTAGCCATTCTGACTGGTGTGAGGTGGTATCTCATTGTGGTTTTCATTTGTATTTCCCTGATGCCGAGTGAAGCAGAGCACATTTTTCATGTGTCTGTTGGACATCTGGATGTCTTCTTAGCAGAAATGTCTGTTCATGTCCCCTCCACATTTCTTGATTGGATTATTTGTTCTTTGGGTGTTGAGTTTGATAAGTTATTTATAGATTTTGGATACTAGCCCTTTATCTGATATGTTGTTTGCTAATATCTTCTCCCATTCTCAGGTGTCTTTTGATTTTGTTAACTGTTTCCTTTGCTGTGCAAAAGCTTTTGATCTTGATAAAGTCCTAATAGTTCATTTTTGCCCTTGTTTCCCCTGCCTTTGGTGATGTTCCTAGGAAGAAGTTGCTGCGGCTGAGGTCAAAGAGGCTGCTTCCTGTGTTCTCCTCAAGGATTTTGATCAATTCCTTTCTCACATTGAGGTCCTTCCTCCATTTTGAGTCTATTTTCGTGTGTGGTGTAAGGAAATGGTCCAGATTTATTTTTCTGCACGTGGCTGTCCAATTTTCCCAACACCATTGGTTGAAGAGACTGTCTTTTTTTCCACTGGACATTCTTTCCTGCTTTGTTGAAGATTAGTTGAACATTGAGTTGAGGGTCTATTTCTGGGCTTTCTATTCTGTTCCATTGATCTATGTGTCTGTTTTTGTGTCAGTACCATACTGCCTTGATGATGACAGATTTGTAATAGAGCTTGAAGTCTGAAATTGTGATGTCACCAACTATGACTTTCTTTTTCAACATTCCTCTGGCTATTTGAGGTCTTTTCTGGTTCCATGTAAATTTTAGGATTATTTGTTCCATTTCTTTGAAAAAAATGGATGGGATTTTGATAGGGATTGCATTAAATGTATACATTGCTTTAGGTAGCATAGACATTTTCAAAATATTTGTTCTTCCAATCCATGAGCATGGAACACTTTTCCATTTCTTTGTGTCTTCCTCAATTTTTTCCATGAGTACTTTATAGTTTTCTGAGTATAAATTCTTTGCCTCTTTGGTTAGGCTTATTCCTAGATATCTTAAGGTTGTGTAAATGGGATGGACTCCTTAATTTCTCTTTCTTCTGTCTTGTTGTTGGTATAAAGAAATGCAACTGATTTCTGTGCATTGATTTTATATCCTGACACTTCACTGAATTGCTGTACAAGTTCTAGCAGATTTGGAGTGGAGTCTTTTGGGTTTTCCACATATAGTATCATATCATCTGCAAAGAGTGATAGTTTTGTCTTCTTCTTTGCTGATTTGGATGTCTTTAATTTATTTTTATTTTCTGATTGCTGAGTCTAGGACTTCTAGTACCATGTTGAAAACAGTGGTGATAATGGATATCCCTGCTTTGTTCCTGAGCTTAGTGGAAAAGCTCTCAGTTTTTCTCCATTGAGAATGATATTTTCAGTGGGTTTTTCATAGATGGCTTTGATGATATTGAAGTATGTACCCTCTATCCCTACACTTCGCAGAGTTTTGATCAGGAAAGGATGTTGTACTTTGTCAAATGCTTTTTCAGCATCTACTGAGAGTATTATATGGTTCTTGTTCTTTCTTTTATTAATGTATTGTATCACATTGATTGATTTGTGGATACTGAACCAACCTTGGAGTCCTGGAATAAATCCCACTGGGTCGTGGTGAATAATCCTTTTAATGTACTGTTGAATCCTATTGACTAGTATTTTGGTGAGAATTTTCACATCTGTGTTCATCAAGGATATTGGTCTGTAATTCTCTTTTTTGATGGGCTCCTTGTCTGGTTTTGGGATCAAGGTTATACTGGCCTCATAAAATGAGTTTGGAAGTTTTCCTTCCGTTTCTGTTTTTTGGAACAGCTCCAGGAGAATAGGTATTAATTCTTCTTTAAATGTTTGGAAGAATTCCCCTGGGAAGCAGTCTGGCCCTGGGCTCTTGTTTGTTCGGAGATTTTTGATGACTGTTTCAATCCCCTTACTGGTTATGGGTCTGTTCAGGCTTTCTATTTCTTCATGGTTCAGTTTGGTAGTTTATATGTCTCTAGGAATGCATCCATATCTTCCAGATTGTCAAATTTGTTGGCATAGAGTTGCTCATAATATGTTCTTATAATTGTTTGTATTTCTTTGGTGTTAGTTGTCATTTCTCTTTCATTCATTATTTTATTTATTTGGGTCCTTTCTCTTTTCTTTTTGATAAGTCTGGCCAGGGGTTTATCAGTCTTATTAATTCTCTCAAAGAACCAGCTCCTAGTTTGGTTGATGTGTTCTATTGGGTTTTTGGTTTGTTTGTTTCTTTTTCATTGGTTTCTGCTCTGATCTTTATTATTTATTTTCTCCTGCTGGGTTTAGGCTATATTTCTTATTCCTTCTCCAGCTTTTTTAGGTGTAGGATTAGGTTGTATATTTGAGACCTTTCTTGTTTCTCGAGAAAGGCTTCTATTCCTATATGATTTCTCTCAGGACCACCTTTGCTACATCCCGAAGAATTTGAACAGTTGTGTTTTCATTATCATTTGTTTCCATGATTTTTTTTCAATTCTTCTTTAATTTCCTGGTTGACCCATTCATTCTTTAGTAGGATGCTCTTTAACCTCCATGTATTTGGGTTCTTTCCAAATTTTCTCTTGTGATTGAGTTCTAGCTTCAGAGCACTGTGGTCTGAATATATGCAGGGAATGATCCCAATCTTTTGATACCAGTTGAGACCTGATTTGTGACCCAGGATGTGGTCTATTCTGGAGAATATTCCATGTGCACTAGAGAAGAATGTGTATTCTGTTGCTTTGGGATGAAATGTTCTGAATATATCTGTGATGTCCATCTGGTCCAGTGTGTCATTTAAGGCCTTTCTTTCCTTGTTGATCTTTTGCTTGGATGATCTGTCCATTTCAGTGAGGGAAATGTTAAATCCCCTACTATTATTGTATTATTGTCGAAGTGTTTCTTTGATTTTGTTATTAATTGGTTTATATAGTTGTATGCTCCCATGTTAGGGACATAGATATTTAAAATTGTTAGATCTTCTTGTTGGACAGTCCCTTTGAGTATGATATAGTGTCCTTCCTCATCTCTTATTATATTCTTTGGCTTAAAATCTAATTGATCTGATATAAGGATTGTCACCCCAGCATGATAAATTGCTTTCCACCCCCTCACTTTAAATCTGGAGATGTCTTTGGGTCTAAAATGAGTTTCTTGTAGACAGCATATTGATAGGTTTTGGTTTTTTATCCATTCTGATACCTTGTGCCTTTGATTGGGGCATGTAGCTCATTTACATTCAGGGTAACTATTGAGAGATATGAATTTAGTGCCATTGTATTGCCTGTAAGGTGACTATTACTGTATATTGTCTCTGTTCCTTTCTGTTCTACTACTTTTAAGCTTTCTCTTGCTTAGAGGACCCCTTACAATATTTCTTGTAGAGATGGTTTAGTGTTTACAAATTCTTTCACTTCTTGTGTGTCCTAGAAGCTTTTTATCTCTCCTTGTATTTTTAATGATAGCCTCGCTGTATATAGTATTCTTGGCTGTATGTTTTTCTTATTTAGTGCTCCGAATATATGATGCCAGTTCTTTCTAGCCTGCCAGGTCTCTGTGGATAAGTCTGCTGCTAATATAATATTTGTACCATTGTATGTTACAGATTTCTTGTCCTAGGCTGCTTTAAGGATTTTCTCTTTGTCACTAAGACTTGCAAATTTTACTATTAGATGACAGGGTGTGGAACTATTCTCATTGATTTTGAGGGGGGTTCTCTGCACCTCCTGGATTTTGATGCTTGTTCCCTTTGCCATATTAGGGAAATTCTCTACAGTAATTCTCTCCAATATACCTTTTGCTCCCCTCTCTTTCTTCTTCTTCTTCTGGAATCCCAATTATTCTAATGTTGTTTCATCTTATGGTATCACTTATCTCTCAGATTCTCCCCTCATGGTCCAGTAGTTGTTTGTCTATCTTTTACTCAGCATCTTTATTTTCTGTCATTTGGTCTTCTATATCACTAATTCTCTCTTTTGCCTCATTTATCCTAGCAGTAAGAGCCTCCATTTTTTATTGTACTTCATTAATAGCTTTTTTATTTCAACTTGGTTAGACTTTAATTCTTTTATTTCTCCAGAAAGGTCTTTTATTTCTCCAGTCAGAGTTTCTCTAATATCTTCTATGCCTTTTTCAAGCCAGGCTAGCACCTTGAGATTCATCATTCTGAACTCTTGATTTGACATATATCCAATGTCCATATTGATTAGGTCCCTAGCCTTCGGTACTGCCTCTTGTTCTTTTTTTTTGCAGTGAGTTTTTCTGCCTTGTCATTTTATCCAGATAAGAATATATGAAGGAGAAAATGAAATACTAAAAGGGTGGCAAAGCCCCCAGGAAAATGTGCTTTAACCAAATCAGAAGAGAACCCAAATCGTGGGGGATGTGGGGGAAGGGGGTAAAAAAAAGTTCAGAAAAAAAATTTTTAAAGAAGAAAAATAAAGAAAAAAATTAAAAAAGAATATATATATATATATATATATATATATATATTAGACTGGTGACTAGAATAGGGTCACCATTTTATTTTGGGAGTATTTTGGTCTCTTAGAAGAAACTACCTCCCAAAATTTTAAATAATGAAAAACATATATAAGGGTAAACACAATGAAGGGATGGAATAAGACTATAAAGATGAATTCTTTTTTTTTTTAATTTCTAAAAAAGGAGTTGATAAGATAAGTTGGTTGGGAGAATAAGGAAAAAGAAAGTGGAGAGGATTTGCTCAGGCTGGAGACTAGAACAAAGCCTTGTGCTAGATTTAGGGTATATTTTGATCTATTAGAAGAAGTTGTACCCCAAATTTTTTTAGAAGAGAAAACCCTATGTGTATACAAAAAAAAAAGTTAGAATGAAGGATAAAATATGTAATAATGAAGGATAAAATATATAATAATGAAGGTTCAAAAAGAATTTTTTTTTATGAAGGGTATTGTTAAGATAGACTAGTTTAAAATGTTAAAAGAGGAAAGGGTAAACATTTTTTAAAAATTTAGCAAAAATTTTTAGAACAAAAAAATAAAATTTAAAAAAATTAATTAACTTTGCAAGAATATAAGAATCATGGGGAGAAAGCCATGAATTCCATCCTTTGCTTTTTTCTCCTCTGGAATTCTGCTGTTCTCCTTGGTAAGTAAACTTGGCTGGATTTCTTGCTGATCTTCTGAGGGAGGAGCCTGTTGTAGTGATTCTCAAGTGTCTTTGCCTGAGGCGAAACTTCACTGCTCTTACCAGGGGCCAGGCTAAGTAACCCGCTCGGGTTCACTTTCAGGAGCTTTTGTTCCCTGAACACTTTCTGTAGAGTTCTGGAGGATGGGAATGAAAATAACAGCCTCCCAATCTCCAGCCCAGAGGAGCCAAGAGCTCAGGCCCCACTCTTCAGTGTGTCCTTGGAGAAAAGGCTCAATTACTCCTGTCTCCCTGGCCTCCAGCTGTGCTCCAAGCTCACCTAGCCTGTGACCAAGCATCTCTGTCTCTGGCAGACAGCCCCATTTGGAGTCTCCAAACCCAGCAGATCCTTACCACTCTTCCGGGGGGGGGGTCTCCCCGGATTTTGTGGGGTCCCTGCTCACAGAGAAGTGGCCTGTGCCATGGATCATGATTTAAGGTAACCCCGAGTTGAGAGCTCACCTCTTGTCTCTGTCTCTGTAGCTGGCTTCCCCACTCTAATACCTGTGATCTCTGTGACACTCCGACACCACCGATCCTTCCATGACCCCACGGGACCTGAGACCACATTGTTCCTGCATGGGCTTCACCCTGGCTTCGCCTCTGGAGTGATGTCCCTCAGTGGAGCAGATTTTTAAAAGTTCTGATTTTGTGCTCCATTGCTCCGCTGCTTGCTGTGAGCCAGACCTCCCCCGCGGTCTATCTTCCCATAGCTTTGGATTCACTTCTCCACCAGTCCTACCTTTCAGAACTTCGTTGATTTTCTGTTTTTAGAATTGCTGCTCTTCTTCTCTTCAATCTCCTGTAGGATTTGTAGGTGTTTGGAATGGTTTGATAAGCTATCTAGCTGATCTTCTGCTACGTGATGTCGTCTCAGCGTGCCACTTCTCTGCCATCTTGACTCCTCCCCCAAGCTATGACATTTTGGTGGAGGATTTTTTTTTTTTTTGCCCGTAGCTATCTGATTGCTCTAGCATCATTTGTTAAAAACACTTTCCTTCCTCCATTGAGTTGTTTTTGCATCTTTGTAAAAAAAATCAGTTTATCATACTTGTTCAGAAGTATCTATGAGTTCCTTATTCTGTTCTATTGGTATGTGTGTCTATCTTTTGACCATTACCACACAGTCTTGATTACTATAGTTATATATGTCTTAAAATGGAGTAAACTGATTTCTCCCACTTTATTCTTACTCTTAAAAATTGTTTTAGCTGATTTAGTCTCTTTGCCTCCCATATAAATTTATAAAATTCTTGTCCATATTTTCAAAAAATTACTGATATTTTAATAACAATTGCATTACACTATATATCAATTTGAAAAGAATTAACATTTACACTATGTTGAAACTTCCAATCCATGAAAAAATTATAAATCTCCATTTATTTGGAAATCTCTCCATTATTCCTCATCATTTTGTAATTTTCACCTTATAAGATTTATATATGTTTTGTTTAGGGTCAAAAGACTTTTTTTGAGCAATTTTAAGTGGTATTGTATATTTTTTTTGAGATTTCATTGATTTATTTGACAGAGAGATTGAGATCAGAAGTAAGCAGAGAGGCAGGCAGAGAGAGAGGGGGGAAGCAGGCTTCCCACTGAGCAGAGAGCCCAATTCAGGGCTCAATTCCAGGACCCTGGGATCATGACCTGAGCTGAAGGCAGAGGCTTAACCCACTGAGCCACCCAGGTGCTCCGGTGGTTTTGTATTTTTAATTCCAGTGTCCACATATTCATTGGTAGAATATAAAAATGCAGCTGATTTTTTATCTTGATCTTTTATCTTGTGCCCTTGCTGAACTCACTTCTTAGTTCTAAAAGTTTTGTTTTGCTTTATTTTCTGTATATCCCTAGAAATATATGTGTAGAACATCATGCAGAGCATTTGCAAATAGAGACAACATTATTTCTTCCTTTTTTATCTGTATGCCTTTTATTTCATTTTTTGAATTTCATGTGTTGGCTAGAACTTCCAGTACCATGTTGAATAGCGATGGCGAGAGGGGATAGACTTGTTTTGTTCTTGATTGTATGGGAAAAGCATTCATCTTTAAACATTAAGTATTAAGTATGATATTTGTTGCAGTGTTTCTGTCAGTGTTCATCATCAATTTGAGAAGTGCACTTCTAGTCCAAGTTTTCTAAGAGTTTTAATCATAGATATGTTTTGAATTTGTCAATGTTTTTCTATATTAATTGATAAGATCATATGACATTTTTACTTTATCTTGTTAATATGGTAAATCATAGTTTTGCTTTTCAAATATTTGCCTAGCCTTGTGTCCATAGAATAAATCCCACTAGGTAATGCTGTATAACTCACTTTACATTGCTGAATTCTATCCCTGATTTTTCTTAGGAGTTTTGGCATCTATCTTTGTGGGAGGTTTTAGTTTATATTTTTCTTCTTTTGTACCATCTTTTTAAAAAAGATTTTATTCATTTATTTGACAGAGAGAGAGGACATTCAGGGGGAGTAGCAGAGGGAGAAAGAGAAGCAGGCTCCCTGCCAAGTAGGGAGCCTGTTGTGGGGCTTGATCCCAGGAACCTGGGGGCCGTGACCCAAGCCAAAAGCAGATACTTAATCAACTGAGCCACTCAGGCACCCTCTTTTGTACCACCTTACTTTGGTTTTCAAATCAGAAAAATACTAACTTCATAAAATAGTTTAGAAAGTATACCTGCCTCTACTATTTTTTGGAAGTGATTGTATAAAATTAGAACTAATTCTTTTAATGTCTGGTAGACTTCTGCAGTGAAACCATCTCAGTCTAAATATTTGGGGGGGGAATTACAAATTTAATTTCTTTAATATTTATATGTCTATCCTCTACCCAAATTTTCTATTTCACATTGAGTTGAATTAGTTTGTGCTTCTTGAGGAAATGGTTCACTTCTGCCAAGCTATCAAATTTATGAGAGCAAAATTGTTTGTAGCATTCTTTTACTGTACTTTTAACAGCTGCAAGATGTGATAGTGATGTAGTGATAACCTATTTCATTATTGGTATTGGTGATTTGTACCTTTATTTTTTGTTAATCTTCTAGAGTTGTTAAACTGATCTTTTCAAAGAATGATTTCTTCTTCCTTTAATTTTTTTATTGCTTTTGTGTTTTCAATTTCACTTATTTCTGCTCTTTACATTACTATTTGTTTTTTCTTATTTCTTTCCTTTTGCTTGCTTTGGTTTATTTTTCTTATTTTTCTAGGTCCTTGAGGTAAGATGCCTTTTTTTTTTTTTCTTTTTAAGTTTTTATTTAAGTATTCTCTACACCCAGCATGAGGCTCAAACTCATGACCCTGAGATCAAGAGTCACTCACTCCTCTGAGCCAGGCAGGCACCTGTGGTGGAAGTTTAGATTATCAATTTGACACTTTTCCTCTTTTCTAATACACATTTAGTGCATTAAATTTCTCTCTCAATATTGTTTTATCTATGTTCCACACATTCTGATTATCTTTTTAAATTTTGATTCAGTTCAATGTATTCATTTTCCTTAAGACTTCTTCTTTGGCTCATGAATTATTTAGATGTTATTTAGTTAAATTTAGAATATTTCCTCTACATAAATGTTTATAATTATTACTTGAACTGTCTGACACAATTTGAAAACTCAAGAAGAAAAGAAAAATCATTGCAATTAAACATATTTTTACCTTTCCATTGTTTTTTCTTTCTTCCTAATGTTTCAATATTTATTTTTTTATAATTTTCTTCCTATTAGAAAACTTCCTTTTGCCATTATTTGAAAATACGTTTATAGACAACAAATTCTCTTAATTCTGCTTCATCTGAACATATACTTTATTTATTTATTTGTTTATCTCTATGCCCAATGCAGTGTTCAAACTCACAAAGCTGAGATCATGAGTCACATGCTCTACTGACTGAGCCACCCAGGTCCCTGAACATTTCTCGATTTCTGTTATATTCATGAAGGGTGTAGGGTGTATGGTGTAGACCTATGAGTTAATAGTACTTTTCATTATCCACTTAAAATTGTGCCACATTCTTATGGTCTTCCTGGTTTCTGATGAGAAATCCACTGTGAAAAATCATTTCTTTTTCTGCTTTCAAGAGGTTTCACTGTCTTGATTTTTCAGAAGTTTGACACTGATATGGCTTTGTGTGGTTTTCTTTGTGATTGTCCTACTCGAATTTCACTTACCCTTTGAATCACTCTATATTTACCCCCCAAATTGATTTTGTAGCTAGTAACTTTCTCAGAAAGAAAATATTAGTCCTAGAGAGCTTCATTGGTGAATTCCACAAAACATTTATTGAAGACATAATGCAATTCTCCACAAAATGTTTCAGATAATTAAAGAGGAAGATATACTTCCTATGTCATTCTATGATACTAGGACTATCATGTTAATACCAAAACCAGACAAATATTTATGATAGCCATAGATGAAATAGTTCTTAAGATTTTTGCAAAATAGCAATCAATAATATGTAAGTCAATCACCTAATTCACGGTATTAACAGATTAAAAAAGAAAAATTCTATTAACATCTCAATGAATTCAGAAAAAACATTTAGCAAAATCCAACATTTGATCACAGTACAAACTCTCAACTGACCAGGAATCAAAGGGAAATCTTCAATCTGATTAGGTCCACAATCTTTAATTAACCTGTGGCTACTTTAAGTAAAGTTTTGAATGCTTTCTGGTTAAGATATGGAATAGGTAACATGATGCTAAATGGAGAAACACAAAATTATTTTTCCTTAAGATCAGAAAAAATAGTGGGAATGGCTGTCTCACCACTTCTATTTAAAATAAACATAGAATTTTAGGTAGTACAGCAAGACAAGAAAATAAAATAAAAGGAATTCAGAGTGGAAAGGAAAAATACAATTATCTTCATTTTTCAGATGGCATGGTCATACGAAGAAAATCTTTTAGAATTACCAGAAACTACTAGAGTCAATAAGTTAAGCAATTTGAAGTATACAAATCAAGATATAAAATCAATTGTATATCTATATGCTGTTAATGAAGAATCAGAAGTTGAAATTCTAAAATAACATTCCCAATTGCATGAAATGTATAAAATTATTAAGAATAAATCTGACAGAAGTTGTGTGAGACATAGACACTAAAAACTTCTGAACAATGCTAAGTGAAATAAAAAATTTAAACAAATGGAGAGATCTATTATGTTCATAGATCAGAAATTCAATATTATTAAGATGTCGATTCTCCCCAGATTTAAGTATAGATTCAGTGTAGTTACAGTTCAAAATTCCAGGTATTTTTGTTTTGTAGAAATTAAGAAGCTGATTCAATTTATCTAGAAATTTAAGGAAACTGAAATAGTCAAAACAACTTTTGAGAAAGAATTAAGCTAGAAGGATTATATCACTTTTTCTCCAAACAATATAGAGGTACAGTAATCAAGATAGTTTGTTAATGGTGTAAAAATGGAAATATAGATGGGTGGCTGGGTGGCTCAGTTGGTTTAGTGTGATGATCTCAGGGTCCTGGGTTTGAGCCCCACATCTGGATCCCTGTTCACTGGGGTGCCTGCTTCTCCCTCACCCTCTGCCTCCCCACCCCATGCTTTCACTCTCTCTCTCTCTCAAAATAAATAAATAAAATATTCTTTAAAAAGAACTATAGACCAAAGGAAGAAAATACAGTGTATAAAGATAGGTACACCTATATGGCAATTGTATTTTGGCAAAGGTACAAATATAATCCAGTGGAGAAAGAAAGTTACTTTCTTCATCAAATGATAGTGGAACAATTGAATACCCATGGCTAGCAAAAGGGAACCTCAATCCATACTTCACATCATACACACAAAAAAATCAAAATGGATCATAGACTTGTGAGTAAAATCTGAAACTATTTTTTAAAGATTTTATTTATTTATTTGACAGATTGAGAGAGAAAAAGCAGAGAGTATAAGCAAGGGGAGTGGCAAAAGGAAAGGAAGAAGCAGACTGCCAACTGAGCAGTGATCCCAATGTGGGACTCCATCCCAGGACCCTGGCATTATGACCTCAGCCAAAGGCAGTTGCTTAACCAACAGAACCACCCAAGTGCCTCTGTTCTTTTCTTTTCTTTCTGTTTTTTGTTTTTGTTTTTGTTTGTTTGTTTTGTTTTGTTTTTAGATTTTATTTATCTGTTTGACAGAGAAAGAGCGGGAGATAAAACCTAAAACTTTACAGATTTTAGAAGAATCACAGATAATGTATGACATTAGATTAAGCAAAGAGTTCTTAGATATGATACTGAAAGTATCATACATAAAACATAACCCAAAAAATTATAAATTGGAGTTCGTCAAATTAAAAACTTCTACTTTTCAAAAGATACTGTTAAGAGAATGAAAAGATAAGCCAGAGACTTAGAGAAGATATGTGCATATTCTATATTTGGTAGAGGGCTTACATCCAAAATATATAAAGAACACTCAAAGCTCATTGATAAGGAAACAACAAAATAATTTAAAAATGGTAATAAGGAAAATTAAGCTGGACCATCTCTTATGTATAACCAGAAAGTAAAATGCTCAGAACATGCAGTCATGTTGAAGGTATGAAAAAACAAAATGAAAGAGCTCCCAATGTCCAAAGCTGGAACAATTTGAGCTATAACAACAACAAAAAATAAATACTGGTTTATAAGCCAAAGTGTAAAATAAATTTTCATGAGTAAGTCCATCTTTATATAAATAAATGATTATATAAATAAATTTTAAAAAACCCAAGTTCCCTATGCAGAAGAATTCCAAATAATGTACATAAATACTTCACCGTCAAGCAAGGGGAGTGTAATTTCTCACTTATTAAGTGTAGGCTGCACATAGTGACTTCTTTGCAAAGAGTACAGTATGGGAATAGAAACCCTAGAGTGAAGAAATCTTACAAACACTATCTTTGTTGGTGATCAAGGTTAACATCAATAGTGACAAATCAAGTTTATAGTATATGTTGTTGATATGATATGATAAAAATGGTATTTTACCTTTATAGTATTCTCCAAAAAAAAAAAAAAAAAAAACTATTTTCCTACTCTGACCATGAGAAAAATACCAAATTCAATTAGAGGAACATTCTATAAAATACCTGATCCAGGGGCACCTGGGTGGCTCAGTGGGTTGAGCCTCTGCCTTTGGCTCAGGTTATGATCTCAGGGTCCTGGGATTGAACCCTGCATTGGGCTCTCTGCTTGGCAGGGAGCCTGCTTCCACCTCTCTCTCTGCCTGCTGATTTGCCTACTTGTGATCTCTCTCTCTCTCTGTGTCAAATAAATAAATAAAATCTTAAAAAAAAAAATAAATACTGGATTCATACTCCCGTCCATTGAAAACAAGGAAAGTCTAAGAAACTGCCACAGACAAGAGAAGCCTATGGAGACATGGGAAATAAATATAGTATGATATTCTAGATGGGATCATAGAACAAATGGAGAACATTAGGTTAAAAAATAAGGAAATCTAAATAGAGTATGGATTTTAGTTAAGGATAATGAATCAATATTGGTTCATTGTAACAAAGGTTCCATACTAATGTAAAATGTTAGAAAAAACTGGTGCAGAGTACATGGAAACTCATGTTTTCTCAATTTTTCTGTAAATCTAAAACTTCTGAAAAATAAATTATTTTTAAAGGATGGATATAAACTTTGAAAAAACACTTCACTAAATAAGATATATGGATGGGAAATAGTCACATGAAAAGATTCTTGACATCATTAGTCAGTAGAAAAATGCAAATTAAAACCGTAGTTGGATACCACTACCCACTTACTTGAATGTCCTACACCAGAAGGCTGACCATACCAAATGTTGATGAAGATGCAAAATAACAAAAATTCTCCTACACTGCTGAGAGAAATGTAAAATGGTACAACTGCTTTGAAAAGCAATGTGGCAATTTCTTGAAAAGTTAAATATATACCTACCATATGATCCATCTATTCTACTTCAAGATATTTACTAAAAAAAAAAAAAAAAAAAAAAAATGAAAGCAAATGTCTACACAAAGACTTACACAAATATGTTCATGGCAGTTTTATTTGTAATATCAGAAACTGCAATGTAGCCAATTTGATTCATGAACAAGTAAATTGATAAAGAAATTGTGGCATACCCATGTAATGTAATGCTACTCAACATTTAAAGGAATAAACCATTAATGCACATAAAAGCATGGATGGATTTCAAAATAATTATACTAAGGGGAATTTCAGTCAAAAAAAGTAGTACACATTGTATTATTCTGTTTATATAAATTCATGGAAAATATAATCTAATCTACAGTGAGATAAAGTGGATCAGTGGTTGTCTGAGAACACGATGGGGGAGGAGGCCAAGAGGAGTGGAAGGAAAGGGTGAAAAGAATCTCAAAGAAACTCCTGTGGGTGATGGATATGTTCATTATCTTGATTGTGTTGATGTTTTCACAAGTGTATCCATATGTCATAATTTGTCAGATTATGTACTTTAATGCAGTTTATTATATGATATTTTCATCTATCTGAGGTGATTTGAAAATTTTTACCAAGTTAGAGAAATTTACTTTCAAATTCCTACTTTTCTATTCAGACCAAATGTCATTAACATATGATCTACGTTTGTTTAATTGATATAATCGTATTTTCATTTGATCAAATGCTAATAATATTTTTATAACTGAAGACAAAAGTTCATTACAACTGTTTTAAATAGGGCAATATTTATGTGATTAACTTTCACATGAGCAAAAAGCATTATTATTTTAAGAGAAGAGCTTTACATGCTTCAAAGTTCCTTAAAAATAATATTTATTTGAGGGTACCTGGGTGGCTCAGTGGGTTAAGCCGCTGCCTTCGGCTCAGGTCATGATCTCAGGGTCCTGGGATCAAGTCCCCTATCGGGCTCTCTGCTCAGCAGGGAGCCTGCTTCCTCCTCTCTCTCTCTGCCTGCCTCTCCATCTACTTGTGATTTCTCTCTGTCAAATAAATAAATAAAATCTTTTTAAAAAAATAATATTCATTTGAAGGAAGAAAGGCCAAATGGGAGGGAAGGAGGGAAGAATTAAGTGAGGGAGGGAGAGGAAGGAAGGAAGGGAGGCAGGGAAGAAGGAAGGAAGGGGAGCGAAGGAACGCAAGAAGGAAGGAAAAGATCCAGCATAGATTCCCTCCAAATCGTCTCTTTTGCATTAATAACTTTACTTCTAAAATCCCATATATAGAAAATATAAAATGTTTTCTTTTATCTGCCAAAGAAAGGAAATAGAAATACTGTGAGTATGTATGAGATATGGGACTAAATGGGTGTTAAATGGACCAGTACAGTAAACAATTACATGATCCGCAGAGCAGGGTGGCAGAACACTAAGAGCCATCTATCAAAAACTTTGCAAACAGCTGGATTATGGTAGAAACTCAGAGGACTGGTGGCAGTATACCATGCCAGGCATCTACTTTTTGAGGTAAGTTGATAAAATGAAACTAAGGTGTACCTAGTTTCATTTAAATAAGATTACCTAGAATTTAGTATTTTATTTCCCGCCATGGTAAGAAATAATATTCCTTTGTTTGTTTATTTTCAAAAGCATAATCCTGTTTGACATCTAGTGTTCTTTCCTGCTCTCTAATAAAAATCACTCTAATTCCACTTTTAATAGCTCACAAAAGAGGCCCTGAATTATTAACCCTCGATCAATTTCTAAACACAACTGACCTTTAATATAATCCAAGTTTATTGAATTCTTAAAAATAGAAATAAGGAAGGAAAGTTGAAAACCAATACACAAAAGCAATCCTGAAGGAAGGCCAGGTCTACTGTCTCTTTCCTGAAATCCATGGAGCAGGAAGTGTATCAAAGTTAAAAACTTTTAGCATTCTAGAACAATCATGTGGCGCATATACCATATATCACATACTTCCATAAAGGGGTCTGTGGAAGCATTGGAATCAAAGACACCGCTATTTTTGGAGGGAAATGTGTATATATCCATAAATGTGTCAAGTAGAGATTATCAATAACCTCATGTTTAACCAAGTTTTGCCATCATATGTGTTTCAAAACACCTTTGGTGTCAGATTATTTTGGATTTCCAATTTGCAGAGACAATCCATAAGACAAATATGGATTCAATTTTGTAATTTCAGTATGTTGAAAAGAAGAAAATGGTTACATAATACTGGAGAAGATGGGCTTAAGTGTGAAAAAAAATATGTATACATTTTAACAGATTCCCATTAGCTTTCAAAGTGCTGATAATATAGATAGATGGCTGTTAAATTTCAACTATTGTACTTCAGTTTTATCTTCCTAGAGTTTTAACAGAATGGCTGTGTAGTTTTTGAAAAGTGTGGCTGTGGATCGTGAAAACAATGTAATTATTGGACTCAAGAATTATCAATAGTGGTGTGATAGGAAGAACTATAAAAATTGTAATAGGGTGCCTGGGTGGCTCAGTTGGTTAAGCAACTGCCTTCGGCTCAGGTCATGGTCCCAGAGCCCTGGCGTCGAGTCCCACATCGGGCTCCCAGCTCCATGGGGAGTCTGCTTCTCCCTCTGACCTCTCCTCTCATGCTCTCTCTCACTCTTTCCCTCAAAATAAACAAATAAAAAAATTTAAAAAATTGTAATATATCATATTCAAGACGGTATACTTAAGATATACTTTTATATATTTCTTTAACCTACTGAGCCACCCAGGCGCCCCAATATATTTCTTATATTTAAAATAGCAAATTATATTCCTATTACATTGAAATCTCATTATAATACTATCATCAGGGTCTATGTAGAATAACCTTATAAATCAGCATAGTGAAATCTTTTAGGTTTAATGTAGTATATTGAAGACTGAGGTCCAACTGACTTGTGTTTTATCTGAAACTTTTGAATTAATCAACGAATGAATGAAAGGATGGAAGAAAGGAAAAAAATCTCAGTGTATTTCATTCTGGTGAGTAATACATTAGACATTTCATGTGTTATGGTAGAAATTGTTAGTTCAAACTTCCTGCTTAAATATGCACTTACTTAATTTCAGCATGGGTTACATATATAATATTGTTTCTCAGAAACTTGATTTTTATTCAGGTTGGGTTGGACTTATCCCACAGATTGAAAAGAAATGCTGAATACATAAAGTAGTCTGAGTACTTACAAAAGTAAAATACTATTAAACTGTCACTTCCCCATTCCCATACCTCAGCAAGTATGAATTCTGATGTTATTCTGTGAATCATCTAAGTTTTTCACTTCATTTTGTCAACATGTTCTTCCTCGAATTTCAAAATGCTTATCTATATAAAGAAACAAAATGATTATGATTAATTTCAAAATATGATAGACAAACAATGTTCTCTTAAACATAATCTCCTACGTGTAGCTAATGGAAAAGAAGGGATGCCCAGCTGGCTCATTGGGTAGAATACATGTGATTCTTGATCTTGAGATTATGAGTTCAAGCCTCACCTTGAGTGGAGAGATTACTTAAAAATAAAATCTTAAAAAAATTAAAGAAGAGGGGCACCTGGGAAGCTCATTCAGTTGAGCTTCTACTCATGACCTTCTACTCTGGTCATGATCCCAGGGTCCTGGGATCAAGTCCTGAGTTGGGCTCCTTGCTCAACAGGGAGCCTTCCTCTCCCTGTGCCCCTCCCCATTCCCCAGCTCCTGTTTTCTCTCTCTCTCTTGCAAAAACAAATAAAGTTTAAAAAAATTTTTTTAATTAAAGAAATAAGAGAAGGACATAACTATTAAAATAACAACAAAACCATTCTGTTCCAGGTGCCATGTGAAGTCACTTCGCCGTACATAACTATTATTTCATATTTAGCACAATAAGCTCATATATGTACTGTCACCTATTTTACAGGTAAGGTGAAGAAATTTACCCAGCTATGTACAGTTTCTCTCTTTCTAGATCGCTGACTATTTCTTTATATTGGACTATTCCCTTTTTTCCTGATACTACGAAAAAAACCATTGAATCACATAGATATTTTTCTTAATGCTGAGCTCTCGATAGAGTTCTTGACCAAATTATCCCGCTAAAACATCGAAGTATATAGATTTTGCCCCAGAAGTTTCTGGCAGCAAGCCTATCCGATCACTTCAGAACTACACAAAGTAGAGTATAAGACGCTGAATCAGACATCAAATGCTCGATTTGTGCTATTATTCCACCACACATCCAGCCAATTAATTATTTTTAGCTTCACATAGTCCCTAATCTGCAATCTAGGGCTCTTGATGTCCATCAGCTTTGTGTCTCCCTCTCAGACTGGGGCATTTTAAGTTTGAATGAAATTAGAAATGTTTCTAAAGCAGCATCTCCAAAATATTATCATGCTCTATTGCAACCTACGTTTCTGTCTCTGTGGCCAGAATGTGCAAGGAACTTCAAGGAGTGCCCGGATGTTTTGAGACATTTGATTAGCAGGAGTTATTCCTCTGAAAGTGTGAGAGATTTATTTTGAGATGTGTGCTGTTACCCTGACTGCTGCTGTAAAGCTGTGGGTTGTTCTTTCCTTTTTGCCATAGGACTACTTTATAATTTCAGTAAGATTCTCTCTGCATGAAATAATGTACTTTAATGTAGATTCCCTGCAGCAATCCACAAATACTTCTCTGTGGGATTTTACGTTTCAACCAATTCGATGTACTCATATCACTTTTAAATTCATTTTTACTTACATTTTTATAATGTTCACCCTGACTAGTAATTTTAGCCTCACCATAGATATTTTTTGTCATGTTCCCTATAAATCGTAAAGCCCTAGAACTCTGAGCCATAAGGCAAAAAAAGTTTTTTTTTCCCTTGGATCCTTATTCTAATGTGGAATGACAAGTATTAGATCATAAAATATTAAATAAAAATGAAAATTTTCCTTAATGTTAACATGATTAGTTTGGATTAAAAAAATAAAACAGAATGGCTTTTGCTAACTTACATTACAGTCTGGCTGAAGGTAGAGCAACACTCTTATTTGGTTATAGCCTACATATATATATTTTTCTGACCTCTGGAATGGTTCTTTTGGTTTAAGCTTTTTAATTCCAATTCCAATTTCAATAAACTTTATTGGCATGGCAAGGAATGCAAGCATGGCCAGAATCCATAAATTATGTTTGTGACTCTAGGGCAGCAGGTTTCACAGAGGAAATGGGATTTTTTTTTTCTTGCATCTTCATTTTCCATTAAGTAAAGGAAATGGAAGAGAATATTTCAGTCCTAGTAAGACAGAGCAGAAGAGGGAAAAAATGGACTTCTCAGTGGGGCTGCTTTATGCAATGAGCCATGAGTAGGAAGCAAACACTGTCTTTAAAGAAATAAAAGAAAAACCAATTCAGGATTTTATATCAAAATAAAATGTATATATAGAAGAATATCTAGGCTCTGTGGAGCCTAATGTTTAATGCAGCTTTGGGGACACTTTTTAAGAAAAGAAGTTAAGCTTAATAATTAGATTCCAAAGTGAGTATTTAAAATGATGAAGGAAATCACAACAAAGTATATATTTTAGAAGGCTGACAAGTCAAATAAACCACAAAAATTCAAGGAAAACATAACATTTTTATGAATTATTGCCTAATTTTAACTCACCCCACTCCTCAGCACCTCTTTATATAACAATTCCTGTAGTTTCCATAAAGGGAAAAAAAATGACTTAATCTGTCTTCTAACCTGGTATATCAAATGAGTTTTAAATTAATGTTAATTTAGAAAACTTTATTTCCATCTTGTAAGTCATGGTGGGCAATGTCAGGCCATGATGCCCCTATGTTGGCATGTGTTAAAAATAGGCGACCTTAAAAACAGACATACACAATGTTAATAGTGCTGTTTTAAGCACGTGTCCTACAATCTGAGGAGTTCTACAAACTCCATTGCACATAATTCTCAACAAAAGGATAAAACAGGGGCACCTGGATGACTCTGTTGGTAAAGTGTCTAATCATGTCATAATCCTAGGGTCCTGGGATTGAGCCCCACATCAGGCTCCCTGCTCAGTGGGGAGCCTGAGTATCCCTCTCCCTCTGCTACTTCCCCTACTTGTGCTCTCTCTGTGTCAAATAAATAAAATCATTTAAAAAAAGGGAAAAAAAGTATGCTGCATTTATAATTGTACATGTTGCATTAATGAGTAAATTCTTTTCTTATTTTTAAGATTTATTTATTTATTTATTTGACAGACAGAGATCACAAGTAGACAGAGAGGCAGGCGGTGGGGGGTGGGGTGGGGGTGGGAGGCAGGCTCCCTGCCGAGCAGAGAGCCCGATGCAGGACTCCATCCCAGGACCCTGAGATCATGACCCCAGCTGAAGGCAGAGGCTTTAACCCACTGAGCCACCCAGGTGCCCCAATGAGTAAATTCTTAACAGAAGAAGACTTCTGTTTTGAGTGGGGATCTCCTTCTTACTTTTAAATGTTCAATATTTAAAAAAATTACCTCAGACTAGCTTCTGGCTCCATATATTGCAAACCCTTTTTTCTTCATCACCACTGACACACCTCTAGTGTCAATGACTATAGGACCAATTCATATACAACCTCTGTTCTTCTATCTCCATATAATGACCCTGGGTGAATCAGCACCAAGTATTCATGAAAGCTGTTTCTATACCATTACCACCAGGAATACCTTAACTTTATATAAAAGTAATTGCAAACCACAAAAATGTATTCCACTAACCCAGGATTTCTCAGAGTTGACACTATTGACATTTGGGACCCAATCAGTTTTTATTGGTTGGTGTGAATTCCAGGTGTTTGGCATCTTCCCCGGCCTCTATATGCCAGTAACATTCTCACTCCCCACCCCAGTTATGACACCCAAAAATGTCTAGTTAACTGAATACCAAAAAAAGTTTACCACTATTCCAATATCACTCAGCAGGGCAAAACACAGTGCAGGGCAAACTGAAGGGAAAAGAGACAAAGTCTTAAGCAATTGTGGGTATAATATCTTTTCTCTGCAAATGTTACAAAAAGCTCATGGTTACATGAACTATTGTTAGAAACCTCTCGGGGTTTTGGAAGGGGTCCATGAAATGGGGCTTATAAATTAAGCTTTATTAACTTTATGATAAATCATTTTCTGTTTGTACTTGAGACTTCAAAGAAAATAATGACTTTTGGTATTTGTATGCTTTATTAGGCAGGGTTCCCTGAACTTGTCTGAAATGTTCCCAATGGGCAATAATTGTTTAAATTGGACTACAGAGGGAAAAACCTAGATCACTGAATAATTCTTGGGTTTCTTCATTCATTATTTCTGGCGTTGGTCTCTAGGGTGATGTGGCTAAAGGCCCATCAGTGAAAAATATAAGTGTAGTGTCCAAGTAAGATTAAGAGACTAAGAGAACAGGGTTGTGAGATTGAGCCATGGGTTGGGCCCAACTCCCAGTATGGATTCTCCCTCTGCTCCTCCCCACCTGCCCTCTCCCTCCCCCATACCTGGCTTGCATGATCTCTCTCTCTCAAAAAAATAAAAGAATAAAAATAAATAAGTAAGTAAATAAATAAATGGCAGGCGTGTATATTTACAAAGAATGTGTGTTTATGTACTTTTACGTATATAAATATATAGAAGAAACCAAGAGTTAAGTTAAATGTTTCTTTCCTACAGTGTAATGTTTTGCAAACAATAAAGCTTTTTTTCATAGAACAGTCTTATCTCACAGGACACTAGTATTATTTGGATAACAGCTTGGTGAATGTTGGTATTGTGGTAAGAAGATGACATTTGTACCAGGAAGTTCTGGGTCCAAATCATGGGTCAGCTCTTTCTTAGAAATGTGGCCATTATGAAGTCAGTTAACCTCTTCAAGCCTTTGAAATCTTATCTGTGAAACTGGGGTCACAATACCTGCCCTATACAGTATTTCGAGGTTTAAAAGTAGCACAAAGGAAGTACTCTGTACAGTATCTGACATATGGCACATATAGCATAAATCACACCTATTAATGTTTGAATATGTTCCTTAAAAGCACTTTAAAGAAGCATCATTAATCTGCAATCACAGGGAAGACATTTGTATTGAGTTATAATTCTTCTACCTTTACGTAATGTACAGTGAGTGACTTTTTAGTAAGAATGAAATCTGCTTGGATTTGTTGAGTCCCATGAAGTGCTCAATTGTTGTGTGTGTGTGTGTGTGTGTGTGCATAAAAAATCTCTTGGCTCTAGAAGAAGCAAACAAACAGCTTTTTCTAGTAGAGAATAATTCACTATTAATATGAAATGGAAATAACAGTATTCTTAGTAAGGCTATATACCAAGTATTAACCATGGTTGTGTCCAAGTGGGTAGGAGTTGTAATGTGTCACAAAGTTCTTCCTTTGAATTTTTCTGTGTTATTTTTGTAATGAATAAAAGTTATTTTTAAAATTTAAAATAATAAAACCCTGAGTTCTTTGGTGCCAAAGTTCTGGTAACGCTCTTGTTTCTAGTAGGAGGAGATTGTGTCTATTTAGATAGTGCTATACACAGCACAATTCTTCCAAGACCTAAAAATAACCATAGCCTTTAGGACTGAAAAAGAGATCTTAGGGATCATCATTTCCCATGCTTTCCTGTGAAATATGAAGAAGCAGATCCCTGGGAGTTTAGGGTACTCATAAGCAGCGAATTAATGATAGAACCAGGACTTCTGTGCCTTTTAACATATTTCTGTAAAACAAACAATGCAGATCTTAGGTGCGGGGGGGGGGGGGGGGGGAGGGTCAATTAAAAGGAATGTTGACAATTCATGTACTGTCAGTTCCATTATTCATATTCAAATTTCTTCTAAATTATCCCATTAATGTAATCCCAGCTGCCTTGTTTCTTTGCCTCTTAAAACAAGCTCTCAATGGTAAAAGTCTAAAATAGTCACAGACTGTCTTATAATCTTCCCCTATTCCCTTCTCCCTTCTGGCATTTTTTCCCAGATTCTGAATCTATCTCCTTTCCCCTACCCACAGTGTCTTATGCTATTCCTGGCTGCTTCAAGTCTCTATCCTGGCCTTCACCCAAAACCTCCCCATTTCAAAGTATTCATAATTCCAATTTTTCCCCCTCCTTCCCTAACTCTGGCCAACTCCAACTTAAATTTCAAGATTTACCTCAAATCTGTAGTCCTTTCACTGGAGATTTTACCCAGTTCCCAAGGCAGCAATTGGTGGTTCCTACTCCCAATAATTATCACTTATTAAAATCAAAGTTGTGTTTCTTTCCCCAACCAGGGTATGGGACTGACAAGATTACTCAGTTTTGTAACAAGTTAACCTGTAAGAGGATGCTAAATAAATAGTGGCTGAATGAGTGAATTAGCCTCTGAAGGTAGCTCATCTCCTCTAGATGGTGGAAATAATTCCAATAGATGTATAAACAACACATAGACCTTCTGCTCTACCCTCACGGGAATATTTGAACATTTGACAAGACTCATAAGATGTTGGCATTTTAGGCAAAGTGACTTTAAAGAGTACCCCCAAATTCATAACCTGTAGGTAGTCAAGGTTATCCTGGTACATGGATTGGTCTGTACTTGAAGTGTACAGTAGCTGGAATCGTCTGGGACGAGAAACTAGTGAGGCAGCAAAAGCAAAACACTGGGAAATTCTAGGAAGGCATTGGGAAGTTAGAAGAGAGAGGGAGAAATGAGAAAACATGACTGAAAGCAACTAGTATGGGGGTGGGGGGCATCCTAAAGCAGTAACTGGCAACAGGGACCTTGGATCATTGTTGCTCATAGAGATTTGGGCACCAAACTGCTTTCTCACTATATTAAGTTAAAGACAGCTTCTTCTGTGGTTGACATCAGAATAAATTTCATCCTCCAGTTTCACATTTCCGTAGCAGAAACTGACAACTCAGATCCCAAATTGTCCCCATTAGAAGTGAGAGAAACAGATGGGAGGGGAGTACACAGAGTAAAGATATTTGTCACCCATCCTTGCTAGAAAATGACAGAAATTAATTGCTTCTTCAGCTGTGTTTTTACAGCAGGTTGTTTGTACCTTAATTGTGCCTCTCATATTTGCCTTTATTTCTAATTCTTTTTTCCCACGTCATTCTCCCTGGTCCCATTCTCAACATTAGATGGCAACTTATGCTCTTGGATATATAGCTCCTTGTATTCCATCTCTCTTTCCCTCAGTGCCCAGCGCAGGGCATTAAATATAGGAAGGAAGGGAGGGGGAAAAGATGCAGAGGGGAATGGCCATATTAGGAAGGTTCTGGTTAACAAGAAGTGGGCGTATGTGATGGAGGAGTGGAGGTAATTGGATGGGCTGGAGTGGGAAAAATGGAGGCTGAGGGTGAAGAGGCAGAAAAAGGAGATGTTGATGATAGAAAAATTAGAAAACCTAGCTTCAAATCCACTTGCCTTTTTTGTGATTATTGCTGAGAATTTTGCAGAGTCTGGTGTTTTCAATTTGTATTGAAGTAGTTAGGGCCAACTTTGCAATTTATTCCACTGTTAAATAATTAATCTCCCCTTGGGCTCTTTAGTAAACTGATCAGCAGCTGTATTACTACTGGACAAAATACCTCTGTGATGGGTCTTGTCACCAACTCAGGTGTCATTTTTCTTCTTGAGAAATCATATCTTTAGATATGAATCACAAGATTTTTTTAAATGCAGGAGTAGGCTATGATAATTTAAAGACATTTCTAGTGTCTTACCTAGTCTCAAACATGTCCATTTGCTAAGATTTGTAGATTCTGTCCAAGATTTATTTTTCTTGACAGTTTTGTTAAGAATCTGGAGGACCTGATGGGTCATCCTAATCTCTTTCTCTCCAAAATCCAAGAATAATGGGCAGAATGTCACATAGAGGACATAGAAACTCAAAAGCTAGTAGAATTCTGTGATTTGGAGATGTATAACTGTAAATTACGTTGTAACCAAGAGCTTTTCATAATGCGGAAACCATCCCCATTCCCATCTCACCCTGACAAGTGGTTGATTAGGACATGCTCTAAGAATGCACCATGAAATCTCAGATAAGACACCCTAACTTTCTGTGACTTGGCATTTTTTCATCTAGAAATATTTAAGAAGCTGGAAGGTAGAACCTTTTGATCTGTTCTGTGAATCTGCAAAACTTAAGTACTCATTCTCCTGGAATAGACCCATCGATCAATCAATTGATTGATCAGTTTGCTTATTTAGCGGTAGACTTAGTTCTTAGTTTACAAAATGAAACTAGTACATTACAATATAAATGAATAAATAAATCAAAGTGAAAGGAAAATAGGGTAGACTAGTAAAATAAGATCATTAGAAATTTAACATATAACAAAGTAGACCAACTACATAATTACTAAATATAACGGCAAATTTCGCTCTAGCTGACAAAGTAAAAATAAAAACTCCTGTAGTTACACATTTTTCATGAAATAGAAATACACATGATTTAGGAAAAAGATTTTTTCTTACCTATTAACCGTGTATTCCTTTCTTATACGGAGTCAACATTTTAACATTAGTAACATTTTTATACTGAACCTAGTCTCAGTTTCAAAAACAAAATGCAATAAAAGCCTCTCTTTTTTATATTTTTTTAGATATTGCAATATTAATTGCAATGTTTTATTTATTTGTTTATTGCCCATCTCTCTTTGCTAGATCATAAACATAGTACAGAGATTCTTTTTGCCTACTTTGCACCTTACTGTATAAGCAGTACCTAAAATAGTACCCAGCACTGTGAGGTGCACAGTGAATATTAAGTAAATGAAGAAAAAAAAATTAGGCTGTGCAGGGAAGGCTGGAAGGAGGGATATCTTACTCAAATCACCAAATTAAGGATTTGTAACCAGTAACTGGATCCTCAGCCATCAACCTGATCACTATTTATTTCCTAAAATATTTTTTGATTAAAAGGCAACAATTTTTTTAGATTTTATTTATTTTTTGACAGAGAGATCACAAGTAGGCAGAGAGACAGGGGAAGCAGGCTCCCTGCTGAGCAGGGAGCCTGATGTGGGGCTCGATCTCAGGACCCTGAGACCATGACCTGAGCTGAAGACAGAAGCCTAACCCACTGAGCCACCCAGGCATCCCCAAAAGGCAACATTTTGAATAAGGATTATGAAGTTAGGTTTCCCTTCTTGAATCTATGTAAGAAGGGTAAAATCCCGAACACTCAGATCTTAGATGACTTAAGCAGCCCTACACTGGGGGCATCTAGCTGGCTCAGTCAGCAGAGCATGTTAATTTTGATCTCAGGGAAGTGAGTTCAAGCCCCACATTGGGCATGGAGGCTACTTAAAAATCCCTAAACTGTTTCAGGGTGCAATCTCACTTTACCCAGGACACCTTGGATTTAGATTCACAGATTTCATTGCTGTAATAGAAACAGAGTTCTGAGTATCAAATGATGAGATGTGATTATAAACCATCAATATCTCTGGGTGTAAATAAGTGATATTGACAGTTATTTATCATACCTAAAAGAAAATATTTCATCAGCAGAAAGAACACAAAAGTATAAACTACTAAGTTGCCATTCTTGACCAATATTGCAGCTATAAGCAAAAAAAAAAAAAAAAAAAAAAGGAATAAAGGAAAAAATGGTCTTCAGTATCTTGTATCATAATGATACTTTAAACTTCAAATGGTATGGAAGTTAAGATTTTCTTACTCTGTTTTTGTTGTTGTTGTTGTTGTTAATGTTCTCTCCAGGGATTTCTTCCTTAATTGTCTCAGAATTCTACACATTCACCTGCCAGACTATTAAACTACTTGACCTTGAAAAGTCTTTTCATCCATCCATCCATCCATCCATCCATCCCTCAACTATCATTATTTGAACAACTCTATGACAGTACCTGTTTTATGGACAGGGAT
Source organism: Mustela lutreola (assembly GCF_030435805.1). NCBI lineage: Eukaryota > Metazoa > Chordata > Mammalia > Carnivora > Mustelidae > Mustela > Mustela lutreola. The sequence goes on from NC_081295.1 coordinate 72,619,448, forward strand.
ACAATGAAAAACAATAGATAATTCTTAATGTCCAGGAAATTAGAGTGACAGTCTATTCATCAATTAAAGTTAGATTCCTAAGGAGGCAATGATCCCTATAATTTATGACCAAAAGATTCACATATAAAAGATTTAAGCAAGTGTATGGAAAGATGTGGGTGCAGGCCTTGTAGAAAATAGAGCAACTATAGGTCCAGCCCTTCAATAGCTCACAGTCTATGATAGTTATGACAGAAAATATACCAAATGTAAATGATGATTAAATCTTCCAAATAACTACTGACAATGGCGATCTTCCAGTTTATGTGTTTCTCTGATTAAACAATATGATTATATCAGAATAGGATGTGATTGTTAGCATTTAAAGCAAAGGAACTGTAACAGAATGCTAAGATCTGTATTCATTGCAAATACAGAAGAGAATTGCAAATATATTTTTAAAATTTTCTATCACAATCGCCTTTTTGTGGTAATTCAATATATTCTTGCCATTCAAAATTAGTGTTTTGAAACAGCATACTTCATAACCCTGTAGACTCTGGAGTCAGGGCCCGAGTCTGCCTGTTAGCTCCTTTGCTTACTTAAGAGGTTTGCCTAATCTATTTGAGTGTCAGTTTTCTTACTCCTTGTTTGAGCATGTGAGATGTGTCTAATAGCTATAAGGACCAAATGAGATAACCCATGTGTATCAGCTTCTTATTGCTGCTGTAACAAATTATTATAAACTTAGTGACTTAAAACTGCACACATTCATTATCTCACAGTTCTGAAGGTCAGAAGTCTGCAGTGTTCTTCACCAGACTACAATCAAGGTGTCAGCAGGGCTGCATTCTATATGGAGGCTCATGGTCCCCTCTTTTATCTCCAAAGCTAGCAATATAGCATTTTCTCTCTTTTCAGATTTCTGCTTCCATGCTTACATCTCTCTTACTCTATTGCTTCTCTCTTAAAGGGACCCTGTGGATTACATTGAGCCCCCCAAGATGTTCCTCAGATGTATTACCTTTTCAAGATCGTTACCTTAATCACACCCACAAGGTCTCTTTAGCCATACAAAGGAACATATTCACATGTTCCAGGGAGATGGATTTTGGGGAGGAGGGTATAGTATATTGTTATTATTGTTCCTAACACCCCAAGTAAAGTGTTTTTAAAAATTATCTAATATTATTATTTCTTGTGTATACTCTCCTTGTCCAATGAGCTTCTCTAAAGTTTATACAAAATAGTTATGTGGCCATTTCACATGCAGACACAAATAAAACCAGTTTTAGACCAACTCAGACTCGATTGTTTCCCCAGACTATTGTAGCTTATTGGTCTCTGACTTTTTGCTGAGATCAGTGGACCCATGGTTTATATCAGCAGTAGTTGTCAACAAGTAAAAGGGCTAATTGACTATTTCATTATGGCCACAAAGAAACTGCATGTGATTTTAATAGTCTACTGGGCTTGTAAGCCTACTACTGGGCTTGTAGTGAACTGTTTCCTGGGCTTATGTAGTTTAGGCAATTGTGAAGCTTTCAAAGCACACAAACTGATGTTATGAAAAATCTGTATTTTAGGCATCTTCCAACAAGGCTTCTTAGGTGATTTGAAAACATTCAACGATAAAATAAGAACTCATTTCCAGGATAGGCAGCTATCAAAGTCAATGGGAGACACATTTTGGACAGTTATCAAGAGCAAGCTACTTCACAGAAAGCCAGTTTGAGTGAGAAGTTCAAGCTCCAGGGGTGCCTGAATGGCTCAGTCTGTTAAGTGTCTATCTTCTGCTCCTCTCATGATCCCAGGATCCTGGATCGAGTCTTGGACTGGGGCACCTGCTCAGCAGAAAGCCTGCTTCTTCCTCTGCTCTACACCCCATTCCTGTGTTTGTTCTCTCTCTCTTTTTCTCTCAAATAAACAAATAGAATCTCAAAAAAAAAAAAAAGAGTTCAACCTCCAAAAACTGGTTTACGCATTGGGACTTTTTTTCTTGCCAGTCACAACCATCACTTTCTTTTTGTTTGTTTTTTAGTAATCTCTACCCCCAGTGTGGGGCTAGAAATCACAACCCTGAGATCAAGAGTCACGTGCCCCACTGATTAAGCCAGTCAGGAGTCCTACAACCATCACTTTTTTCAAGATGTAGCTCAAAACTAGTCAGTCCCCAAAAGCTTTTCCCTCTAACTGTACTCCACCATGACCGAATACTTTGTTTTCTATTCTTTCACATTAAAGAGATATGCGTGTGTGCAAGTGTATTATTATACATGCAACTGTACATATATATTATGCACACACACATACACAACAATATACTTTGTTTTCTCTTATTTCTTTGGTCTGTTAAATTCAAATGTAAATTACTAATTCTCCTGTATCTCCCATAGAGTAACTAGCACTGTATTGTACACTTAATAAATGCTTGCAAATGACAAAATGAATTCTTTGCTTTACTTTAAGAGGACTTCAGCACTGAAATGAGCCCCTATGTTTGTGTGTAGGTTTTAATGGCTCATTTTCTTGTCAGACTTCCTCTGGTTATGAATGCTGTGGCAGCACCAACAATGTAAAGGGAAGATTTTACTGGAGAACATTTGGAGGATTAGAAAAATCTCCAGAGCCTTGGAAGTACCACATTATGTGTTCAGAATTCTATTTCTTTCTGTCTTGAGATCAGACTAAGCAGAGAAGAAAGATGGCAAGATCCACAGGGTTCCATATGTGGAGCTGGCCCCCAACCCCCTTCAGAAGTAAATAGGAGGAAGGAAGGAGCATAATCATTAGAGGATTTCTCATTCTGCTGTGTTAATTCTCTCGGGCTGCAACTTTGCATATGAGCTCTTAACCCTGCAAAATGTATTACTGAATACATGATGAATTTCATTAGTTGTAAGAGTTATCCTCTTTCCTGGTTTTACTAAAATAACAAACATACAAAATACCTCAGGATAATTGGTCCATTCAGACTAAAAGAATTCAAACAGTATTCAATGAGATACTATATTGCTCATACCTTTATTCCTTTTTTCCTCTAGTGAGCCAGGAGAGAGAGAAAACAAAACAAAACAACTTTTTCTTTTCTTTTCTTTTTGCCATGGAAATTACTTGCTAGTATAAAGGGTGTTCCAGAAAAGATAATTTATCGACCACATTACTATGAAGACCCCGATTTTTTTTCCCTCTGAGTTCGGTCTTTTATTAATCATTAGACTAGGCTTTTTGAAATTGAGGAGAGACTCTGAAGTCAGAATACATCAGTTCTGAAGTGACTGTCACTGTCCCCATCCCTCCACCTCTATCCAATTCACACTTTTATGATTGGCTTCCTTTTTGACCCATGCTTGTTAATTATATCCAGCTGTAGGCAAATTGCTCTTCCAAATTGGCAACACCGAGCTCTCAAGCTGCTCAAAATTTTTTTTTTTTCTTCCCTGGATAAAACCTTTGGAGCATGCATTTTCTTGACTAGTGTTTCTGAACTAATCCCAAGTTATGGGTTTTTTAAAGGGTTCAAGGGACTCACAAAATAACTCTGGTTTTGAATACAGTGCATTTCTTCCATTTGATCCAAAATTACATAAGAACATATAGCCAGAAGAGTTTCTTTAGAGACGTAGGCACACAGCCATCACTATTCAGTTTGCTCCTGGATGTTCTGATGTCAATACCTAAGTAGTAATTGGCTAGGTCCCAGCACTACTCCAGGGAGCAATTGGGCTTTGCCCTACAGTGGAAGACCCACCACCCACCCAGAACAACAGTTTCACAGACATAACAGGCACTTTTTTCCCCCCCTTTTCTGGAAGTCCCTGCTCTTTCTGTTCAAGGACTTTCTTGTCAGAAATTCCCTGCCCCTCCCCTCCTGAATATATACATACCGATGCAAGAATATTACAGCAAGGAAATGCTTTTTTTTTTCTTTTTTCTCTTTGCAAAGAGAAAATAGAAACTCATTTCCACCTGCCTGCCTAAGAGGCTCAGTATGGTGAATTGGCATTGAGGATTCTGCCTCTAACTCAAATGAACATTTTTAGAGATGAGAGTGAAGTGCATAGTCATTGGCGGATAGGTAGGAATGAAATTCGTGGTCAGAATACCCAGGTCCAAGAGCTGTTAATGACCAGCATCAAAACTTGGCTAATTTTAATCTCTCAAAGCTTTGGTTTTCCTTGTCAGTTAAGTGAAATTAGTGATAGTACCTGCCCTGGCTTCAATCTTCCTGGGTTTGATAGATGGTGGATAGATTGTGATCATGTGGGTGAATAGGCATTACAAACTGAAAAGCATATGTAGGCAATTAATTGTTATTAACAAGCTGAGAATATTATTGAATTGCTTATAAACACATGCTGTGGGCACTCATGGTCTGTCACTGGGTAAATAAAAACTTTGCTTCAGCTGGGTATAGATCTGTGCCTAATCCTTCGGTGGAATGAAAGAAGGAAACTAATATTTACTCAGCAACTATTATCATCCAGGCCCTTTCATATCTCTATCTATAATTGAATTTATATCTATATTAAAAATCTATATATTTGACCCTTGAACAACTTGGGCTTGAACTGCATGGATCCACTTATATGCATTTTTTAAAAAAAAGAATATAGTACAGTTCACTGTAAATGTATTTTCTTTTATGATTTCCTTAACATTTTCTTTTCTCTAGCTTTATTATAATAATACAGTATATAATACATATAACATACAGAATATATGTTAATCAACCATTTGTGCTAGCCATAGGTTTCTGGTCAACAGTAGGCTATTATTAGTTAAGGTTTTGGGGGAGTCAAATTTATATGAGGCTTTTTGACTAGGCACTGTGCAGGAGGTGGGTGTCTCTAACCGTTGAGTTTGAGTCACTGTATTTCATTTAGTTATCCAAAAATCTGATTGATAAGCCTCATTTTCATATGAAGGAATTGAGATATATATTAAATGTTACTTGACAGTGCTTCCCAAACTCTGTTCCCTGAAATCTTACTTGTGAGAAATACTTCTTTATTAAAGAGTTCCATGGTCCAAAACTTTGAGAAACTTTGCATTCTTTTTTTTTTTCTAGTTCCTAAGAATTTTTTTTTTAATATATGCATTCTTTTTCCTTCTCCAGATTCACAGTGCCTAATACCATATTGATAACCATGGAAAAACTACTATAAAGAAAAGAAGACTGTTTTGGTAAAGGAACCTTTTAACTTTGTTCAGTTCAGTGTTCTCCAAGCTTATCTGATCTTCAGACCCTATTTTCCAAACATACTTGGGAAATTTTGATAAAACTGGGATTTCACAGAAAACATTTTCTCAAATACAGATCTAAATTCATGACTGGAGTTACTGTGTGGTAAATCTGCAATCAGAAAACAAACCTATCCTCTTTAAAGGATATACTCTCACCATATACTCCAAATGGTAAGAAAATAGAGAAGGGCAATTATGAAATTTTATTAGTCTATATCTACTACCAATTTTATCAATATCATGGTTAATTTTTTTCCACTCTTCATTGTTTCTGTTGTAATTGCACTACATTTTGATTTTTGTCTTCTGATTTTTTTATTGTAGTAAAACATATATTGCATAAAATTTTACCATTTTAACCATTTTTAAGTACGCAGTCAGTGGTATTAGGTACACATTGTTGTGTAACCATCACTACAGTGCATCTCCAGAACGTTTTCATCTTCCCAAACTGAAACTTCGCACTGTCTTCTGATGTTTTTTACCCAACATTTTATTATATGCATTTTCTTATGTTGCAACTTGCTCCTTTTTTTTTTTTTAATATAACTTTCATTTCTGGTGGCTGTGAGATATTCTATCTAGATAACGTTTGTGAATCTGCCTATTGTTGGACATTTATGTGATTTCCACTTTTCCTTTTTGGAAATGACAAACACCTTTGTGTATACAGCATTTTCCATATTTTGGCTTATTTCCTTAGAGTAGTCAGTAGATCAAAGAATATGATCATTTTAGTCATTTTAAAATACACGTTGACTAACTTTTTCTAAAAGTTATACCAAATTTATATTTCTTCTGTGGATTGATTGATATATTCATTTATTCTATTTTCTGTGAAATAAACGGAGATCTAGTAAGTTCTAAATACTTGCCAAATACCTTGTGGAGACAAATATACTCTACTCAAAGGATTTCAATCCACTCTGGCCAGCATTAGTTATTATGGCCAGCATTTGTGACAACTAAGGACAAAAGGACTGATTTACTTATCTAAAAGTTTTATTTTATTCCTTTGGCTTCTGTTCAGAAGTCATTCTTGCTAGTTTGCTGATTCCTTTTCAAGAATTTTCTTGCCTGTTTCCCCTTACCCACTTTTCACTCATAGAAGTGCTGATGACCAAATTACTTAATCCCTAATCTTGTTTCCTCAATTGTCAAATGGGAGTAATAATTGTAGCAATGTCAAAGAATTGTTGTCTGAACTCAGTGAGACACTGCATTCTTAAGTCAGAGCCTAGCACGTTCTAAGTGCTCTGTAAACATTGCCTGTTATTGTTATTAATAACAGGATAGGTAAAGTGAAATCAATCTTCCGCCAGTTGACCCAAGGAATAAGCAAGGTAAAATGTGTGTGGACTCTCCCCAACACCATATGTCAATTTTTCAAACAAGCATTTTGTGTGCTTAAACAAATCTACCAAGTCATGAACTTCCTTCAGCTTTCTTTCAAGAAAGTATTAGTATATGGATGGTGGGTTTTTGTTTGTTTTTCATGAGGTATATTCCTGTTAAATTTTACGAAGTTCTGCTTACTCCTTCAAAAAGAAAATATATGACCTTCAGTATTTTATTACTTAGGATTTAGGAATGTCCCTCAATCAAAGAAATAGTAACAGTGATATGTGAACAATTCTAAGTTAGTGAGTTGAAAAAAAATTATACCCTGTACCCTAAGGAAAAATGAATTTTACTGGGCTGAATTGAATTGACAAGCGTTGGGCTAGTCAGTGTGCTAATGAGCCAGCCAGAAGACTCCAAATTCTGTTTAATCAAGCTTGTACTCTTAGCAAAATTTTTTATAAGTCTTTTTCTTCCTGATTTTATACATATATATGTGTATATATATATGCACATATATATATTTCTGTTTCTATCATAAACTTAGTCATTAATAGCATATATTTAATTTGTATAGAGGAGGGATATATTGCTTGGTAAATAAATTATATGAATGTTAAATTAGATTTCACATTGTCTTGTTTACAAAGGCTGAAGATATGAGTACCTGACAGATGTCAATCAATAGATTGTTGTTCTAGGAATTGTATATATGACAGTAAAATTCTCAACAAAAATATCTATTCAATTGTGACATTTATTTTATTTGAAAATTTTACAAAAATGAATCTAGTGCACAACTAAATAGTCTTCTCACAGAAGCAAGTAAATGTGGCATATGGTGAAACCACTTCAAGCTGCTGAAGAACTAGCAAACTGTAAAATACTTTACTGTCATAATAGAACATCATTTTCCTCCGGATGAAATCGCTGGTTGCCATTTTCATTGTCAACGGAAAGTCCTTTTGTTAAATACTTCTGTCTTAAGTACCCATTAGATATTAAAAACAAAGCAAAACACCTTTTCTACTCCAGCAGACCTACGGGAAAAGAAAACATACTAAGCCTTGATGCAGTTCTTAGGGTCTTCCTGAGGGAAGAAACGGAAAGAGGCCGGAAGGTTTCAGAACAACAAGCAAAAAGTCCGCCAAGCAGAGAGTAAATCCAAATATTGGGCAAATGACAAGTAAACCAGAAAGGAGACACGCCAGCGGCTCACACTGGAAAGTTACCGAACGTTTATTTTGGTTCAAGTTTTATTTTTATATCGTAAGGAGTAGTAAGTTTTCTGTAGGGGTGGGGTGTCTTAGCCCTCATCACAGGAATAAGGAACAGTGAGTTTTCCATGCAGGTGGGTGTTTCCTTAGGGCGCTTCTACACTCGCGCTTCTTCCTACCGGCATCCGCTCCGGCGGGACCTCCACCCAGGGACCCAAGCCCAGGGCGCCTCGGATCCGGCGTTGGGCTTTCTCCGCGCCCGTCCTCTGCGGTCCCGCTACACGGCTCACCAAACACTCGCATCTCAGACTCCCATTTCTGCAACAGGGTAGCCAGCGGCGCGGGTCCCCTTTCCCGCCCGCTCCCTCGAGCGGCGGCGGGCGGCGAACAAAGGCGGCGAGAGGCGCGGGGCGCGCGGCCGCGGCTGGCGCGCGTCTCTCCGGCAGGAGGCGGCGGCGCCGCGCCCGAGCCTGCATTCCTCAGAAGCTCCCGGAGCCCGCGGGGCGACGTCACCCCCGGCTCCGCCCCCGTCCCTCCCCGAGCAAAGTAACTCTTGACTAACAGGAGCAGCCTCCGCTGAGCATGGAGAGCTGCCGCCGCAGCCGGCCGGCGACGCGGGCGACGCTTGCGCCCCTGAGGTAGTTTGGGGACCGCGAAGAAGGAAAAAGTGCCGGCGGGCGGCGGCGGACTTCCCGCCCTCATCCCGCGAGGCCCGGCCGGCACCTCGGTAGTGGATTTCGCGGCGATTCTCCCGGCAGCTCTTTGCAAAGCTGCTTGAAACTTCTCCCAAAGTCGACATGGATACGGCGGCGGCGGCGCTGCCTGTTTTTGTGGCGCTCTTGCTTCTCTCCCCTCGGTCTCCCCTGGGGTCGGCCCAAGGCCAGTTCTCCGCAGGTGAGTGGCCCGGAAGGTGGGCGTGGGAGCGGGAAGGGTTTCTGAATGCCGGACGAATGCCCCCGGCCGGGGGCTCGCGGGGGCTGAAGCCGTCTCTTCGCCGGGGCCGGGGGGGGGGTAGTGGGGGTGGGCAAGGATTCGGGGGAAGCTTTGGCGGCCCGGACGGGGGCACCGGGCAGAGGGAGCGATGTCCCCAGAGTTTGTGGTAGGTGGGACGCGGGGCACCGGGCTGGGCGCCACTTGGCGCAGGTAACTTTCATCCCCGCGACCCATTGTTCCTCTCGGAGACTCGCTCGGGGCCAAGGCTGGCAGAGCTGTCCGGGAGTGTGGGGAGACATTGCTTTTCTTGGGAAACTGGTAGCCTCCGCGTCCAGCGCACGCTGCACCACGCCGGGGAAGAGAGAAGGAAAAAGTAGTTAACGACTCTGGGGACCGGCTACTCTTTTGCTCCTGGTGTGGGCTTGTTGCTGTCTGCCTCCAGAGCGTTTAAGGAAAAAAAAAAAAAAAAAAAAAAAAAAAAGGATACCCCCCCACCCCGCAAGCCATTGTCAGAAATGTGGAGACTGGAAGGGACTGACCTCCGCGCGCTTTGCCAGGTGCTTTTTGTCCCGGGAATAACCTCCCTTGACTATTGTCTAACTACTTCCCCGTCCCTCCCCCAGTCCCTTTCTCCTCCCCCAGCGTTGGCGGCTCCTGGTTTTGCCCTGTGGGTTAGGGCGCTGCGTGGAGTACGTTCCGTGTGTGTGCTGGCGGAGCCTGTAAGATATTTTGAAATATGGTTCTGAGGACCCACACCGAGCCGTCCTGGGCAGCGAGGTCTGGGTGCCGGACTGGGGAAGCCGGACCCTGGCTGTGGCAACCACTCCTCCAGCGGAGGCACGGCGAAGCTGGCGCGGTGATCCCCGGAGCCCGCCTCGATGCTGGGGGCTGCGAGCGACAATCGGCTGAGCCCAAAGGGAGGGATGTGGTGTGGTCTTGCAGTTGGCTCTTTGGGTTTTTGGTAAAGCCACTCAGAGAAGTCCGTGGAACCCCGTCTCTCCCAGTCCCGTCCTCTACGCTTCCAGTTTTGTTATCTTTTCTGTTAGTTGCTTCTTTCGTTCTCTCCTCTGGGGGCTCTGAAGTTTCACCTGGTGGATGCTGGGGAGCGGGCTCCCGGGCGCTTGTCTGCCGCTCACCGGTCCTGACAACTTTTCTGGCCAGTTCACCCAACTCAGCTTGGCTGGCAAGCGCATTGGCTGCCCTGGGTCTTGGTGCAGATGGAGACACATTGGTGGCCGAGGGGTGACGGAGAAGACCCGGCAAGTGACAGCCGCGCTCTTGGCTGAGGCCGCAGAATGGGGAGAACGAACTTACTTTGCGCTTGTCAGATTCTCTCCGTGTTGTGGCTGCCCTGCTTCCTGGAAATAAACTCAGATTGTTGTGATCCGGAGTAATGTTTATTTCCCTTACACCCTCCCCACCCCCCCACCTCTCCCGGAGAACGCTGTAAAAGGAGTTAGACCACAGATTCAGGTGGCAGTCTGTGTTGTGCACTAAGGCATATTATGAAATGCAGCATGTAGAGGAAAAGCTGTGTATATTGGTGATGTATGCAGACGGCAGATCTATGCAGTGAATGATCCGATGGCTTAATTTAATTCTTTCTGGAGTAAGCATTACTGCTGAATGCATCTCTGACATATAATGCTGGTTGGTATTGGAACCATGCTTGATGGAAGTCATTATATGCAGGCAAGTTAGACTGGGTATTGATTTCTGCACAGTGTTTGTCACTGCATTGAGAGCCTACGCTTCAAAAGGCATGTAGTTTGTTAATTGAAAGTTTGGATTCTACCAGTTGCATGATTAGATTTACATGTATTCCAGAGTTGCAACTACTAATGTATCAACTGCTGATGGATACATTTTCAGCAGTAAAGAAACTTTTGTATTTCTCCTTTTAAATGTTATTGACCTTTTAGTAAATACTAAACTCCTTCCAACAGAATGTACAGATGAGCTTTTTTGAACCCTGGAGTTTAGGTATCTCTAGTGAACAATTGTGTTCTTAGATACCCAGTTCTAAGTAATTTTACCAAATATGCCTGGCTTTGCTTTAGTAACAAAGCAAAACATTTGACTTTATGTTACGTTTAAGTAAGAGAATGTGCAGTCCTAATAAATGCACTTCTTGTAGGACTGTATCTCAAAAAATTTGCCATTCGGGATTTACATATATGCCCAGAAATGAATGCTTTTTATTCCTCCTATTTAAAGTCAGATTGTGAATCTGCTTTTCATCATGAATTAAAAGTTTGTCTTGTAAACATTTTCGTGTTCTGCTTATCCATTTGATATTCTACTGTCATCAGATTTTATGACAGTCAGATTTGTTGTAAATACATAGATTCAGAGATTGAAGGTGTATACTTTCTTGCTGTTTTTTACTCTTAGATTCTACTTTAATGAACTGTTATTTCTTTTGAGAAATTTGAATAAAAAGCTTTAAAAGTCTAAAACAAATATATATTCAGAATTTTTAAATATCCTATTAAGTAGGTCTTTTAAACCACATCCATTAAGGCCAATTATTAATTTTAGATATTATCATGTGGTTTCTAATGAAGTACACTTCAAACGCAAATTTTGAAATATTGATTGTTGGATATGTCATTTACTCATCCATTGTGCTTTCTTTAAACCACAAATTTAATAATATTTTTATCAGTGTGACTTTTTCCTTAGCTTTTGGAATGAAAGTGTAAAAATGCTACATGTTGCATGGTGAGCCTCTTTAAAACCAGAACAGCCTGTAAATACCAATTTATGTTATTTTATCCCAATCTTTCACTTAAAATGATACAATGTCATATCTGGGGAAACTGAGGCATAGAAGCACAAAGATGCACTGATATTCATGGGATTATGTAGCTGTTATCTCTTCATATTATAATGTAAGACAGTATTCTGTCCTGGGACTCAGAATCCTGACAAAACCAGTCACACAGAAGTTACTTGGAAACTCAGCTTTCTCATCTGTAAAATGGAGATAATAATATCTGACCTTTCTACCTGGTTTTTATGAGGGTGGTATGAAATAATTTATGTGAACTGGCACTATAAGTTGTAAAGTATTATGCAGCTCTCTGGGTTGTAGGCGTCATACATTAAGGTAACTAAGTGCCTTGGCTTTAGTCTCCTTTGCTTGTTCCCACACTTGCCTAGTAAGGATGGGCTGTTTAGGAGTGTGTGTGTGTGTGTGTGTGTGTGTGTATGTGTGTGTATGTTTCCTCTGCCAGTCATTCATTTTAATCATTATTAAACATAAATATCCTGTTGGCCAGAATATGATTTTATCAGTATAGTGAGAGAAATTATTCTTTTATTTTTTTTTGGCTTATCTCATGTAAATTGTTATTTGAGCTAATCTGTGGAAAAGTCATTATTAACATTCCTAGTGTTCTAGCAATAGAAAAAAAATATTTTTAGTCATTTGTTTAGCTGTTTGTTCAACTGTTGGTTGTTCAGATTTTCATCAGAGTATGGAGAAAAAATACGCAGCATTTTAGATGCAGTCTTATCAATGACCTAGAGAGGGACTATTGTGTCTCTAGTATGATGTGAGCCTGGAAATGCAGCTCAGAATCCTCCTCACTTGATCTGGTTCCTGGCATGTCATACTGTAAGTGTGCCCTCAGACTTGATCCCTTCTGACCTTGCAGCTCATCTAAACAATGCCCCTTTCCTGGTGTCTGACTCCGTGATGTCTCTGTATGTGAAGTTAATTCCTCTCATACTTACTACCTACTAGGAAAATATATCAGAAACAGCTTGTTTCAAGGTTTGCTTGCTGATTTTCTGGCTTTGATTGACCAGAATTGCTCAGTTCCTCAGTTCATTAAAACTATAAATTCCAACAGTAGTAATGATATGTAAGTGGACATTTCCAGGACTGCTTTTTCTCTCATTATTCTCCATATATCTGACTGGGCTGATTTTCCTGGATTGCAAGATGTCGTTTTGTGTCTGGCCTACCCAGACGGGAAGAGGCAGGTCTGGCTGCTATGTGGGCTTGGTATGTGTGCTGCTGACAGCTCTTCTCTTTGTATTCATAAATGCGAATTTGAAAAATAAATCAACCCCTCTGCGGCTTTGCCCCTCTCCCACACTCCTTCCCACTCTTTTTTAGCAACAACAAAGCCCGCATGCACATACACATCATAGTCTTTTTGTTCCCGCTAAACATCTTTTGGTGCCGGACATGTTCTTAAAAACTGGAACTATGATTCAACCACTACCCAGAGCGAATGCCAGTTTTCCCATCAAATCTCATATTTCTACCTGTGATGGTTTACTATACATTTTTATGGCCTTTAAAAAGCATTTAATTCGTGTGTTATGGTCCTATATAGAGAACCTGTGTTGTTGCCTACCAATACTTTTGAAGTGCCATGATCTAGGTCCGCTCAAGGTGTATTAAAAACAGTGTAAGTCATGCTAAATATGGATGTACTTCTCAGAGGCATGGAAAATGCTGTCCTCATCTGCCCTGTACTATTCCCATTTCCTCTACTTGCTCTTCATGGAGGGCAGGAAGAGGATTGCTGCACAACTGGGAGCAGGAAACATCTAGAGAGTTTACAGATTGTTCTTAAAGACAAAACAAAGAACACCAGGATTCTGTGTGTGTGTGTGTGCGCGCGCGCGCGCCTGTGTGGGCGTGCGTTTGATCTTTTATTTACTTTTCTAAAGAAGGAAAAAAGCACCTTATTTTTGATTTGTTTATTGGAGTCAGCCTTTGCCTTCATCCAAACACATTCATTTCTTATTCTGTAGATGTAAAAATTTCCCTCTGTGTATTCCTCTCAGACTTTATCCTTTGATCATATGTATTTGTTTTGTGTTCCTTTATCAAATGGTGTTTCTCTTTCCCTAAAAAGGTTATAATTGCTTTTGAACATGACTTATTTTTTCACCAAAACTCATGCTGTTTGTCACAGGTTACTGAACAATGATATCTTCCCAGTTCATGATGTCTTAAACTAGTATTTGATGACAAAGTCAGTCAGTCTGTCCATCAGGCTAATTTTAATTTTAATTGAAGGCAGAAATAAAGTTGTAAATTCATGAAATGATATTTTAATGTCTCAGAGTGTTTGTGCCTAGGTATCTCTGAATGGAAGAGAGACTTTCTTCTTTGAGGATGGGGACAGGACAAATTTGAGGACCACATTGCCTGTTATTTTGAGAATCGTGAGATAAGCATACAACTATACTTTGGAAAATGGAAAAAATGGAAAAAAAAACATGTTTGAATCTTTGATGATCAGTGAGAACTCTGGAGGTAGATTGTAAACTTTAGGTTGTGTTTTTATGAGCAGTGCTCGTAAAGAAACTTCATTCCACACGCAAGTTTTTCTTAGTTCCACGAAGATTCTGTTGAGAGAGGATTATTTTCCTGAAGTATTCTTAGGGGAATTCTTTTGTATTTAATATTTTAGTAATAAAAACTGAACGTACGTAATTCAAATTAGTTTTGTGAGGTTTTGCAGAATGTTGAGGTTCTGGGAAAACAGTGGCCGGGGTAGAAGATCGTATCGATCCTGTCGTGGAACGTTGCCATTTCACCACTCTACTCTGCTTGGAGTTTTTTGGCATTCTCATCTGTGTGTTGATAATCCATAAAAATTACAAGTGGCTTATTTTGTCACTTACAATTGTTTTAGGAGCAAATTAAGTAGTCTTGAATGAAATAATCCATGTTTCCACTTTATATGATTGTAGAGCTCTGTTAATAAAAATGATGAGCAGGGCAGTGCTGGCAGAATTTTTCTACAGGTTAGTCATTCTAAGATTTATCTTCTTAAGAGGAATGCAGATAGAAATAAGGCCCAATAAAAGAGTGTCTGGATGAATTATAATTTGCATTTATTTTTCTGGGAAAGCTGAAAAATAAAAGAATGTATTTTGTAGATACACACACACACACATCTTAATAGTGATAGAACTTCATTGTCCAGAGGTTCAGATGAGAAGGAAGCTAAGGACACCTACAGATGGAATCGAACTCCTGTACTCATATTTTGGAAAGAGTATTGAAAACAGATAATTACTTTGCCTATTTCATCGATGAAAAAACTGAAGTGGAAAAACAAACTATATAGTTTATAATATATTGTACTATACTTTTAATGAGAAAATAATAAACCTTCCTCTGGATTGGTATCTATTTATATATACTTACTAGTGCGGCCTGCTCCTTACCAGCTGCTTGCCAAAGGCCGATTCTCCAAACCCTATCCAGAGCAGCAGCTGACCAGCTACAGAAGTTCCCCTAATCCTTGTTGGGTGGTGGGCTGACCTAGCAGCTGATTCCTATGGCCACAACTCCTCGATGTGATTCGCCTTAGGTCATTCAACAAATTCAAGAGTAGAGAGGAAGCCTTTCTTGTACCCTCACAGCCCACCTCGGGATTAGTGGCTGACTGCCTCATGGTCAGTGGATTCATTAATTCCAAGTGCCCTAGAATTTTGCTGCTTGAATTGTGGTCCATGCACCAGCAACGTCAGTCTTGGGAACTTGTGATGATCTTGTGGTCACTTATCAGAGCTCTTCTCAGAGCTATTGACTCAGAATCTGCACTTTATTTATTTATTTATTTTTTAAAAGATTTTATTTATTTATTTGACAGAGAGAGATCACAGTAGACAAAGAGGCAGGCAGAGAGAGAGAGAGAGGGAAGCAGGCTCCCTGCCGAGCAGAGAGCCTGATGCGGGACTCGATCCCAGGACCCTGAGATCATGACCCGAGCCGAAGGCAGCGGCTTAACCCACTGAGCCACCCAGGCGCCCCAGAATCTGCATTTTAATAAAATCCCCAGGTGATTTGCTTGAACAGGTAATTTTGTGAAACACTGCTTTAGGACAAAGAAAGCTCAGTTTGAAAAGATTTGTCACATGCACTTTACTGTATAATTTTAAGAGTATTGTGAAGGGATTAATTACAATATGAAACAAATTTCCCTGGAATCATATTTCTGATCAGCATTTTCTTAATTATAATTTAATGCCCTAGACATATCAAAACAACAGAAATACTCACTTTTTTTTAAAAAAAAAGAATACTCAGATGATTTTGGAAGAAGTAGTTTCATAGGAGAATAAAAATAAGGCTAAATGGTTTTGACTGTGAACGTGTTGTGTGAGGAATATTTAAAGGTAAAGATATTATCAAGGAACCAAACATAATATAGGCCAATAATTTTTATTTAGCATATTGATATGTTGATACAGGAAATGATATTCCCTCTGTAGTAATAGTAGAAGCAATTTCTTGTTTTATATTTCTCTTTTTCTTGTAAGAGTAATATAAGGATCTTTGTAATGAGGAGCTCATTTATGGGACAGTCAAATTTAATGAATAGGAGTTAGGTAGAATGCATTAAATATCACTGGTGTTCTTTTTACTATCTTTTGTGCTCATACTTAAGAACCGATTCTTGTCAGTTTTCTCAAGAGAAAAATTATGATGTAATAGACAGTGTACAGTATTCATGTCAAAACACAGTTTTACTCGCATTTTATAGCTTGCTTTAGCATTCTTTTAGAAAATGAATTTTCCCAGAAGACCTAATTGCCTTCTTATTAATGAGGCTGTAAGTGTGTTTTGTTATCCATTTACTATTCTAAACGTGTCTACTTTGGCTGGCTGTTTTAACAGTGAAGTCTCTGATTAAATCACGGCTGCTATATTTGTTTTTGCCATTCACTAGCGATTCAGAATATACTGGCATAATGACATGGTTATGGCAGAGACTATTGAAAAATGAGAAATATAAATTAATGTTAACCCGTAATGGTTGTAGTATGCTATCAGGAGCAGGAGTTTGGGGCAAGTCACAGCAGAATTCTCTGCACATTTGACAGGAAATGAAAGTCTCTTAACCTGTGTTTGAAATACAAACTATATAGTTGCTAGATTCATAAATAAGCTACAAATCAATGATCTCCCCATTTACTTATTCTAGACACTGGCATTTAAGGAAGAAGTTTAGCCGTAGATAGATAAGTGCTTGAATGGAGCTTAGTGATGGAGAAAAACCCAGAAAGGTACTTCCATACATCTTAAAGAGCTTTAGAGTCTGAAGAATCTGACTTGTTACATTTTCAATTTTACTACAAATTCTAGAGCTTTCTCTTTGTACTACTTCTGCTTTTATTCTTGTCAGCAGTAATTAGGTTCATTTATTCTCTCACATGTTGGAGAAGAGCAGTTGGAAAACAACAATAGGGACTACCATGTGTTGAGTGCCGATGACCTGCCAGGCCTCATGGTCAGTGTTTCACCTGAATTTACATCCTTGTGAGAATCCTTGAAGATTGGAATCTTTCCACTTTACAGACTGAGGACTCCAGAGGTTAAGTAATAACTTGCCTCAGGTGACAATGTGAGGAACTACTGGAACCAAAATTCATTATCAAATATATACACATATTGGGGCGCCTGGGTGGCTCACTGGGTTAAGCCGCTGCCTTCGGCTCAGGTCATGATCTCAGGGTCCTGGGATCGAGTCCCGCATCGGGCTCTCTGCTCGGCAGGGAGCCTGCTTCTCTCTCTCTCTCTCTCTCTCTCTCTGCCTGCCTATCCATCTACTTGTGATTTCTCTCTGTCAAATAAATAAATAAAATCTTTTATATATATATATATATATATATATATATATATATATATATATATATATATATATATATACACACACACACATATGTAGCAGTTAGGGTTTTTGTTTTTGTTTTTGTTTTTGTTTTGTTTGTTTTTTTTTGGTTGCAGGCATTTTTGGGGCAGGAAATACAACTCAGATTGTTTACAACAAAAGAGGAATTTATTTTCTCTCCTAACTAATGATTCAGGTATAGCTTGACTTGGAGTTCACATAATTCCACTGGGGTATGACCTCTTTCTGCCCACTCAGCTTCCCTGTGGGGCATTCCAGGAGGTTCATTCTCAGACTCCATATCTAGCATGGTAGCTTTGTCAGCTTCCATACCACGAGATTCTTGGTTCAAGTCTGGTATGAAAATGTATACTTTATGTAGTGATTGCACCTGCAAAGGCCCAGTGAATCAGAGGCTCCCACTGAGGGGAAGTAAGTGCCCTTATTGGCTTAGTTCATAAGAAGTAAAAGCAAAGAAAGTGGGGTGCATCTTTTGAGGGGGAAGAGAGTATATGGTGAGGAAAAGACAGTTGCATCAGATGGTTCCCAGCTCTGGATCCCTAAGTAGTAATGTTAAGAAGACATGGTGGCCTAAGCTGTAGTCTCTAAGGGGAAGAAGGTGGGGGAGGTAGAAATGAAAGAGGTACTTTGCACCTGGCAGTCTTGTGTGCCTTGCAGATCAGCAGTTCATAATTTTCAAAGTGTTCTTTTTTGTTTATCTTCTAAGCCGTGCTTTAAAGTATGAATTTTATTGTTTTCATTATTTTATTTTCTTTGCCTCAGTATTGAATAAATCAACATTAAAAATACACAGAATTTTAAGTGCTGAAAAGGACTTTAGACATTAATGCCCTTTCATTTGATATCACTTGTCCAAAGTCCTACAGCTTGGAAGAACTTAGCTTAAATTCAAATTGTTGTTTTAGGATTTATTTATTTATTTTAGAGAGAAAGAGAGAGCGAGTGCAGTGGGAAGGGCCAGGGTGAGAGGGAGAGAGAGAGAGAATATCGAGCAGACTCCATACTGAGTGCAGAGTCAGTGCATACTGACATGGGGCTTGATCTCAAGACCCTCAGGGGGTGACCTGAACTGAAATCAAGAATTGGATGCTTAACCAACTGAGCCACCCAGGCGCTCCTCAGATTCAACATTTTTATTTGTAGGTCACCATTGTCGCCAACATATACATTGTTTTGCTTAATGGTTATTTATATAGGTGGTTAATTATTTAGAATTTTCTTTAATTATTTTGGTTTGTATTTTAAAGTTCTAAAACAAAGTTTCCAAAAGCAAAGCAGACCTAATGATTGGCTTTAATTAAAATTGTAGTCCAAATATGAGGTGATAATAATTAATATGTCTGTGAATAAAATAGACCATTTTAGATAACTGCTTGGTTTTCAGTTATCGTATATATCCTACATATGTCCATGAATAGGTATTTGCATGCATGCATTCGTTTATTTTTAATAGAAGCCAGAGGGCAAGCTAACCTCTGATAAATGATGCTAATTGACATAGAGAAATAGAACCTAGTTACCCTTCACTTTGGAACCTAATTTTGAAAAAACTCAAGAGGCAAAGGTGAACTTGTTTATAATTTGGATCTTCTCACCTCTGCTGCCTAACTTTCTAACGCATATCTGCCCAACATGGGATATTCAAGAGTTGCTCTATGATAATTAGGGTACTAGATAATGAATGAAATGTAGGGAAGTAGCAGCTGTTTGCCCAGCCTCCCCCACTTACAAGGAAAGATTTATCCAGCCTTTGTTAGATACACACCCATGCTGGTGGCCTAAACCTGAATGTGACTGAAGACCAGGGGCTCAGACGTGGTTGTATTGGTTTAGACCAGAGGATTATCCCCTTCTATGGCTGGTAATGGCCCTACTCTGGCTAGAGCAGCTGGCCTGGCAACATAGGGTGAAGACAGTGGTTGTGGACTAGAGCATGCTTCTTTCTGTGACTGGAGGCTTCTATTCACATACCTTTAAGTGTTATCTTCAATAAGTGACTGAATTACTATTTTTTTCCCCTGGGTATTGCCTGCTTTTTCTGTTACTTTTTTTTTTTAACCCCTTATTTATATTTTTACAAGTGTGATTCCTTGAATGATAAATTTTATAAGTTTGCCTAACAACCTGGTGGGTTGAGGCAGAGTGCTATCCAGGGTTGGCCCATTATTGCCCCTTTATCTAAACTGACATTTAAATACTTAGGTAATATATGAGGTCAAGAGATTGGCAGCGACCAGCTTCAGATAGAGCAAAAGGTTCTTTAGGAAAGCTACTTAAGAGTCCGTTCGGGCTTGCTCTGACCTTGTGCCAGTCTTAATTTTGTTACTTTCTGGCACTGAGATCTGGAGGAAATTCCTTTCTGCTGAATCCTTAATGTCCTTATCATTAAAATAGGAATATTGCAATGAAGAGTGATTGTAATATCTTCTCCAGTTACTCAGTAGGACAATTATGAATAATATTTTCTTTGGTTACTCAATAGGACAATTTTGAAAGGTAAAATTGAAATATATGTGAAAGCATTTTTTAAATTGTAAACTACCATAAAATATAATTTATTTTGGGGGAATAGAAATTTTGATAAATTGTCACAGAAGGCAAAAATAATATGCTGTACAATGGAAATGAAACCAATAGGTGCTTTGTATATTTGCAGTTATACATTGCATATCTGTTTGTATATCTAAGGTTTGGGGAAAGTGGTAAGGAAGTTGGTATGGTTCTTGTGAACACTGAGAGAATTTGTCGTTACGTATCTTACAATGAACCCCCCCAGATTCATTTTCACCCATATACTTATTTTCCCTCTATATAAGTCAACTTTACTCTGATGCTACCAAATAGTATTTGTATTTTCTGCAGATATGTCATTAAAAGTTACATGATTATGGAATATTTTTATTGAAAAAATTTTGACCAAATGTTTTAAGGGCTGTAATCATATACAGCAAGTTTAATGTACAGAATAGTTTTTCCTTTGTGCATTTTCATGAAGAATTAGAAAATCCTTTTGATATCTGAACTGCTGTGCTTGGCTGGTAAGAGCATGATTTAGATAAGGTTTGTATGTCTTTTTTTGGTTGTTGTTGTTCCAGATGTAGGTCTATTCTTTGTTTTTTTAATTATTATTTTTATTATGTTATGTTAGTCATCATCCCGTATATTATTAGCTTTTGATGTAGTGTTCCAAGATTGGTTTGTATGTCTTTATTTATTTATTTAAAGATTTTGTTTATTTATTTGAGAGAGAGCATGAGAGGGAAAAAGGTCAGAGGGAAAAGCAGACTCCCCATGGATGTGGGAGCCTGATGCAGGACTCGATCCTGGGACTCTGGGATCATGACCTGAGCCAAAGGAAGTCGCTTAACCAACTGAGCCACCCATGCGCCCTGTATGTCTTTATTTTAAATTCTTCCACTCCGCATATTTTTGAACATTTGCTAAGTGTCAATGCTGTGTCAGGTCTTGGGTATGCTGGCAAGCAAGCCAGGCGTGGTCCTTGAACTTTGGCAATATATGTGAGTTTTATGACTATTAAGGAGTGGTAATCTTTGCATAGCTTCACATCTAGCGATGCATTGGTGAAGCCTGGGGCTATTCAGTAACTGACCATACCTCTGCCCTGTGGCTTGGCAAATCTCAAAGTGCACGCTGTCTCTCACAATTTGCTGGTTTGCTTTAGATGTTGCCTGGGAGAATCTAGTGTGTCAGCGATCTTTCCATATCCTTGAGTCTACACACAAAAAGCTAGAAGCCTACCAAAAGAGCATTATGCAAAAATTTGCTGCAATGATAATAAAATTCCATCAAGTGGAATTTCCCAAAAGTTGAGTAATCGGAAGTGTAAGCAAGTGTAAACAAGTTGAGCAGAGGAGAGGGCACATTTGTTTTTTTAGAGGCTCACAGTCACTCATTTATTCTCCGTCTGGGAACTTGAGCAGGAAGGTTGTTGGAGGGCAACCTCATCTAGGTTGTATGTAAATGTACATTCCCAGTGTCTGATGCAGAGGTCCTGGTTGGTTGGCTGCAGATTCATATTTGCTGTGACGTACAACTGTTTATTGACTGCCTCACTAGTCTCTGATCAACCTTCTCTCTGCTGCTGCTTCAGGGAAGCTCATTGTCCCAAGGAGTGGGCAGCCCTTGGGGAGGGAGGCCAGAGGCTGGCGGAGAGGGCTGGAGGCCCAGAATCAGTGGGCTGAGATAATCCCCAGACTGTCCCTGCATCTGCATCCTGGAAGAGTCAAATTCAATTCCTAGTGCTTTACTCATTCATTTTGGAGGGGACAACAGTATTGTCATTTAAATATACCTGTTGCTTTACCAGGAAATGGGGATTTTGAACCTCTGTATTAAATGACCTGCAGTGTGTGAATGAAGGAGATAGGTAATTTTGGATATGTACATTTTTCTAAGGAAAAGTAATCCCAAATTCCATAGGCCCAAGCTTCAAAAATTAGAATTTAGAAGATCTATTTTATTTTTAAGTAATCTCTATACTTAACATGGGGCTCAAACCCATAAACCCGAGATCAAGAGTCACATGTTCCACCAACTGAACTAGCCAGGAGCCCCTAGATTTAGAAAACTCATTTTAATTTAGTTGAATCAGTAACATTTTGTGCCCGTTTTACATTTACACGAGGGGGAATGGAATGCTTATCTCCACTTGCAAAATATATAGCATAATGTTTACGATCACAGACTTTGGAACCTGATTGTGCTTGAGTGTGCATTCTGAGTTCCAACATTTTTTTGTTATGGGACCTAACCATGTTCCTTTAGTTTCCACACCACATCTATGAAATGGGATAATATCAGTCACCTACCTGTCTTAGATTTTTTTTTTTTTTTTTTGGGAAGAATATTGAGTTCAAGTGCTTTGAAGAGTGCTGGACACATTAATAAATTATTCACTTCAGCTTGTGTTATCATCATCCTAATGAGTGGACTGAAATAACCCATGTTTGCACAATATCCTATCCCAGTTTGTTATGTTTAAAAATAGCTGTAATGTCTTTTACTTTAAAATAAAACAAGCATCGGGGTGCCTGGGTGGCTCAGTAGTTAAGCGTCTGCCTTTGGCTCAGGTCATCATCCCAGGATCCTGGGATCCAGCCCCACATCAGACTCCCTGCTCTGGGGAAGCCTGCTTCTCCCTCTCCCAGTCCCCCTGCTTGTGTTCCCTCTCTCGCTGTGTCTTTCTCTGTCAAATAAATAAATAAAATCTTAAAAAAAAAAAACAAAAACAAAACAGCAGACAATAGACAACAGGATACCTGAAACAACTCAATCTACTCATCAACAAAGACCAAAACAAACATTGGAAAGAGTATCATCCAATGTTTATGAAAACAAGTGGCAAACTTATACTGATTCCTAAAGAACCAAAATTTTAGGATAAATGACCAATAAACCGAAACAAAAACAAAAAACCATAAATAAACAAAACCCCAAATCTATATATGTAGAGTGAGAGTACCAGAAGCATTAACTTTTGGGTATAAATACCTCAGAAATCTTTGCAAGATGCATTTAGCATTTCTTATCCACGTTGGAGAAGGTGGGAAAATTGGTGCATTCCAGAAACAAGCATGTTTACTGCCTGGACAAATTTAATCTCAGATAAAAATACAAAATTCTAATTTGGGAATACGATTAAAACCAGCATTTGAGCAGGCAGTTGAGCAGTGAAATCTCTGCCACTTATAAGAAGTGTCCATCCCAGTGATACTATTGTCCAATCTAGGACCAGCACTCAGATTTAGAAATGAGATAATAGGTACTAGCAGAAGATAAAGAGATGCCTCTTTAGTTCCTAAAGAATGTTGTTTCTCCAAGGGTTATGGAACGAGAAAAAGGTATCTGTACTGTGCCATTTGCATTTAACACGGGCTGAGTAAATGAATTACTAGAATTTAGAATGTCTATGTCCCTGTGAATTCGAGATAACGTTTTTGTTTTCCTTGCGAAGGTTACTCTTGATATTTAATCTTCTCAGCTCAGGTAGTTTCAGATGCATTTAAACCCCAAGACTTTTTCAGGCCACTGTCAACCGGGAAAAGCCGTTTTAGAATCCTGGCATATGGCCGCAGGGTCTGCCTAAACTTTTGACAATTGTTAGCTCTGTTACAGAGTTGCTCTGCAGCCAGTCATTGTAGAGGAAATCCTCTCTAAACTGCAACAAGGATTTTATATTCCACTCAAGCTTTAGATTTCTTATATTCTCACTTCTTTACTGTACCTCTTCTAGCTTTAATTGAAATAAACCTCCCTTTTCCTTGAATTATACTGATGAAAATGTTTGCTCTCCAGAGATAATTAAAAATTCCTGTCAACTTTCTTATCAGAGAAGCTCTTTGCTCTGCAGGTTTGAACCTCACTGACATAAATACTTCTATAATATTCAATTTACCATAATAATGTTATTTTGTATCTTGACTGGATGTTCCTACTAATTTAAGTCTTTTTGATTATGGTGGCGGAAGGTGTTTTTATAAGCTCCTCACCATTTAAAAAGTTACTTAAGATGTTGTCATTTTTGATGCAACATTTGACCAAGTTCATAGTCTTAATAGAAAGAAGCATAAAAAAACAGCAAAACAAACTCTTGTAGCATATGTAAACTTAAATATGGAACCATTCAAAAAGGGGCTGTGTAGTGGACTGCCTGTTTTGTGCTCTGGAATCATGACCCAGCGGTTATTTGGAAAGCAGACTGGTTCTTACATACGTCACAACATGTACCTAAAGGGTACTGAATTGGAAAAAGATTAAGAATGGCAGATCTGTGTATGGAATGGAAACAGTATATAGCAGACAGTACTTAAATATAATGTATATAGGACTTGGGATGTCTGGCTGGCTGGTAGAGCATGCAATTCTTGATCTCAGGGTCCTGAGTTTAAGTCCCATGCTGGGAGTAGAGTCTGTTGAAAAAAAACAAAAAACAAAAAGCAAATATATGTGAAACATAGGAACTGTAAATTCTAACCAGTATGGTTTAGATAGGCCTTCTTGTCTTTTGGCATGAGGAAGTTGGAGAAGCCCGTAATTAGGGAATGTTAGAGCAGATATATCAGAAGGACCCAGATGCTTTGACTTCTTGCTTAGATTTTGCAAAGTAGGTTTCTGGCTCATTCTTATCAGGTGAGGACTGAGAGTTTTTTTGAGGGCTGTTGTTCACTTCTTTAGCTTAGGTACAGGAATCTATATGAAAAGGCTCTGGATTTCCCACAATTACCTTGGCGATCACTTAACATACCATTTAAGATCTTTCCAGGTCTCTCAGCAATTTGCTCACAGTTTGGAGTCAGGATACCTCTAGAAACAGGCACTTCATCCACCTCCATCACTCATTCATAATTATACCACAACTTCCCCAGTTGCAGCACATTTTAGAAGAGCATAGGGGCACCTCTCTGGCTCAGTCCATGGAGTATGTGACTCTCCATCTTGGGGTCGTGAGTTTGAGCCCCATGTTGGCTATAGAGATTACTTGAAAAAAGTAAAAATAAAAACAATAGTTTTCAGAGTGCCTAGCTGGCTCAGTCAGAAAAGTATGCAACTCTTGATCTTGGGGTTGTGAGTTCAAGCCCCGCATTGGGTGTAGAGATTATATAAATAAAATACATACATAATACATACAAAACACATATATGAATAAAATTAAAATAAATAAACAAAAAAAGCATGTAATTTTAGTCTCATTTAATTTAAAATTAAATTGTAATTTTAATCTCATGTTGTTGCAGCACCTGGGTGACTCAGTTGGTTAAGCATCCAACTCTGGATTTTGGCTCAGGTCATGATCTCAGGGTGATGAGATTGAGCCCCGAGTGGGGCTCAGTGCTGGCTGGGCATGCAGCTGCTTAAGATTCTCTCTTTCTCCCTTCCCTTTGTGCCCTACCCTCCCCCCATTCACTGTGCCCTCTTTCTTTAAAAAAACAAAGTATCTCATGTTGCTCCAAATATGGTCAAATAAAGGGTAGGAGAGAACGGAAGTCAGGGTGTCCTACCAGCAGTTACTTATTCAGGTACCATGCCTTGAAAGCAGTTAAGAGAATTCTTTTGAGGTGGAGATTTATTATTGTTAACACTCCCATTAATTGTTGGAATTAGAACTATATCAAGCATTGCCCTTTTTTTTTTAAGTTTTTTTTTTTTTTAGAGTCACATGCTCTTCCAGCTGAGCCAGCCAGATACCCCTCAAGCATTGTCTTTTATGTGAACAATAAGAAAAATGATATTATTTATTCTGTGCATTATGGCAGTGGACTTGAACACTATATGACAGATCTTGAATATAACATCCTTGTGAGCTTGTGATACCAGTCTAAATTATTAGCATATTCTTTTTGGCAGTGCCTTGTTTGGGACAGATGACATTGATTTGTGCATTCATATGATTGGTTAAGATCCCTATTAGAGAGACTGGTGAGCTAGTGACTTCTTCATTCAATAGGATATATATGGCAGAGCTCATCTCATTTCGTGTTAATTAAGTTTACCAAATATTGAATTATTGTCCATTTTTGTGCCAGGCAGTGTGTTTAGCAAAGAGGGCAAAAAAATGAAAAGTTGACCAAGTCCCTGCACTCAGAATATTTGGAGGATCTGGAAATAAATAACTTATAATTCAGAGTGGGAAGTACAATGAGAAAGTACCATCTGGATAAGGGGAAAGGATAGTCACTCACTGCTGATCAGTTAGGCACTTCTGGATCAGAAGGTAATCAATGGCAAATGCTCAAGAACAATGGCCATATTATGCTCATAGAAAACTGGGGAAATAATGATGATGATGGTAAATGCTTAACATGGGATTAAAAAAAAAAAAAAGACCCACATTCAGGTTTTAGCATTTGCCAACTGGTGAGGATTTAGTTCCTAACAAGGCCTAGGTTCGTAGAGAGGAAATGCTGAGGTCAGAAGGCTTTGTAAGCCATCTGCTATGGCATCTACTCTCAGGAAAAGTCCTAGGAAGACTTTTGTCTGTTGAATTGAAGTTTTCTCACTGCACAGGGTGAGTATCTTTGGTCATGAGTGTTGGTGTGAGTAGTCACTCTCCTTAAGGGCTGTTAACTTAGAGCCCTGCTAATTATACTTAAGTAAGTTTTTAAATGCTTTTGAATTATGTACATTTTCATGCTAAGCACCATCTTTTTTCCAGAATATTACACAGTAGGTGGTAGGTTTCCAACCAATAGAGCTTTAAAATTATTATGTAATCCTTATAATAACATATCACTGTGGCAGACAAAAGCACCCAACATTTAAGTTACTCAGAAATATTTGAAGAATAAACATGCCAGTGAAAGTGAATGGATTTGCATCCCAGTGTGCTTTACATTGTTGCTTTGATGGGCTTTTTTTGATGTATATGAAATTTACAGCTACAAAACCTACATTTTTTATATAAGGCATATATTTTTTTAATTTTTTTTTTTAAAGATTTTATTTATTTATTTGACAGAGAGATCACAAGTAGGCAGAGAAGCAGGCAGAGAGAGAGGGGGAAAAGCAGACTCCTCACCGAGCAGAAAGCCCGATTCAGGGCTTGATCCCAGGACCCTGGGATCACGACCTGAGCCGAAGACAGAGGCTTAACCCACTGAGCCATCCCGGCACCCCTGTACTTGAGTTCTTGATTTAATGATATTTTTTTGTTATTTCTCACTGAATTATCAATTGTTTCCAAAGTTACTTCTGAAACAATTTTGCTTATCTAAAATTCTTTTTCATCTTTTAATCTCTCCCAGTGTCACATAAACAAGTGGAGTGTTGTTTTAACACATGCTCTTAAAATTATTTCTTTAAGACAAGAGTATTTAATGTTCTAAAAAATGTCATATAAGTTAGACCTTTGGTGCTAAATGAAAATTCTTGTGTCCTGTATGCTTTTGTTAAGCTCTGCCCATAAAGAAGTTGGTGTCTAAAAATTAGATATTCATACTTAGGGAGTATATTATAAGCTATTTTGTGAAATTGGCAGATGGTATATCTTGTGTATGTATGTTTGTTTGTTTTTGGTAGGGTGTGTGTGTGTGTGTGTGTGTATAAATGTGTAAGTTTAGTAATCTAATGACAAAGTGCTACAAGGCTCTCAAGTAACTTATTTTGGCAAAATGCGTTTCTCTCTGCATGACTTTTCTCTGTATATCTTACATAAAATCTTTCATCTCATATTTGGAAAAAAATCTTTCCTCCTTCACATAAGGACAATTTTAAGAATTTGGAAGCATTCCAGACTATGATTTAAAACTAGATTTCATAAAAATTTTTTCTTGTTTGTTCAAAACAAAATACAGATTTTAATTCTTAATTAGTGGTCTCTCTTCCTTGAAGAGACCAAATGAGAAAAGAGATAGAGACAAATACTATTTAGTATTATTAATAAAGGTGTAGTACTGATTTGGCTGGACGTTTTAATTTTCTGCATTTAAACATGATTATAGGAAAGAGGCATATGTTAATATAAATTCTTAGGGACTTACTGTATGACTGGGATCAGTAAATGTTAAACTCAGTCTCTTACTTTTTTGCCTATAATACTATAGCTATTAATTGATATTCAGAATGTTGACTGAATTAGCTAAGCATAATAGGAGATTTAATTATGTTAGGTATACTGTAGTAATTCATAAGTCTGGAAAGCTTACCCAATAGTGGCCACAGTGATTGGAGTGAAAGTACTTCCCCTACTCCCTCCCCTGCTCCCATTTCTGAGGTAATCAAATGATAATTATATTATCTAGGACAGACCATTTTAGAGGATTTGTTTTTAATAGACAACTTCTTAGTATTACTTTCTGTGGTAGCACTGTTCATCAGGGCCTGATAAAGAGCTGTAATTTGTTTCTCACTGTCTTAAACACTTCTTTTCCTTTTTTTTTTTTTCCTAAAGAGGGGGAGGCGAGGGAGGGGGCAGAAGGAGAGGGAGAGACAGAATCTTAAGCAGGCTCCACACCCAGCTTGGAGCCCCATGCGGGGATGGATGTGGGGCTTGATCTCACAACGCTGAGATCATGTATGACGTAAGCCAAAATCAAGAGTCCCACGCTTAACTGCCTGAGCCACTCAGGCACCCTTTGCTAGCTGATTCTTTGTTGAAGCCTGACGATATGACAACAATGTGTGGGCGTTAGGATTTTACCTTATACTGTGTCAGAACCTGGAGCCATTGGTGTACATTTTTCTGGGCTCTTTACATGTCTTTTCTAGACTGTCATTTCAAGGGAGAAAAAAAAAATCTTTAATGTTTTAGGGCCTTAACCTATAGTGACATTAACTTCCAAAAATATTACTTTCATTAGCTAGAATTTTGGTGTTTACTGAGTTTAGCACTGGGCTAAATAGTTTATAAAGATCAGTTCAATATTTTCAAACTGCATGTAACCACCCATTTTGTGGGTATGGAATTCAGTTCTGTAGATAGCAGCCAGCTTAAAAAACAAACAAACATGAAGTAGAAGAGGTTATAACAACAATAATAAAAACAGGCATGCATACCATGGAGGAAGTATTACTTCATGGAACTTTGGTTTTATTTATTTTTTTATTTTTTAAAGATTTTATTTATTTTATTTGACAGACAGAGATTACAAGTGGGCAGAGAGGCAGACAGATAGAGAGGGGAGGAAGCAGGCTCCCTGCTGAGCAAAGAGCCCGATGCGGGGCTCGATCCCAGGACCCTGGGATCATGACCTGAGCTGAAGGCAGAGGCTTTAACCCACTGAGCCACCCAGGTGCCCCGGAACTTTGGTTTTAATTAAATAGATTTATATATCTTTTTCTCTGTGTGCTGAGTCACAGCGTGAAATGAATTTCTCACTGTGGGTCTTGCCAAAAAAGCAGGAAAGCACCACACTTTTTCATATAATGGTCACAGTAGTCCTATGAAGTAATCCAGGGCAGGTGGTGTGTGCAAGGTCACACAATTTATAAACTCTGTTGTGGCACTTTTGGTGTATTCTAAAGAATGCAGGTTTGCCTAATTTGGTGAACGAATGATTTAATTTACCTGGGTCTGTTTCCTTATCCTTAGTTTGGGGATGATGCAACTACCACACTCACTATTTAGAGGGTTTTAAGGATCAAATAAGGTAATTTATGTGAATATGCTTTCCACCTTCAATGATCTGTACAAATGTAAGTTATTATTATAATGACTCACTCTTCTGCTCTTCAAATACTAATTGAGTCCCCGGTCTGGCTAGAGATGATTGAATTAAGTATTTTTTGTTGAAGTATTTTTCAGAGGGTACCTGGCTGGCTCAGGCTGTAAAGCTTTGTGACCCTTGATTTTGGGGTTGTGAGTTCAAACCCCATGCTGGATGTAGAGATTACCAAAAAACAAAACAAAACAAAAAACAAAAGACCAAAAAAAATCTAAAACAAAACAGAAAACAAAAAACAAAGTCATTTTCAAACTGAGAAGTTTACAATCCAGTGTTTCAGGAGTAGAGATCACTTCTGTTGGGTACTTTTTATAGCTTTTGTTTCTTGTTTATGACAGAATGTTGTAGTGAATGAAGAAGCTATGATTTTTATTTATATTTACTTTTCCTATTTTGGTGTTACTCTTGACAAAACAACAGAAGGAAAATGTACTTTGGACATACCTGTTCAAACTCATTATTTCCATTTGTCTTCAAATAAACCTGCATCTTGATTTAAAAGAAAATACTATGTAAATAAAATTTGATTTAAAAACAAAACAATGGTGATACTCAATGGAACATCTAAAAAATTCTGAATAAATCTATATCCAAGACTTAATGCAAAACAACAGCCATGGAACAAAAAACAAATACTAAACCTTCAGTTGATTGTACAACTTGCAAGTGGAGGTATTTCAATAAATAAAAGCTGGTAAAATAGCTAGTTGTCTGTCTTCTGCCTGTCTTCTGTCATTCTTTCTCTCAGTCATCTTTCTATCTACGTACCCATCTACCCAAACGTCTTGTTTATTCCATATTTATTCTGCAGCCCAATCCCAGGATATAATGATACAAATATGTGTATTTTGCATTTTGTATGTCAGTATGGCATAACCACATACTTCAGTGTACATCCTGAAGTCTTAGAGTTATGAATATATCATAATTAGACATTTAGAGGAACAGGCAGTTATCTGGACAGAGGAGCATTGATGCCTCTGTTCTCCATCAGCCCTTTAATGTAGTCTTAGGAAAAGCAGAGGAGGATATTCGGATGCAAATTAGGTGGAGGAAGGCTCTTTGCCAAGTGTTGTTTATTGAACAGAGTAAATGTCTCCCCAGTGGGTTGGAGCTGGTTGGTTTAAGTGGGCGGGAAGAGCAAGGGTTCTTCCAAGTGCTGAGGTTTTTCAAAGAATTACCCCAAATGTAGATTCCCTGGGCCCTGGTAGGAGGAGCAGGCCTGAAGGCTCCTCCCCATCCAGTAGCCCAGGTGGAGAGGATGATCTGTTTTGAAACTGGGACTTGTCCATAGTTTGAAAGTTAGGCTCCTTGGAATGGAAGCTAGGCTGTAATTTATTTTTTTTAACAACTTGACAGAAAGAGAGAGAGTTAAGGAAATAAGATGGCTACAGTCTCAGGGGATATTTATTGATGGTTCCTAAGAGAACTAATTGTTTTACTTTTTCACACTTCAGGTCTGAGCCCTATGCTAATAGCAAAGCATCCATACCTATTCATGAGAAAAATTCTCTAGAGGAGTTATGTTAGTCAACATGTTAAAAAAAAACTACTATTAGAAAAAAATACTTCAAAGTATAAAAACATATTCTTTAAAAATGCTCTGCAATTCAGATTCTAAAACAATTCACTGAAAAAACTTAGCCCACCTTCAAATAATGAGATTTTATTTTATGTGTTAGCTACATGTGTAGAGGAAAAAATTCTGGTAAGTGGTAATCACATAAGCTTTAGATCCAGACTAAGAGAACAGGGATCATTAAAATATGGGTGAATAAAAATTGGGAGAGAATGTGTAAGGGTGTTGGAGTAAGAAATAAAGGAGGGAAAAATGGGAAGAATTAAGTCAAAACAGGAATGCTGAGGTATTTAAATGCGTAACTCATTTTGTTGTTTACAGGATTGTGAAATTTTACTTTTACTCATTTCAAAGCAAGATGAAAATCTCAAGTATTTAGAACAATTTTATTTCTGTCTAGTTGGTGTTAAAAATTTTATTTCTGTCTAGTTGGTATAGCCAGGGATAATTAAAATAAAGATATTTAAAATGGAGTTTATTTTTTAATGTTACTTGTTCCCTTCATTTCCTGGAATCCTGAAACTATCAAGATTAAGATTAGTGTTCTGCTACTGACTCCACTGGCATGTTTATTTTGTCCCTCTGATGTGAAAACTTAGCTGCTGGTAGTATAGAACACAGCCATCTCCAATGTTGACAATTGATATAATGCAATTTTATAAGTGATTAATCACATGCTGTTACTGTGTATGTGGGAGGGTTATGGCATAGTTATTTTGTTAGCTTGTTTGGCTGTTACCCTTTTTATCTTGTAAGTGACCTAATGTTTGTTACCCTTAATGTTTTACGGATTCTAAAGCCACTTTGGCCTTCTTTAATTTACTGTGATACCAAGTACTATAAACCTATTTTGAGTAAAGTTTTCCAAGGGAAACGATGATCTTCTTTGTTTATAATTTTATAACATAAGAATAATTCCACCAAAAGAAAAAAAAAGAGAAAGAAAAAAGAAATCTTTTCTTTTTTTTTTTAAATAAAGATTTTATTTATTTATTTGGGAGTGAGAGAGATAGCGACAGAGATAGCAAGAAAGAGTATCAGCAGGAATAGAGGAAGAAGCAGACTCAGTAGCAGGGAGCCCGATGTGGGGCTTGATCCCCAAACCCTAGGATCATGACCTGAAACAAAGGCAGACGTTTAACCAACTGAGTTGCCCGGGTGACCCTCAAGAAACAGACTCTTAACTCTAGGAAACAAACCGATGGTGGGGGTATTAAAGAGTACGCTTATCATGATGAAAATAAGGACCAATTCCGCAAGCCACACCCGAAAATGTTACCTGACATCACCATTAGTTCATTATCATACCTTGCGTCACATTTACGCTTTTTATAAATCTAGAAGAAGTTAGGTTGGTTTATATAGTATTTATTTGTTTATACATTAAGATACAGTGAATTTTAAAGGATAGTAATTTAAAGGGCTGTATATATTATTACTAATGGTCAAGTTGGAGGAAGTTATATTATTTCAAAGATTGCAGTCTTTCTGATCCTCTGGGACAAGACCATCTAAGCATTAAATCTGAACCTCCAGACATGGTCATACATCCCAAGATCCTAAATGAAAGTTAAGTTCTAGTATCTCATTCTGGCCTAATATTTTACATTAAAAAAACCAGTCATTTATTAAATACTAACTGTATGTGTATACTTAGCTAGAAACTGTCAGAATATAAAATATATGACAAGTTCCTATAAAGATTTATTTATTTATTTGAGAGAGAGAGAGGCCAGGGGTTGAAGGGGTGGATGGGGCAGCAGGAGAGGGAGAGAGAATCTCCAGCAGACTCTTCGTTGAGCGTGGAGCTGCTCATGGGGCTCGATTTTACCACCCTGAGATTGTGACCTGAACTGACACCAAAAGTTGGACACTTAACTGACTGTGCCCCCCAGATGCCCCAAATACATGATAAATTCTTTAATAAATAATAAGCATAGGTAGAATTTTGTAATTAATATCATTTGCCTTCCACTTTGCTACTGGATAGGGTTTTAGGACCAGCCACCTGTTTGTCCTACTTTCCTACCTCAATATAGAGGAAAAAAATTTTTTCCCCTAGCTGTCTCATTGCTGGACCCTAATATGAGACTTCCTCATTAGCACTGCTTCTTCTAAGATTTTGGAGGACATTTTCAAAGAATCCTTAAAGAAATGTTGAGCACCTTCACTATAGCATGTTTTAGGGATGAGGACATGATCCTTTTCTTTCTTTCTTTTTTTTTTAAATAAAGATTTTGTTTATTTATTTGACTGACAGAGATCACAAGCAGGCAGAGAATCAGGCAGAGAGAGAGAGGAAGGGAAGCAGGCTCCCTGCTGAGCAGAGAGTCTTATGCCATGCGGGGCTCCATCCCAGGGTCCTGGGATCATGACCTGAGCTGAAGGCAGAGGCTTTAACCCACTGAGCCACCCAGGCACCCCGACATGATCCTGTTCAGCATGAACCTTTTGTTATCGTCTTTATGGTCTAGGGTAGGCAGATTTTAACCAGATACTTGTAAATAAGTAATCCCTAGTTTGTAAGGTACTGCAAAGAGGAGCTTGACTATCACTAATTGTGGGGATTTTATTAAAAGAAAAATTGGAACCAAAACCCAAGAAAGTCATGATTGAATTTTCATTTTATAAGGATCACTCTGAGCACAGTGCAAAAAATAGCTGGAAGGAGCCATCGGGATTTTGGTGAGAGCATTTAGGAGGACATATTTTGAATCTAAGTGAGAGATGGTACCTGTTGAGGGTAAGGTGGAAGAAAAGTGGACAGGGATGATGGGGCTTGCTGATAGATGAGTGAGAGGGAAGAATGAGAGGTGCTGCCCAAGCACGGGGTTTGAAGCGAAACATTTACCAAGAGAGGGAACATTAAGGTTAGGTTTTGGGGGCTTTTGCCACCCTGAGAATTTATTTTTTACTTTATTTATTTTTTAATATTTTATTTATTTTCTTAGAGAGTGTGAGTGTACAAGTGGGGGGAGCATCAGGCAGAGAGAGAGGGAGATGCAGGCTCCCCGATGAGCAAGTAGCCGGATATGGACTCAATCCCAAAACCCTGGTGTGATGACCTGAGCTAAAGGCAGACGCTTAACTGACTGAGCCACCCAGGTGTCCTAAGGCTCTGAGAATTTAAAAACATGCCTGTTATTTTTCCCCTGCAAGATTCTGTTTTAGGTATCATGACTGAATATTCTTACTTTTCAATTATGGTTGAAGGTATGTATGTAAGGATTTGGCCATATGTATCTGTTGAAAACTTAGTCATATAAAATTACCCATTTCAGTTCCAAACAACAGGGCTCTTGCCCTCAGGCACCTTACATATTGGTTTTCTCTCCTTTATACTTTAGCTTCCCTGAATAATATGCTTTACTACTTTTGAAGTTCTTTTCCTGTTAACTTTGTCTTCTTTAGAATATATACAGCTACATATATATGTATAAATATATGTGTATTTGTGTATCCACACATATAGTTCCTTTTAGACTGCACTGAGTTGGTATGTAATAAAATATGGATAAAGGAAGAAAATTAAAAAAAAAATTTTTAATGGATTGCCTTAGGAAATGGACACGTAGAAAGTTGAGAACTCAGAATTTTTTCTTTTTTGTTTCTTTTTCTTTTCTTTCTTTCTTTCTTTTTTTTTTTTTTAAAGAGAAGCAAAGATTCTACCATTTGGCTACTTACTAAAGTCAGAAAAAATAGGAACTCCACTCTTTATTTCCCCCCCTACATACTTTCAGGGCATTATGACAGTTTTAATGTGAATTGTAAAATGTAGGAGGTATACTCTAATTCCCTTTCACACACATAAATCAAGTCTCAGGCTCTTTCGGAAATGTTTACTAGAAAACATCATGGGCAGATTTTAAAATGCTTTTGGATTGCATGACAGCATGGTGCCACTTCGATTGAAGGCTTGTAATATTTTATTTTCTTTCCCAAAGAGTCAAGATAAATCCTGTAAACCTTTTTTCTCGTTTTGTTGTTTCTGTTGTACCATTGTGTTTGGCTCTAACCTTTACCCCCAGGGAAACAAAAGTGTTTTCTTACTCTGGTGCTCCTGCTGCGTCCTCCAGCTGTTGGGCAGCAGTTTCAAAGTTGTTCCTTATTTACACACTGTAATTCTGGCTGATCGGAAAACTTCCTAAGTCTTATCTGAAGTACAATTTACTAGTTTTAAGAGATATATTTTGACAAGAGATCTTTGTCAACACTTACCAGAATGCAGCTTACTTTTTTTAAAAATATAAAATCTAATTTCATTAAACTATTACATCCTTTAAAAAAATGGTTATGGTGAACTTCAGGATAAGAAACCTCACACAAATTCATCAAATAGCAGTTTCTAGTTCTAGTAACTACTCTTGTTCTTTCATCATGAATAGTTAACGACAAAGGTGTTAAGCCACGAGTGTGTGTGAGGCAGTGGGTTAGGTTCCTTTTGTTTAGACTTTGCCTTCCAGCAGCTTCAGTCTTTTGAGGGAAATGTACTTGATGATAAATGTTACAGATCACTTGGGCAGGAAGTGCTGAAAGACAGATGGGGGCAGGGCAGGGGGCAGGATCTGGCTGTACTCTGGAAAAGTTGGGAAAAGTATCCTAGATGAAGGGGCAGTTGTGTTAAGTCTTACCGTTGGAGTTTCCTTGACGAAGAGCAGGGGAGTGGCTCAGATATTTACAGAGTGACAGTGTGATAAATTCAGTAATTGAGTTAGGTTTTGGCATTGTGGGAACACACTGCAGAGGCCTAGTACTTACATGGAGGGGGTGAATGAATGGAGTTTACTTAGGAAGGAATTTAACTACCAGTCTAAGAATGTGTAGGAATTCATAGAGTGAGGAGAGAGCCGAAGAGGGTTTAGAAAGGCAGGGAGACCAGCCTTTGTTGGAAGGAAGGCACCAGAGGAATGTAGTAAGATGTTGGGACTAGACCATGAAACCTTTGGATCCTGTGCCAGCCAGCATTGACTTTATTTTAGAGGACATCTGATGACATTAAAGGATTTTAGGTAGGGGAGTGATAGATAGGATTTTCACAATTAGAAGATTATGTTAAATTCATTAAAAAAATTGGGAACTTTGGTGAATCATTTTTCCCAGGGGAAGCTTCATCACCTAGCTCTCTTCCTGCTTTAACGCTTGGACTATTAAGTTACCTAGCAGCCTTTGCTTTTACTCTTCTGTGCTTGCTGTAATTTTTGCTACCCTTGGCCTGGCTGCTACCCACCATTCTCTTCTGCATCCATCATATTTGTGGTACACAGCGCTCCAGCCAGGATCATGCAGGGAGACTGAGAAACGAACTAGAGAAAAAAATACGTATTAATATAAGCCTAATGTTTATTTTGGTACGAGATTTTGGTGTTCACATGAGTCCTTGAGTCTGTTTAAATTACGCTGATGTTCTCATCACAGTTTTCCAGCTCGGGAATTGACCACAGGTAAAATAATTGGAAATTATTGGTATAACACAAACTACATTACTGCTGCCAAGTGTGGATACATGGGAGCCAGGCTGCTTTTGTCTGCTTCCTCATAAACATTCTTTCCCCATTCTTTATCAGCACATAATCCTGAGACACAAAAAGCCTTTGTGTTCCACTGGGAATGTGAGAAAATCAAACCTCTAGATTGGTTTTGCTCCTGGTTAGGAACCACTAACATTTCTATATTAACCACCCAGGTTTTGAATTGAGATAAATGTTTCCAGCAAGATGTGTCCTACATTTTTCTCAAAGATATCACCATTGCAGTACAGGATCTCTTAAAGACAGACTATAAATGTCTGTTTTTAATCCACCTGATGCTGTGATTTGTGGGTACTTGTTAGAAATGGAAATTTAATGGAGCTTAGCCTAATAGTAAGCACTTACATAGCCCTTCCCATGTGTCAGACACTTTATGTAAATGAACACATTTAATCTTCACTACCGTCTGAGGTAGATGTTATTGTTAGATGTTATTGTCGCAGACTGAATTATGTGTCCCCCCGACCAGATTCATATGTTGAAGCCCTCATTCCTGATGTGACTATATTTGGAGATTGAACCTTTAAAGAGGTAATTAAGTTTAAATGAGATCTTCAGTGGGGCCCTAATCCAATAGGACCAGAGTCCTCATAAGAAGAGAAAGAGACAGTAAGAATGCAGGCACAAAGGAAGAAGGCCATATTGAGGACGTCAAGAGGAGGCAGCCCTCTGCTAGTCACGAGAGAAGCCTCTGGAAAACCTTACCAGCACCTCGATCTTGGACTTCAAGCCTTCTGAACTGCAAGAAAAGAAACGTGTTCTCTAAGTTACTTAGTCTGTAGTATTTTGTGATGGCAGCCCTAACAGATTAATACATACAAATTTTGCACACAGGGAAGTGGAGACAGAGAGATTGAGCAACTCGCTCAAGGTCATATAACTAAAAAAAAAAAAAAAAAGACATAGTCAAGATTTGTGCTTGGGAAGTGTGATTATGTAATCAGTGTGGTTAACCACTTTTCTATACTGGATCTCTTGAAGGTAGAACCTCCCAATACCTGGGCCTGGGTGGTGTGACTCCATACTGCCTGTGGCATTTTCTGTTACCTCCTTTCCTCCACCCACCCCTCTGCTTTCTAGTTTGCGATATTCATGGACTTCACTTTGGGCCGTAGTGTATAGAAATGATGTATCTACAGAATCCCTTACACTTATCACGGCTGCCAATTTCCTGTGTGGCGCTCAAGCAATTTCATGGTCCAGAATGAACAGGGTCAGCAAACACTGTTAAGATTTTTCTTGTCACGCATTAACTTTTCAAATAATAGCAAAACTCACCTTCATTTTTTCCCCCAGCTTTAGTCTCATTATTTCTGTTAAAGGCTGCTTTTGTGGTATTTCCCTGACTTCTGTCTTTTGCCAGAGGATTTCTGAAGAAGGAAACGGAGAGAAAAGAAAAGGTTTTGGAATTAAAGTGATTATTAATGCCCAAATCTGTTCTAACTGGTGAACTGAGCACTGTTTCACTATCTAAAAATATGTTTAGTATCTTACATGTTTTAAAATGGTCTTTAAAATATGGTAGTATGGATCTTATGCCTCAGTAAACCTAAAGAAATTATGTGGTTGTAAAAATGTAATACAGTGACCATTGAGGGTA
The DNA here is from genome assembly GCF_030435805.1 of Mustela lutreola. NCBI lineage: Eukaryota > Metazoa > Chordata > Mammalia > Carnivora > Mustelidae > Mustela > Mustela lutreola. The sequence goes on from NC_081295.1 coordinate 72,657,726, forward strand.
AGTTGTGGGATTTTTTCTGAAAATATATGTATATTGGTCTGGGAGATAATAAAGTTTACCTCTGAGCTTATCAAACATTTATGAATTTGTAATTATGTAAGTTATATAAGGCTATAGAACTTTTTTTTTTTTTTTTTTTTTTTTTAAGATTTATTCATTTGCGAGAGCAAGACTGGGGAGGGTGGCAGAAGGAGAGGGAAGAGAAAGCAGAGTCCCAGCCGAGCCAGACTTGGGCTCTATCCCACAAACCAGAGACCATAATTTAGAGACCATGGCTCCTTCCCTTCTGAAACCAAGAGCCAGAGGCCCAACTGACCAAACCACCCAGGCACCCCAAGAAAGTAGAACATATAATGAATATTTGGACTCCTTTCTTGATCCTCCATTTATAATGTAATTAAAGGAAGACTAGTTGTGTGTGTCATCAGGTGCCTTTTATATAATAGTGCTATTTGATACAAATACTAAGACCCATAAAAATGATAAAATTAGAGGTACCTGGGTGGCTCAGTAGGTTAAGCCTCTGCCTTTGGCTCAGGTCATGATCTCAGGGTCCTGGGATTGAGCCCCCCATCGGGCTGGCTCTCTGCTCAGCGGGGAGTCTGCTTCCCACTCTCTCTCTGCCTACTTGTGATCTGTCAAATAAATAGATAAAATCTTTAAAAAATGAAAAATTATATTTTATTGATTAATTTTTATGTTTTATGTTTTACTTAATTTTATATGATTGAGAGCTAATGATTAGGATGATTTAGTTTCTGAAACCACGTTACTGTTATTTCATTTAGTGTTTTGATAAAGGCTTGACAATGTGCATTGTTTCCTAGTGAAATTTGCTCAGGGACCAAACCATCACCTGCTCTGTGAGCAAGACTCTTACCAGGATCAGAAGAAACAGGAGTATGTGTGCTGCACTTTACTTGTTACATGTGAAACTCCAAGCATATTGCCTTTGGAATGATTTATGAAATTTTTTTTCCTATCATGGAACCATTTTGTTATTTCTGCATTTCTCTGTGTCCATTTCAGTAGGAAATATATTCCATTTTCAAAACGAGACATTTGTCTTTTTAAGTTACATTTGTCTTTATAAGTTTGTTTAATACCTGAATGTATACTCTTCATTTTACGGCACGATATTGGTTGCCGTGGAAATATTTTCAAAAGCCTCAGCTTAGATGATTGTGGAAAGTGTATCAGAGAATCACATGATTTTTTTTTTTAAGCATGCTCTTTTCTCATACCTACTCACAATAAATTGAGAGAATGTAACTTATGAGAAAGAGAATTTTTTCATATAGAGTAGTTTTTCTTTTACTTTAGAGATCAATGGCTTTATGTGTTAGTGTAAATTTTATTTTTATATCAGTAAACTTGTTCTACTTTTAAAGCATTCTATTTGTCAGTGAAAAGTCAAAGAACATAATCACTGCATTTTTTATTGTAGCTAAAATTCACTTTTATTTTAAGAATTCTCATCAGATTTTAAATAAATGATATTTACATTTATTATTGAAAAACATCAATACCACCACACTAAATATAGGTTATAATGGTTTTCTTCTTGAACCTCATCCCCTCAATACCAGCTCTCAGAAATGCTAACTTTGGGTTACTTTTGCCCAAACTGACTGTAATAGGAGGTTTTTCTCTACATCAGCAAGTTGTGCTTGGAATTATCTAGACTGCTTCTGATTCTGACACGAGTTCCTATGTGTGTTTCTTTCAACACCAAGCAGTTAACTCAATTCTGACACTATCTACTTGGAGGTAACATCCTATCCCACGGTTTAAGGCCTCAGTCCTGTAATACTGTCCCCACTTTCTTTTCAGAGGCCAATGTTAAGTCCAGGTTGTCACCTTTGCTTCTAACCAGCCACCCACAGATGAGAGGTTCCCTCGGTTTCCTCCTTGTATTTGTTTAATTTGCTAGGATGGCTCACAAAACTCAGAAAACATTTTACTTACTAGATTACCAACTTATTGTAAACGGGTATAATTCCAGATCAGCAAGATGGAAGAGAAGCCTAGGGCAGGGTATGGGGAAGGGGGCAAGGCTTTTGGGCCTTGCCATGCTCCCTGAATCTTTCTTCACATGGTCACCAACTTGGAAACTCTCTGAAGTGATTTATCAAGATACCGTTATTCCTCTTACAGTTTAGGAAATTCCAAGGGCTTTAGAAGCTCTGTGTCAGAAACAGGGATGAAGATTATATTTTTTATAAATCACAGTATCAGAATGCTTAACATGTTTCAAAGATAATTACTTGATTTTTTTAAGGTTATAAATATCATATTATGTTGGATCCCAAAGTAGGCAGTTGTGGTTTGTGGACGCCCAGCTTCGATTCCTTATCCAGTAACAGCGTCCATATTTCACTTTGATAAACTATAGCATTTCATTATGTGTAGTCTTGGAGTAACTTTCAACCAAGGTGTCCTGCCCTCTATCCAGGCAGCTTAGCTCCATTAGGAAAATAAAAAGCCCTGCTCTAGGATTTCTTTCTTTCTTTCTTTCTTTTTTTTTTTTTTAAGATATAAATGTTTTTATTTTTTAATCATTTTATTTTATTTTTTTCATCATAAGTGTTAATCCCCATTACCTATTTCATCCCCGTCTTTCATCCCCACCACCTATTTCATCCATCTTCCCACCCACCTCCCCTCTGGTAACCCTCAGTTTGTTCTCTATAGGTAAGAGTCTGTTTTTCGGTTTTTCTCTCTCTCTCTCTCTCTCTGTCTCTCTTTCCTTTGCTTATTTGTTTTGTTTCCTAGATTCCACATATGAGTGAGATCATATGGTATTTGTCTTTCTCTGATCTCTTCCCCCCCTTTATTTCCCCTAAGTTTTTATTTAAATTCAAGGCAGTTGACATACAATGTAGTATTGGTGTCAGGAGTAGGATTTAGTGTTTTATCATTTACATAAAACACACAGTGCTCATCACAGCAAGTGCCATTCTTTATGCCCATCACCCATTTAGCCCAATCCCTTACCCACTTCACCTCCGGTAACCCTTAGTTTGTTCTCTACAGTTAAGAGTCTTTTGGGGCACCTGGGAGGCTCAGTGGGTTAAAGCCTCTGCCTTTGGCTCAGGTCATGATCCCAGGGTCCTGGGATCTGCTCAGCGGGGAGCCTGCTTCCTCCTCTCTCTGCCTGCCTCTCTGCCTGCTTGTGATCTCTCTCTGTCAAATACATAAATAAAATCTTAAAAAAAAAAAAAAAAGTCTTTTATGGTTTGCCTCTCTCTGTTTTCATCTTACTTTTCCTTCTCTTCCACCATGTTCATCTGTTTTGTTTCTTAAATTCCACATATGAGTGACATTGTTTATATTTGTCTTTTTCTGACTTCTCTAGCATTATACTCTCTAGCTCAATCCATGTTGTTGCAAATGGCAAGATTTCACTCTTTTTTATGGCTGAATAATATACCTCTGTGTGTGTGTGTGTGTGTGTGTGTGTGTGTGTCTCCCTCTATGTATCTGTCTGTCTTTATCTATTCATCTATCTATGGACACTTGTGGTGCTTCCATAATTTGGCTATTGTAAATATTTTTGCAATAAACATAGGGGTATATGTATCCCTTTGAATTAGTGTTTTTGTATTTTTTTGGTAAACACCCCGTAGTGTGGTTCTTGGATCTTGGCTAGTTCTGTTGTTAGCTTTTTGAGGAACCTTTGTTCAGTTTTCCACAGTGGCTGCACCAGTTTGTGTTCTCCCTAACAGTGTAAGAGGTTTCCTTTTTCTTTACATCCTCCCCAACACTTACTTGCTTATTGTTACCTTAGGATTTCTTCAACAGATCAAAAAAGTCATTTGCTAACAGGTAGAGAAAATTTTAGGATTTCAAATGAGAGAGCTTGTGGCATTCATCTTTTCTGCCTTGTGAAGAAAGCAGTAGAAGGATGTTAGAATGAGGACCTGGAGATTCCCTGCCATGTTTAAAAGTCCCTGGTTCCAACTGTTAAATTCAAGACACCAGGCCTAAAATGGACTTGCTTACTGTGTCACCAAACCAATACTTAATTACAGATTCCAGCTCTCCCAGAAATGAACTCTTAAACCAGTCAACCAGGAATCTTCTGATCAGGATCAGGTAATCGGCCTCATAGACTTGGCAATAACCAACCCACTTTTTTGTCTAGTATAACTTACTGTTCTTGCTTCTTTTGGTTTATGCAAGTCTTTCATTTTGTACAGCTCCTTGGAGTTCCTTTATTTTTATTAGATTGGATGCTGGCTGATTCATGAACTGTTGAATAAAGCCAATAAGTGCTTTTAAATTTGCTCAGTTGAATTTTTTAAAAAAGATTTTATTGGGACGCCTGGGTGGCTCAGTGGGTTAAGCTGCTGCCTTCGGCTCAGGTCATGATCCTAGGTTCTAGGATCAAGTCCCACATCTGGCTTCTTGCTTGGCAGGGAGCCCGCTTCTCTCTCTGCCTCTGCCTGTCACTCTGCCTGCTTGTGAGCGCACACACACACACACATACACACTCTCTCTCTCTCTCTCTGTCTCTCTCTGTCTGACAAATAAATAAAATCTTAAAAAAAAAAAAGATTTTATTTATTTGAGGGACAGAGAAAGAGAGCACGAATAGGGCAAGGGGTAGAGGGAGAGGGAGAAGCCAGGGAGCCTGACACAGGGCTCCAAGACCTGAGCTGAAGATGTTTAACCAGCTGAGCCACACAGGTGCCTCTGAATTTTTTTACTCAACTGTTTCTGAGAACATTTCTTCCTTGTGTATTTATGGTTTAATTATTCAGCATTTCCTTTGATTCTACAAGTCAGTGCATTTCTCCTTTTGCCTAAGCTAGTTTGGGTTCAATTTCAGTCATTTAAAATCAAATTGATAATCATCTCATACTATTTTTTGCATGTTCATATTTCTTCTCTCTTATCCGTAAATTATTCCCAATAGTTATAATCACAGCACATATACAATTTTGTTTTCTGTTTTTTCCCCCCAGTTCATTCATCCAATAAATGTATGCTTTTTTACCTAAATATTTTCTATTTGTTATAAAGACCTGTCTGATAGGTGAATTTTTATTGTAGTTTGATTTGTTATTTAACTTACGTTAAATATTTAGGTTTCTTTTCAAACCTTTGGAAAAAAAATTTTTTTTTTAAGATTTTATTTATTTGACAGACAGACAGAGATCACAAGTAGGCAGAGAGACAGGCAGAGAGAGAGGAGCAAGCAGGTTTCCAGCTGAGCAGAGAGCCTGACTTGGGGCTCAATCCCAGGACCCTGGGATCATGACCTGAGCCGAAGGCAGAGGCTTTAAACACTGAGCCACTCACGTGCCCCTGAAAAATTTTTTTAAACAATTAAAAATAACAAGTACTTTGTGCATTTTGAGTAACATTCCCTGGGATAATTTCTAAAAGCTCTATTATCAAGGAAAAGATAAGACTTATTTTTTTATTTTTTATTTTTAAAAGATTTTATTTATTATTTGAGAGAGAGAGAGAGAGTGAGAGAGAGTGTGAGAGGGAGAGGTCCAGACTCTTTTAATCTTTTTTTTTTTTTTTAAGATTTTATTTATTTTAGAGAGAGTGTGCATGTGCATGCATGTGAGCAAGTTGAGGGGAGAGAAGGGTGGGAGGGAGAGACAATCTCAAGCAGGTTCCCGGTTGAGTGTAGAGCTAGATGGAGAGCTCCATCTCATGACCCTGAGAACATGACCTGAGCTGAAATCAAGAGTTGGAGGCTTAGCTGACTGAGCCACCCTATTTCCCTGAGACTATTTTAATATTCTGTAATGTAATTTCATATTTGTTTCCTAAATGGATATTCCACATTTGTATTGAAAGTAGCACTAACTTCCACTATTCACAACTGTATCAGCTTTGTTTATTACAATTTTAGAAATTAATAGATGTTGGGACGCCTGGGTGGCTCAGTTGGTTAAGCATCTGCCTTTGGCTCAGGTCATGATTCCAGGGTCCTGGGATTGAGTTCCCCATTGGGCTCCTTGCTCAGCAGGGAGTCTGCTTCTCCCTCTGTCTGTGGTGCCTGTTTTGTCTGCAGCTCTCCATGCTTCTGCTCTCTCTCTGACAAATAAATAAATAAGAATCTTAAAAAAAAAAATAATGCATGTTAACTTTTTTTTTAAGAGAGAAAGAAGGGAGATGGGGCAGTGGGAGAGGGAGAGAATCCTAAGTGGGCATGGAGCCTGAGGTGGGGCTCTATCTCATGATCCTGAGATTATGACCTGTACAAAAATCAAGACTTGGATGCTTAATCAACTGAGGCACCCGGTGCTTCCCAAATTAATACATTTAAATAATGCATTCTCTATTCAGCTACTTAAATTCTTTAAATAGTTATCAAGTTTTTGTTTAGACTCTGTGATCTCCCCTTCTGTTAATTTTTAGTACTTTTACCCTATTTCAGCCCATTATCAATTTACTTCGTTGTTATTGGAATAAATTCCTAGCTAACATTTAATGTATTTGGTCTCTCCCATTGCCAGTCATGTTTCATCTCCATCACTTCTTAAGTGTGCAATTTTTTTTTTTTTAAAGATTTTTATTTATTTGTTATAGAGAGAGAGAGATACAGAGCACAAGCACAGGCAGACAGAGTGGCAGGCTAGAGGCAGAGGGAGAAGCAGGCTCCCTGCCGAGCAAGGAGCCCGATGTGGGACTTGATCCCAGGACGCTGGGATCATGACCTGAGCCGAAGGCAGCTGCTTAACCAACTGAGCCACCCAGGCGTCCCTTAAGTGTGCAATCTTGAAGAAGATAATAAATCTTCAATTGACTCATTTAGATGGAATTGACAATAATACCCGTGTTAGAGTGGAATAATGCATGCTTAGCATGGTGTCTGTCACAAAGGGGTTAAATAATTACAAGAAGTTTATGCACTGGGTGTATCTTTCCTTTGAAACCAGTGCAATTTGTCTACTTTTGAGGATCTGTCTTTGTTGGCTTATAAGTAGTTTCAGTACCTCTGGGAGTATCTTTTCTTCTTCTGGGCTATATCCTTAGATAATCCCCTTCCCTTTTTGGGGGGGTAGACTTGGTTCATGGTTACTCAGAGGATCAAGGTTCACTGATAGAATATAGATGTGAGACAAGTACTAAGTTTCTAGGATACTTAAGAATTCTATAAGTCGGTCAGAGCCCTCATTCAAATTAGGTGTATTCTGTCCCCCCCAAAATACTGACTTTAGTGAGAAAAATGAATGTATGGCACAGTAGTGTTGGGGTTAGGGGGTAAGCACTTGTTGATCTTGTCACAGAATTCAGAATTATGGAGTAAGTGTGGACTCTGGAGCTCAGTTAAACTTAATATAAATCCAAACTCTGCCAATTGCAAACTAAGTTACATTAGTTAAAGCATTTATTTAACTTCTTTGTCAAAAATAGGGAAAATCCCTATCTTCTGGAAAAAGAAAATGGTACATAGATTTTTTTTTTTTAAAGTATGTTCAATGCTCAGGAAAAACTGCTGATTGTTTTCATTTCTAGACAGTATTTTCCATTATTGCTTGGCTGAGTATTGTTAATGTATTCTTTGATAACATGTTTCCAGCAGGAGCAAAGTTCTGTTTCTTCTTGGACCCAGTCAACTTCCCTCTTCTGCTTCTGTTGTCTTTGTGTAATGATCACCTCCAGACTTGGTCCCCTTGCAGAGCTCCTCTCAGTTGCTCTGTGGGATCTCCCTTTGTTCACTGGCATCCCTCACTGGTGCAACTGTAGCCGAAACAGTCCCTTTTTTTTTTTTTTCTTTCTTCTTTTGTTTTATTTATTTATTTTTAAATTGTAGCAACACATGTGAGTTAGTTCAATGTCCCTTCTCCACCAATGGGACTTTGTATTTGTAATAATAATGCTTTCCATATTCAAGGTATTATTTATGTATGTGTGTATAAGCAGTTTTTTCTTTATCAATATATTTTTAAATAAAATTGTATATATTTGAGGTGTGCAACATGATTTGATAAACGTGTGCATAGTGAAATGATTACTACAGCCAAGCTAATTAACATATCATTTTCTCCTATAATTAGCATGTTTGTGTGTGTGATGAATGCACCTGAAATCTACTATTTTAGCATATTTTTAGTGTTCAATACAGTGTTAAGTATAGTCATCTGTACGTGTTCCCAGTGAATGATTTGTTAGGTGTAACATTTTAATGATACGGATCTTTATGACCCTACATGAGATGACAGGCAACTTTTCTCTTTCCACTGTTATTTTTCCCTCAGTGAAGAAAGTTGTTAGAAATTTGATGGCAACAGAACTGAGTGAAGACTAAATAGCATGAGTGCTGGTTATTTGTTTAGAACCAGATGATAAATGTGTGATGTGTGTCATTATAAACAATGGTTCTGTATTTAAATAACTTAAGTTATTAAAAAAATGTCATTATGAATTGATTGCAACAAAACCATAGGTTAACATTTTTATAGACTACTAGGTATTTTTGATAATTTTCCTAACTATATAGTAGTTGAATTATAAATATATGGCTTGTATTTATTTGTGAGTAACATTAAAACTCCACATAATTAACACTTATATGTAGATCATTTTTCCTTTTTGTTGTGGGCCCAGAGATTCCACTCTAATGCTTTTGATCCTATGAACATTCTGTTGAGATTGTCTGCTTGTTAAAATGGAAATTTAAGTTTTATGAGGTTTGTATGTATTTTGAAACAAATTAAAATTACAGCAGTTAGGGTTATGGATTTGATTTGTATTTTATGAAAGGAAGGGAAGTATTGAGTTTTATGATTTGATTTGAATGAACCATGCTAATTGAATTTATTTTTGAGGACAGTATCAGAAAATATGTAAATGGGGATGAATTTTCATTGACTCTCTTTGCATTTGAAAAGTATAACTCAATATTTTCTTAAAACTTTGTTTTTAAAATAAGGGAATGACAAAAGTCATTTACAAGGTAAATACTTTGTATTACCTTGTAAAGGATTACTCAGGAAATATTTTTATGCTCAGTTTACTTCTGAGCATGGGAACATAAAGGTCTTGCTATTATCATTTGATAACTGGCTTAGTAGCACTTAAATTAGCAGCACGTCCAGTCTTACTCAGATTTGTTATATCTAGTATTTTGATTGTTAACTTGTTAAAACTTGGAGACAGATGTTTACCGAAGGCTAATTATTCACTTGCAAATTTAAGGTTATAGACAAAATTGAGAATAACCTCAAGAAAAGCATTACTTCTCCAAAAAACCTAAATCTTAATTTTACTGTTAGGAGTTCAAAATGTTGACGAGCCTTGATTGTAGGGTTTCTATAGAATGAAGTAGAAAGATAGGTTAGTGGAACTGAAATCCCGTTCTTGAAGAAAATATAGGTTTGCTGAAAGATTACTCCCTATTAAACCTCTTTTGTACTGTCTTGGAAATAATTTAAGACCAAGAATGGTGCATACGCTCACTAATAGCAAAAGAGAAAAGGAAAAAGCTTTTGTTTTCTTTGATAAATTTGGCAATTGTAATGTGTGTATCTAGAATTCACCAGTTACTGTATTTGAAGGATACTTTGGTCAGTATCTAAGATATATTCCAAGGAATCAAGGGATACTGGGGTTATATAACAGCTGTGAAGAGGAGAAATAAATTTAGAAGGAAACAACTAACCCTGGAAATTACCAGGAGATCCTGTCCAGGATGTCATTACCAAATCTGTGCTCCATTTTTTTTTTTTTTATAAAAAGATAAAATTTATACATATTCGAGGACAATGGGATGCTGAGACATAATTGGCCTGTGATAATAAAGGACATTTCATATCACATTAGCCAAGTACTTTTAATTAGGTTTTCAGTTTAATTACTCTATAATTCTAAACTAGTTGTTGGCGCTGTGTGATGATAGAGTGAGTGCATAGATTTTATTTAGGACTGGATCTTCAAGTGGGAGCCATGATTGTGTGCAAAATGACATTGAATGCACAGCCTAGTGTCTGTGACGTGAGCATTGGGGAAAAGTGTGAGTTCCTTTAATACATTAGATTTCCATTATTATTATTATTATTTTTTTTTTTTTTCTGTTTCCTTGTTACTCAGAGTCAGGCTCAATATTACTACAGTTAGATCTAATTCATAATTTTCAAGGAAGAGAAGAGAAGGAAAAGGAAGTGAAAAATCAGAATTAAATTACTTTTGAATTAGATTACTTTTATGAAAGTCATGCTGCTTTTTTCCCTTCAAACACTGAGTGGCAGAAAACACGATATAAATGAATCAATAGAATAAAATACAATGGTGGGGAAAAAAATACTGCTCTTGTAGGTCTTGATAATGAATAGAGACATGCTGGACCTAGTATTGATAGCCTTACTACACTATTAAGGGCCATGTCTAAATACTTACTAATTAGGCTTCAGATTAGTAAAATTTTATTTTGATCAAGCATCATGCATCTAAAGAGTCAGCCCCAAATTGGCTAAGCTTAGAAAAAAACGTGGTATGGATGCATCAAGTGGTTTTATGAGTAGCATATACTACCTAGTTCCTCCCTGCTCTGACTTCATTTATTGTTGTCTGGGATAATGAGAACTGTTCATTGGCTTAATGCATCTACTTGTAGAGACAGATGCTATCTGATCTCTCCTGTCAGAATAATTCCCAGAATAAGTCATTCAACCAAGAACAATTGGTGTCTTGTTGTTTGCAAACACTAGGGATTCTTTGTATTCTCTCACACCTTGGTTTTTTGTTGTTGTTGTTCATGTGTGTACATCAGTAGCAAAAACTGCACTGATTAACCGAAATCGTACATTGTCGGCTTTTGAAGAGAGTGTGCTTTTCTGTGATTTGGCTGTTAATCTTATTACTTTGTCATAAGCACACAGTATCAAAAATGGCCATGTTGCTAGGTCATCTGTAGCATTTCTGTCGAACCTGCCTCCCACAGTGTTTCTGTTTATGTCTTCTGATGTATACACTTTGTTATTATTTTTTATTTTTTTTAAATTTAAGATTTTATTTATTTGATAGAGAGAGAGTGCACGGGTATGTGCCCGAGAGAGAATTGGGGCAGGAGTGGCAGAGGTAGAGGGACAAGCAGACTCCCCACTGAGCAGGGAGCCCATGCAGGGCTCTGTCTTAGGACCCTGAGATCATGACCTGAGCCGAAGGGAGACGCTTAACGGACCGAGCCATCCAGGCACCTCTGATGTATACACTTTATGTTAAACTGGTCTCTGTTTCCAGTCTTCCTTCTCTACCTCCTCCTATTTCTCATCTGATGAGCAAACATTCATAATCAGGATTTTCTTTTGCTTTATTCCTATTTCAGAGTACATTAAGTGGTACATTGTGGGTAAAAACAAATCAACGATAAGGTGGTTTGAATTATGAAGAAAAGAGAGAGGGAGCTGGGTCACAGGAATAGATTTTCAATTCTACTTAAAAGCTAAGGTGCATCTTATTGCCCTGGCTATTTCACTTGATGCCTCATGCCTTCCTCCTCAGCCTGGGGAGTACAGCTGACACAGGGGTGGAGGGCACTGGCGCCAGTGCCACTGAAAATCTATGTATAACTTTTGACCCCCCAGAAATTCTACCAGAAGTTGATTAGAAGCCTCATCAATACCAAGAAACTACACATACTTTATATATGCATTATATATTGTATTCTTATAATAAATGAAGTTAGAGCAAAGAAATGGCTGTAAAGACAATTATAAGGAAGAGAAAATACACTTACAGTACTGTACTATATTTACTGAAAAAGAAAATCTACATCTCTGGGGATCATGTATGTTCAAGGGTCATTTGTACTGTTGAATCCCATTCAGCCCAGGTCCTACTGGGACTCCGGGTCAGGCTTCCTGCCACCGAGGGGGTGGAGTAAGAGCAAACAAACAACAGGAAAGAAACCTGTAAATTGCTAATTTGTGTTCATGTCTAAAATCCACATCAGCAGGATTTATTTATCATTAATTTTTATACATTTTATTTTTTTGAGAAATTTCAATTAGAAAAAATTAAATTCTGAGAAGAAAACACGCAGCAGCCAGATGGTCCATTTTAGAGCCCCTCTTGGGTGAGTTAACAAGCCTTTATTCAGTGCTTGGCTTCTGGAAACTAGAATGCTGTGTAGTCTTGGAAGAGGTAAAATACTTCTGAGACCCCATTCCTTTAAGTATGTAAATCTTGTTGGGACTCTTGAAATGTATATTTATAAAAATCCTCCATAGACATTGAGGACTAGCTCTCCCTGAGTTAATGATATTGCGGTTTATTTATATATTTATTTTTAAATATTTTATTTATTTCTTAGAGAGAGAGATTGAGGGAGACCACAAGCAGTGGGGTGCTGCAGAGGGAGGGAGAGAGAGAAGCGGGTTCACCACTGAGCAGGGAACCCAGTGTGGGGACTCGGGGCATGATCCCAGAACCCTGGGATCGTGACCTGAGCTGAAGGCAGACACTTTAGTTGACCGAGATGCTTAGGTGCCCCAACAATATTGCAGTTTACAGCAAACAAACTGAAGGGATGTAATGTGATCAGAATATCTCTAAGGTGATTGAGGAATAATTATTGAATTAGGTCAGGGAAGAGGGAGAGATACAGAACTGGAGGAGGAAAAGGTGTGAAATGTTTTCTTCATGAAGGGGGCCTTGCTCCCACAGTCCCTGCAACACAATATTGCAGATGGTTCACAGAGAAGCGGGAGAATCATGAATTAGTACATCACTTAAAAAGCATGTCTCTGGTCCTTCATCTTTTCTCAGCTCACTGTTTTACAATCTGGATTGGCTAGTCTCTTGAAGATTGTTGTATGCTGTAAGCATCTAACGCTATAAAGTAGTAAGAATGCAAAACCTTTGGTATGCAAAGTTGCTAACTTGTAAAAATGTAAAAGGATCTCACATCCTAAATCTTGGCAAAACCATTAGTAAATGAGGCATAAGGAAAATGGTCAGTGAACAGGTGAACATAAGTAATTGGCCATACATTTAGTTTTTTTTTTTTTTTTTTGAAAGATTTTATTTATTTATTTGACAGAGATCACAAGTAGGCAGAGAGGCAGGCAGAGAGAGAGAGAGGGAAGCAGGCTCCCTGCTGAGCAGAGAGCCCGATGTGGGGCTCGATCCCAGGACCCTGAGATCATGACCTGAGCCGAAGGCAGCGGCCCAACCCACTGAGCCACCCAGGCGCCCCCATACATTTAGTTTTAATGGTAGAACAAAGTTAAAAAATATGTATGAGATGAAAATAACACTTTCAAAATTACTTCAAAAGTAAGATGTAATTAGGGTTTTAAAAAAAGTTTTTGCTCTCTGAAATTGGAATTAGATATGTAAGCCTATTTGACCCCTGTCTTTGTCTCAAAACTGCTATTAGGACTTAACAATGTATCAGAATTAGAAGACTGCTTGCAGGGTGTTGTATGTACACTAAGCCAGCACTGGGGTTCAAAGTTATGTTGGTATGGGGGTGCCTGGCTGGTTCAGTTGCTGGAGTGCAACTTTTGACCTCAGAGTTGTAAGTTCAAGCCCCATGTTTGGTGTAGAGATTACTTAAAAATAATCCTTAAAAAAAAGCACAAAATATTATTGATATGGATATGATAAAGAGAGTGACCTAAGAAAGAGGGGCATAATGATGAGTTATAAGAAGTGAATTTGGAGAAACAACTAGATGTATTTTTAAGGGCTTGAATGGTACAGTATTTTAGGCCTTGTAGACTGTGATGCATGAAGACTCAGTGGGCCTTGACCACGGGAGGTGGATATGAATTTGGAAAGCACTTGATACAGTCACATGTTAGGTTTTAGCAGACATCTGAGTGAGATGTCCTACAGGTACTTGGAAGTATAAGAGCGAATGGCAAATGAGGGAGGTTCCTGGGTGTTAGCCACAGGCTCTCTGTAGTACTTAAAGTGAACCAGGTCCTTGAGGGAGGAATGAGAAAAGTGGGGGAGCATTGGCCTAAGGCTGGACTGAGGAGGGACGAAAAGGCGTCATCTAATTCATAGCCAGTAGTGTGGAAGGTAAGAACAAAACCAATTTAGAGTAATGGGAGAAAGCCAAGGGGAACTGAGAGGTTGAGAAAGCCACTGAATTTGGTTGTGATAGTAGATGGCCTCAGGTAGTATCCTTGGACTATTTCCACAATACTCAAGTGTAAGAAAGAATTTGTGGAAGAATAGACAGTTTTAACCACAAGACAGAATGCAGGAGCTCTAATAAGTAGGAAAATAAATAGTATTAAGTAAAATTAAGGCACTAAATTTTCTAGTGTGCCAAGAGAAAAGAAAAACTTTCTCTTCCTTTTGTTCTGTCTTCAGTGAGCAATTAACAATTCTTTCTTATCATTCTTCTTTCAAATCCTACCAAAACTACACTATGGTCTACCCAAACAAAGCATTTCCCTTAAAGGAAACAGAGAGAAAACCTGTGTGTGACACCCACTCTTTCACAACCACTGAGATTAAAAATTACCCTACCCTCCCATCTGTTTACTACAAAGAGGACCTGGGCAAGCTTGGTTTGACCACCCTGATCTGTAAACACTCTGTGTGAGTTAAGATGGATTTTGTTACAGTGGAATTTGGACAGTGGAATTGAGTCAATACAGGCCTTTATATGACTTTGTTTAGTTTGTAAATAAGAACTTGAAACAAGATGTTGTAGTGAGAATTATCTACCCGAGGTTGGCCAGGATGACTGTTTCCCCCCACTATTTTAAGTACTAATATTATTTCAGAAGTAAAACGTACTTTTTGTTTGTTTGTTTGTTTGTTTTTCTGAGATATCTAATTATTTGCAATGACTTAGCACCAGAACTATACTATTTTGTTGATGCTGGGGAGTAAAGCTCTCGTGAACACCTGCGCCACTGAGCACATGTCTAGCATTGTGCAGGACCAGAAGTCTTCTGGGTCTTAGAGTGTGGGCACGTTGCTGAACAACTTTTTGGCAGCTGGAACAATCCCAGGGCCACTCTGGTATGGTCTGTGTGTGCTGAGGTGTTACCCCAGCCTCAGGCTCATCTCTTTCTACCCATAGGGAATAGCTGGCTTCCTCTGCAGCTCCTCAGGAAGGAGTGGGAACCCAGCTGCCTGGGTGAGGAAGATGAAGCCAGGAGGGAGCTGCAGTCAGGATGGTGTGGAACAGAATGCTCCACTTACCTGTTCGTCCAGGAAAAGGAAGTGCTATACTGAACAGCTGCTGAATTTGGTATCCTAGGGATTTTATTTCCTAGCGATATACCTTAGCCTATAACTGAGAGCACTTCTTAATTTGTCAGTGAATTAGCAAAACTTTTAAAATACTCTTTAAAAAAAAAAAACTTTATTCTAGCTATAATAGTGCTTTTCTTTGAGGTGGGCAGGTGGAACACAAAGCAACTATGAAACTGTTTTAAGTAACAGGAATCCAAGGCACAGTTCTCTTTCCTTTGGCCAAAAAAACCAACCAACCAAACCCCACATGTATTTGAGATCCTCTCTCACCTGAAGTGACAAAAAGACCATAGACATGCAAAATGGCCTGTATCTGCACTCTTGTGTCATAGCATTATTTTGTTTACCTTTATCAGGATAAAGGTCGAATGAGGGGAATGAGGATTCGCTGGTTACATGAATTCTACTTCCCAGAGTAGATAGGTGGCCAGGGGTACATGCAGGCAGTCCTGGCACAAGTATAGGGTAGGGTACCAAGCAGATCTCCAGCTACCAGGCAGTTCACGTGGAGGGCGAACAAACCACAGGAGTCTCTCTCTGCTGGGGGAGGGCGTGTGTCCCATTACAGCCACCAATGCAAGGACACATTGGACTGGATCCAGTGAGGAGGGCAAAAGTGCAGCTCTTATGTGTACACAGGTATCGGTATCAGAAAACAGTGGCATGCAGAGGGGAGATGTAGGTAAGGTGGGAAGCCATCCATGAACTTCCAGCAAAATCGCGCCAGTCTTAAACCCTTTAATCTTTGTCTAACCCTTTTCCCCACTGAACACCGATATCAAAACATCATCTGCAAATATTGGCTGCATTAATTAATTCCAAGTAGGGAGGAATGGCACACCTCCTCTTTCAGCCAGTTTTAAATAGCATTAGCACATAGGTGCTAAGTACAGTGATGGTTAAACATGCCTTTATTACAGGGAGTGCGTAGTTCTTCTCTCCAGGCCCTTTCATTTGCTGGCAGTGGCAATGGCATTTGGGGAAAAAATGGCAAGAAGAGCTATTGTAATGCCTTGAAATTGAGCTGTGCCTCTTCTCATACACCTGTGAAAAGAGGGTGTTTTTAAGTAGGAACTTTAATTGTCATCAACTCTGCTCTATTGCTGATGGAAAAAAAATCGTCAGTGTCTTTACTTGTATATTTGAATACATTCTGTATGTGTCAAGTTTGCATCACAAATATCAACTGCTTTTTAAACAAAAGGGTTTTTTGCTTTCGAGTATTTTAGAAAGAACTGGGTGAATGTAGCCTTTTCTTGGTGCTTTTAAATATTAGTTGATTTGTGGTAATTAGTTCTCTTGAAGTTTAGCTTTTAGACTTTAATTTATAGCTTATGAAAAGAGATTGCAACTTTTTGATAAATGTTGAACGCCACTATGAAAATAATGTTATTACCTTTTCCCTCTCTATGTCTCTCTTTCTCTTGGCTACATCTGCTAGAGATTCCAAAGTGTAACAATGTGCATTTTCTTTAATAGAATTTGTTAGCTTCTTTCCTGAAATAAAGTTGGCTTGCTTTATTAGTCGTGTGTTACTTTTCTTAAAGTAAGTCGGGATAATTTCATACCGAAATGGATAAACATTTTTATTCTTCCTGACTTGATTGCTCTGACCTCTTCATAAAATTTGGAAATCACATTTTAACTTCTCATTGCCTTTTTATTAAGTGTTTGGAAGAGTAAACACACGGAAGGTTGTTATCACAACCAAGTAAGATTTTATTTTTTTTTTAAATCTCCAGATTGATTTTTTAGAACAGTTTAGAAAGAACCCATGCTTGTTGATGACATTTATCATCTTCTAGAACTTAATGTCATATTGTCCAAGTTCCTCAGGAATTATTTAAGGGTTTCCAGGACTTAAATAAGTAATCAACCATAAACCTGAAAAATATACAGTAATTCGTGGAATAAAACCAAAGTAAAATTATATTTTCTTACCCATGAATGAAACTAAATTATTTAAAGACTACCAAATTATAGTTAAAAGAGGGTTGAAAACTAACAATTAAATCTATATATTTTAGATACTTAGTAAAATAAACCTGCTTTATTAAAATGAGTTTAAGATTCTCCAGTGAATTATTTGTATGTATTTTATCCAAAGATTCACACCTAGCTGACAATACTGCTGACATAGTTTCACATGAGTTGACCTCACACAAAGAGGGTGCTTCTCTGCACAGGACATTCTGAACATATATTCATGACCAAGATACTATGTGAGATGTTTTTGAATGTCTGTTTATATGGTCCCAATAAAAACTAGATCCCTTCCTGGGAGGAGAGGAAAAAGTGCTGGTGAACACAAGGGTTGCCACGGGGAGATGTCATTCTTGGGCAGCAGAAATAGATCTGCATTGTGAATGTCCTCTTCGGGAATTACAGAATGAAATAATGAGTGGAACAGCAGAAAACTTGTATTTGTAAAATATCCTTCCTACTTTTTTTTTTTTTAAGATTTTTATTTATTTATTTGACAGAGACACAGCGAGAGAGGGAACGTAAGCAGGAATGGATCCCAACGCCCTGGGATCATGACCTGAGCTTAAGGCAGACAGTTAATTACTGAGCCACCCTGGTGCCCCATTCCTACATTTTTTTTTTTTTTTTTTAAAGAAAAGGACTTGGTCTGTCAATACCAGTCCTGATTTTGAAAAACGAATGTGATTTTGATCAAATGACTTTGATATTATTTTAAAATACTGTACAAAAATACTGACACCAAACTTGATACTAGGATGTGGCTGTAAACCCTCCTTTTTATTAGGAAGTGCCATCTGTTTCTTCTCTAAAGTAAATTTAAAATGTTTTTCTCATCAGTAAAATATGATGGACTGTCAATCAAAATGGTATTCTAGCTCTTTATGCTTTAGATCTTTTTAAGATAGTATCCCACAGGGATGCCTAGGGGTATATCTCAGTCTTACCACATTTAAAAGCAATTATATCATTTGCTCTCAAGTGTGCTTCATTATAATCTTTCCTAGTTCCAGTTACCCAACTGATTCCTCCTCTTTCTTACACAAAATCCTGTACTGTCTCCTTAAAATCTCACATACCTCTCTGTACCTCCAGCCTGTTCCAAATGCTGCTTCAGTTAAGACCCTCAGAATAGCTTTCTTGGACTATTGCAGTAGTCTTCTTATCTGGTCTCCTACTTTGGCTGCACAAATGACCTCTAATCAATCCATCTTTTACTGTGCTCTCAAAGTGAGTTATCTGAAACAAGAATCTGGTCATGTGAGCCCTGTCTGAAATGTTCACTGCCTCCCTATTGCCAACAGAGTATATCTTCCCTCTTAAATTGTTTCTATGTATAAGGCACTCTTTAAATATATTATTTTGTATAATCCTCCCAGCAAGTAAATGAGGTGCTTACTACCTCTTATTATCTCCATTTTTCAAATGAGGAAACAGCCACAGAGAGATTAAGTGCTTGGCCCAGGCTCACAGTAGCTGATAAATGACAGGACCAGGATTTGGCCCAGACAGCCTGATGCTAGATCCCCTGTTTGTCCACAAACATTGTGCTGTGATGCTTCTAACTTAGCTTCCCATAAAGGCAAGTTTTGAAATTCAAAGTGAACAGAGAGGATGTACTCATTTTATATCATCACATACCCACTTTCTGTAAAGGAGGTTGTTTTAAAAATTACAGTATAAAATGAATGTTGAAAGGCAATGGACGGTTCTTGGCCTGAGAGGTGGTATGTCATAATTACTAATAGCTCTTAAGCTATTTGTGCATTGTATGGCTTCAGTTGTAGTTGAATCATTTTTTAACTGCTTTTGCAACTCTCGGACATGATCTTTTTCTTTTAGCAGTGTCTTTTCCTGACGTTGTGTCATTGACAGTTTGGGGTATACATTTTGCTCCAGAGAAAAATACAATGACACTGAGCCTTTGGTATGAGGATATTTCATTTCTTGCTTCTGCCTGAGGCAATCATGACTTTTCAGTTGTTGTAGAAGTTGAGAAAACTTTAAGAATTTTTATGGATGGAGCCATCAAAAGCTTTCTGTCTGAAAGTTAAGTTTCATTTGAGAGAAGGAACATATAAATCCAAATATACAGCCTCTTTTTCCCACTCTTTGGCATTCTTTCAATCCACAGTTCATTCTGAGCATTTATCCTATTTTCTGACATCACTCATTTTCCCTCTAGTGTCAGATAAGTTAGAAAGATCACTTTTTTTTTCGTTGAAAAATGAAAGCTTGGTCAAGTTCAAACTTTTGTGAGTGATTTAAAAGAGGTAAATTTCTAAATGCACCTTCCCTTTATCTCTTTGTTGGTGGCCATCACGCCTCTCCCACTTGTTACCTCTCCTTTAAGTAAACATTCACGTTCCACCCACAGGATGACTTTCAGGTTTTTTACCATTATGATCCCCCTTGGAATTAGAAGACCCTAGTGTATAAGTTGGTATAGTTTTGTGTCCTAGAAAAGTCATAGTTTTATGGCGATTATCTTAGTTATGGGCTGAATAACTAAGGGGCTGAATTGTGTCCCCTCCACATTCACGTGTTTGAAGTCCTAACTCCCAGTACATCGGAATGTGACTGTATTCAAAGACAGGGCCTTTGAAGAGGTACTTAAAATGAAGGCCATAAGTAGGTACAAAAAATAAGGTCATATGGTGAGCCCTAATCATATATGACTGGAGTCCTTATTAGAGGAGATTAGGGCACAGACAGATACAGTGAGGAGGAGGGCATCTGTAAGTGAAGGAGAGAGGCCACAGAAGAAACCAAACCTATGACACCTTGATCTTAGACTTCTGCTTCCAGAATTGTGAGAAAATAAATTTCAATGGTTTCAGTCATACAGTTTGTGGTTTTTTGTTATGACAGCCTTAGCAAACTAATATAGTCTGTAAACTTTATGCCTTAACTGCTTAAGCCTGAGATAGTGATGACTGAACTGTGATTTGTGGCCCTGGTAGATTAAGTGGAAAGGGATGATTTATGGGCAGACTCAAAATAGATATTATCCAAAACTTGTTAGTTTTTTTAAAAAAAGTTTTTAAAGATTTTATTTTTAAGTAATCTCTACACCCAACATGGAGCTCAAATTCACAACTCAGAGATCAAGAGTCACTTGGTCCACTGACTGAGCCAGCTAAGTGCCCCCATATTGGTTGTTGTGGGTGTTCTCTACTTTACTTCTCTACTACTACTTCTTCTCTACTATAGAAGTGAAGTTCATTCTAAAGTAAAAACAATGGGGGAACCTGCATGGTTCAGGCAGTTAAGTGTCTGCCTTCGGCTCAGGTCATGATCCCAGGGCCTTGGGATC
This sequence comes from Mustela lutreola, assembly GCF_030435805.1. NCBI lineage: Eukaryota > Metazoa > Chordata > Mammalia > Carnivora > Mustelidae > Mustela > Mustela lutreola. The sequence continues at coordinate 72,678,217 of NC_081295.1, forward strand.
TAGCCTCTGTTGGGCTCCCTGCTCAGCAGGGAGTCTGCTTCACCCTCTCTCCCCTCTCCCCACACCTGCGCTTGCTCTCTCTCTCTCTCTCTCCCTCTCCCAAATAAATGAAATCTTTAAATGAAAAAAGATAAAGTAAAAAACAATGGAAGTTTAAAAACGTAGCTTTTGGAGCATAAGTGGTAGCTTCATAAGATACATTTTATATGCTGATGTGCAAGAAATTCTGATTATTTCAGTCTTGAGAACATTTGCCTGAATTAGTAGTCTGTAGTCTGAGAGAATTTAGGACCATGGAAGTTCAAGAGTTTTAAAAGTTATAAAGTTCTTGAAAGAGCTACTTGAAAAATAGGTAGCTGTGGATAAATCATTTAGTATTTATGAACATCTGATTTCTAATAACAAAATGATAGAATCTTGGATTTTGTGATACTGCAAATGAATTAGGAAAATTTTCATTTTGCATTAATAATAGTAAACATTGATTTGGGAAAGAATCATCAATTGGTGTTAAATTGGGGGCAGGAGAAGTTTGACCGAGAGGTGCTCCTAAAGCGTCTCCCATAGATTTGTTATTAATTGCAAATACAAAAAAACAATACCTATATAATGGAGAAACAACATCAAAATGACCATCATTAAAGAGGGGGGCCCTCTTTACGTTGAAGAACATAAAATCACTTTTATAACGTTCTGACAACAAGTGTATTATCTGAATCTAATCAGGAGGAAATGCCAGATAAACCCCAAATAGGTTTTTTTTTCTTAAAAAACCTGGCTTTTCTTCCTCAAAATAACAATGTCATGCAAGACAATGAAAGGCTGAGGAATTATCCTGGATAAGAGGAGACTCTGAGGGTCGCCTGGGTGGCTCAGTGGGTTAAGCCGCTGCCTTCGGCTCAGGTCATGATCTCAGGGTCCTGGGATCGAGTCCCGCATCGGGCTCTCTGCGCAGCAGGGAGCCTGCTTCCCTCTCTCTCTCTCTGCCTGCCTCTCCAACTACTTGTGATTTCTCTCTGTCAAATAAATAAATAAAATCTTTAAAAAAAAAAAAAAAAAAAAAAAAAAAAAAAAAAAAAAAAAGAGGAGACTCTGAGAAGTGCCAGTTAAGTACAATTCATGACCCTTGATTAAACCCTAGACTGGGAAATCCAGTTAAAAAGGACTTTCTTGAGATAATTGACAGTGGAATATGGACTATGAATTATATTGTGATCAAATTTTTTCTGTAAAGGACCAAATAGTAAATTTTTTAGGCTTTGCAGGCCATTTGGCTCTCCGTGCAACAAACACCCAATGTTGCTGCTGTTCACATTGTTGCCATGGACAATACACAAAGAACAGGCGTGTGTTCCAGTAAAATTTTATTTACGGCATCAGTTGGCAGGCCAGGGTTTGGCCCACAGGGTTGCTGAACTCTGTCCTATATAATCATATTGTGTCAATGTTAAAGTTTCGGAATTTGATAATAGTGTCAAGGGTATGTAAGAGAATATCCTGTGGTTTGGAAATATATACCATGGAAACACTTGAGGATTAAGGGCATGTTGTATGCCATCTACTGTCAAATTGTTTAGGAAGTATAAATAAATTGTATGAAATTATATAGACTAAGTGTATAGAATTATATAGAATAAGTGTTAAACATATGTAAAGATAAAGAGAGAACAAATGTGACAGCATGTTGAAAATTGAATTTGGTTAGTAAAGGATATACAGGAGTTCTTTGTATTATTCTTGCAACTTTTCTCTAAGTTTGAGATGATTTCAAAATAAAAAGATAAAAGCAAATTAAAAGAGTTCCGTACACTAAAATGGGGAAGGAAGCAAGAAAAAAAATAACAGTCAACGTACATGTGCACACACACCCACTTGCAGTCTTGGACCATCTGTGACATACAGAGCCATGTGAATAAACAGAAGCTACAAAACCAGGCTTCTGGGGGACTATTCAATTAAAAGGCAGAATTCATGAGACAGATGTAAACAAAGAACTGAATTAGGAACAAAGGCTCAGCAGAACCTCATTTGGTCTTTGAGCTCTCTTGAAAGGACCAAGCCTTGGGGAGAAAGCAAAATGTGGAGGTATTGATGCTTTTGCTCTACCTTCCTTACCTTCCTCTCAATCCCTCCCCTCTCAATGCCTCCCCTTCTCTCTTCCTCTTTTTCATACTCCTTTCTCCCCCCCCCCCCCCCCGTTTTTAGGTCTTCTCCTTCTCTCCCAAACTCTTTACTTCTATCTCATAAGATAGGTAGTATATGGATTTGCTTCTGATATATTCTGTGGGTATGTGAGGGTTTTTTTCTATTAAATGCATTTTTCACTTCTATTTCCATTTATTTGTAATTGTTTCCCTTTTGAGACATCTCTTTCCTTCAATAATATAGCCTCCATTACAGTTTTGCACTTTACCCCAAACTTCCTGACAGCTTTCTTTTTTTTTTTTTTTTGCATGTAAAACAATGTTATTTTATTTTTAAAGGGTGTACAGTGTAATGACATAGTATCCATTGTAAAATGATTACCATGATCGAGTTAACTGGCATACCTATCATTTCACATAGTTACCATTTTTTGTGTGTATGTGATGGTAACAGTTAAGATATACTCTCTTAGCACAGATCTCAAGTGTACATTGCAGTATTATTAATGGTAGTCACCATGTTGTACATTAGATCCATAGAACTTCATCTTATAACTGAAAGTTTGTCGATAAAGATCAAACTGGTGCAACCACTGTGGAAAACAATCTGGAGGTTCCTCAGAAAGTTAAAAATAGAACTACCCTACGATCCAGGAATTACACTACAATCCAGGAATTACACTACTGGGTATGTAACCCCAAAATACAAAAACTCAAAATACAAAATTCAATAAAAATACAAAATGTATTCAAAGGGATACATGCACTCCTATGTTTATAGCAGCATTATTTATAATAGCCAAATTATGGAAGCAGCCCACGTGTCCACTGATAGATGAATGGATAAAGATGTGGTTATATATACAGTGGGATATTATTCAACCTTAAAATAGAATGAAATATTGCTATTTGCAATGATGTGGATGGAGCTAGAGAGTGCATAGTTAAAACAAATAAGTTGGAGAAAGACAAATACCATATGATCTTACTCGTATGTGGAATTTTTTTTTTAAGATTTTATTTATTTATTTGACAGAGAGAGATCACAAGTAGGCAGAGAGGCAGGCAGAGAGAGAGGGGGAAGCAGGCTCCCTGAGTAGGGAGCCTGATGTGGGGCTCGATCCCAGGACCTGAGATCATGACCTGAGCTGAAAGCAGAGGTTTAACCCACTGAGCCGCCCAGGCGCCCCTCATATGTGGAATTTAAAAAAAGAAACAAACATTCAAAGGATAAAAAAGAGAGAGACAGACTAAAGTGGGTTAGGGTATGGTTCAAATAGGTGATGGGTATTAAGGAGGGCACTTAGGATGAGTACCAGGTGATGTATGGAATTTTTGAATCACTATATTGTATACCTGAAACTAATATAACACTGTGTGTTAAGTAACTGGAATTAAAATAAAAACTTAAAAACAATAAATAAGAACAAAAAAGAGAGAAAGCTTATATGTTTTGACCTACATCTCTGCATTTGCTCTACTCCCCTGACCTCTGGAAACCACCATTCTATTCTCTCGTTGTGTAAGTTTGTCTTTTTAAAAATCGTCTTTTGTTTCCTTCTGCAAGAGGTTTGTCTCAACCTTTTCTGCTCATTTTCTATAATACTTAGAATCCTATTCTATTCTCTTGTTGTGTAAGTTTGTCTTTTTAAAAATCGTCTTTTGTTTCCTTCTGCAAGACGTTTGTCTCAACCTTTTCTGCTCATTTTCTATAATACTTAGAATCCTCTGCCCTTTTCTTATTCATTTTCTGCCCTCCAATCTATTGAAAATCAAACATTTTATTTTGTTCAGTAAAATTTTACACAACAGATATGACAGTTACAGAAAATTGCAAATATCTTTACCATTTGGCAAATTTATGATTGTGAATGAGAAAATGTGGTACATGTGTAACCCTCTGAGTTGTTTCACCTACTGGTCTTAACAGTCAGTTACTTGGTTAGTTAAATTCATTTAATGTCAGGAGAACATTGATGCATAAAATTTAGTTTCAAATGATGTCCTTCAGTTGTATTTATTGAAAACACTATCATGTATTCTAATGATATTTTGACTGTTCAATTTAAGGGACACTTAGCAGCCCATTATGTAATGTGACTTAACTGTCCTTGTTTGGCTTCTTTTCAGTTGGCGACATACTCTCTTTTTTGAAGAGGAAGAAATTCACTATGGTTAAATGCAATGAAAATGAGTACTTTTGTTTGTTTGTTTGTTTTAGACTGTACATATCAAGTGATATATCTAGGACTTGTAAAAGTTTACAGGAAAGGCTTTTTAGCTATTTAAAATGGAGATAATAATACTGTTTCACCTCTCGATAATGCTTTATTGAACCCCTAAAAATCTGTGTAAGAATTATTTAAAAGCAAAATTCTGCACTGTACTGATTTTTTCCCCCCTTGCTTTTCCTGAGGTAACAGCAAAAAAGCTGCAAGCAATTCCTAACTGAAACATTCCTTCACTTGAACTGATCTTTTTGAAAGATGAGAGAAGTGCCAGAGTCAAGCAAAGAAATTGTTAGGGACCTCAAGTGAAAAGGAGTAGGTTATTATGAGTAATTTTGTGAACTTAAATCAGATTTATTTTAACATGACTACTTTTGTTAAAAAGCTCATTAGAGGTTAACAAAATGATTTCATAGAAAAAGCCAAAGCTCAGACAACTTTTTATAATTAGCATTTATGAGACAAGGACACAAAGAACTTTAGAGCTCAAAGGAACCTTAACAACATTCCAACAAACTCCATTATATTAAAAAAAAAGGAAACTATGACCTAAGGAGAAGTAACTGATTGTTTTATTGAGGTCTGAAGTAGACTCTGAGGTGGTTTTTTTTTTTTTTTTAACTACAAGGTATTTAAAGTAAAATGGTTAATTTATTATTATGTTTAGAAATAACAGGATATTTAAAATTTTTGTTCATTGCAAAGTAGTGTATTAGTTTTCTATGGCTGCTGCAACAAATTGCAACAAAGGTAGTGGCTTAAAACAAAAATTTATTAACTTATGCTTCTTGAGGTCAGAGGTCAGAAGGGTTTCAGTGGGCTAAAATCAAAGCTGGGCTTCTTCTTAGGCTAGGGAAGGAATCATTTGCTTGCCTTTTGCAGGTTCAAGGCAAGACAACATTGCTTGGCTCATGGTTCCTTTCTCCATCTTCAAAGCCTGCAGGGTCAGGGATTGCTATCTCTCAGGCTCTCCTCCTCTACTTCCTCCTAGCACAAACAAGGACACTCAGGATTACATTGGATTTACCCAGGCAATCCAGGAAAATCTCCCTATCTCAAAGTCAACTGATTAGTAACCTCAACTTCATTTGCAGCCTTCATTCCTTTTTGTCTCATAATCTAACATATTCACCGTTTCTAGGGATTAGGATATATAGACACTTTGGGGAGGCTTTTATTTTGCCTATCACAAGTGCTAATCTAAATAATTATGTTAAGATAAAAATAGGAGTAGAAGGGGTGGCTCAGTGGGTTAAGCCGCTGCCTTTGGCTCGGGTCATGATCTCAGGGTCCTGGGATCGAGTCATGCATCCGGCTCTCTGCTTAGCAGGGAGCCTGCTTCCCTTCCTCTCTCTCTGCCTGCCTCTCTGCCTACTTGTGATCTCTCTCTGTCAAATTAAAAAAAAAAAAATAGGAGTAGAAGCACCTAAATGCTTATTTGTTTGCAGGCACAGATATGGATGTATTTGATTGTTTAATGTTCCTGTTTTTCCCCCTATTCTCAACTCTTATGTTAGAATAAAGCTACTATAGGGCATTAAGAAATAACACCAATATAAGAAATGGCTGGCATTTTATTTCACTGTATTTGAATTGGCTTTCCGGGTCAAGATATAAATTATTTTGGAGATATTTTCAAGTTAGTAGAAGTTGAGCAAATCAGGGGTGCTCTCCTTCTGCACTTTCTTATCTTACTAATTTGTAATGACAGCATTTCTTGGCATACACCTACAGCTAAGTATACGAGATAACCTTTTTGTTTCTTGATAGATGGCTTAATATATGCATTCTAGCTAGATAGAGTAAATGGAGGAAAGCAGTCATTTATAGTGGTCATTTCTATTTTTTTACAAGGTTAGATACTGGTCTGGTTGTGTTAATCTTGCCATGGATATTATGATCTTATTTTTCTACAGATAGGAAAAGTACATTTATCATTTCTATCCATAAACTACCTTGTTTCAAAGCTGTGAGATTTATTTATCAAAGGGAACTTGTGTGGGAAAGGAATTTGCACTGTAATCGGTTGAATCAGATACATTAGACGTTTTTTGTTTTGTAAAGGTGTTTGTGTATATTGGATTTCCCCAGTCTGAGGCACTGTTTCTGTCTGGTACAAAGATTTTAGAAAATTTTTTCTGATTGCATTAGAAACATTGGAAATTTTCAAAGGACTGGAGATTCTCTGATTAAAGGAAAGTTGCAAATAATAGTTAGGTAAAAGATAATTGAGAGAAAATAGAAAAGAACTAGTTGTAGTCTTTTCTTTTCCTTTCCTTCCTTCCTTCCTTTCTTTTAGATTTTACTTATTTATTAGAGAGAGAGAGCCCACAAGCAGTGGGAGAGGCAAAGGAAGAGGGAGAAGCAGACTCCCTGTTGATCAGGGAACCCAATGCAGGCCTTGATCCCAGGACCCCGAGATCATGACCTGAGCTGAGGTCAGTCAGACGCTTAACTGACTGTTGTCAGTCAGTCTGACTGTCTGAACCACCCAGACACCCCTAGCAATCTGTTTCTTAGGGTGGGAATAAACAGACATGTCTATAAATGAATGGCCAGTGAGGGGGTTTGGATCCTGTCCATGGGAGTTGTGGAATTACTGATGAGTTTGTTGGGAGTCCGTAAATCTGTTCCAGAACAATTTTGTACTCATGAGATGACATCAAAGATAATAGGTTCAATTATACAATAAACTTGAGCACTGAAAAGAAAAAGGTTATCAGTCTAAATGGAGACAAATTACACTACTTAAAAATAAACTTACATGCTAGGAAGTGTCAAGTTGTGGTATTGACAGGGAGTTAAGTGGAGGTCCTAATAAACTTCTGCTGAAGACTACTGTTAACTAAAAGCTTGAAATTCAAGATTTGTGTGATGCTACCACACTGAAATTTTGTCTAAGATGGTATGTGTGTTTTGCATATATATTTAGTAAAGGTAGAAATATCAACCCGTTAATATTCCTAGAAACTGTGAGTTCCAAATTAGGTTGTCCTCATGACTCAATCACCAATAAAAAAGTCTTGTCCTCTTCATTGTCCAGCAGGATTTCTCAAATTAGAACAACCTTAACTTATCTGACAAGAACTTGATTGCCTGGCATTATATTATGTGGTAGATGTAAGATATTGAATATTAGCGACTTTATTCCCTGATCTTATGCAGTTTATAGTCCAATGGGGAAGCTACATTTTAAATTTTTTTATTTTAAAGATTTTACCTGGTTGTCTGGGTGGCTCAGTCGTTAAGCATCTGCCTTCAGCTCAGCTCATGATCCCAGGGTCCTGGGACTGAGTCCTACATCAGTTTCCATGCTTGGCAGAAAGACTACTTCTCTGTCTCCCACTCTCCCTTTAGTGGTCTCTCTCTCACTGTCTCTCTCTGTCAAGTAAATAACTAAAATCTTTAAAAAAAAAAAAAAAAGATTTTTTTTTTATCTGTCTAGAGAGTGCCTGAGTGGGGGGAGGGGCAGACGGAGATGGAGAGAGAGAATCTCAGACAGACTCTGCAATGAGCTGAGTGTGGAGCCGGACGTGGGGCTCCATCTCACAACCGAGAGATCACGACCTGAGTTGAAATCAACAGTCAGGACGCTTAACTGACTGAGTCACAAAGTAGACCTGGGAAGCTACATTTAATTGGTTAATCATACAACAATAAGGTCCATGCTACTATGAGAATCTGGAAAACCTTTCTCCAAAAGGTGAGCTGTGATCAGAGGTATTGATAGAAAGTAATACAGTGAAGAAAGATGAATTAGGGAGGACAATGCATTCAAGTTTGAGGAAACAGCTTTTATAAAGACTATGTGGCTGGAAGGTGTTAGAATTCACAGAGTATAGAGTGGAAGAAAGTGTTGAGTCAGATGAGGATGGAGAGTAAGGTGATAACCCAGGGTAAGAACAGGTAGTAGGAAATCAGTAAGGGGTTGTAATAAGGTAGGTCATGGTGGTGATAAAATTGGATTTCAAAAGATCATTTTGGCTACAATGTCCAAGGCAGGATGGAAGCAAGTAGGATTGACCACAGGGGGATGAGTTGAGATATCTGCAGTTATCTGAGTGAGAGAAATTCATTACTTGTTTAGTATAGCAGGGTATGTAGAGGAGGTGATAGATTTGAGGAAAAGTTACAAGGTTAAAATCTCAAGGTTTGGTGAGGGACTGAGGATGAGAAGGTAGGGTAAAGAATGTACCTGGGTTTTTTGATTGTTTGTTTTTCTTGCTTTCTCTTTCTGAATGAGAGGAGATATTACCCCGAGAGAGGGAGGTCTAGGAAAGGACCACATTTGAGGCTGTGGTTGGGGGTCATAAGCACAGATCATAAGCATAGATATGGATGTGTTTTAAAATACCTTTGTTACGGACAAATTGAGAGATCAATTAGGCAGTTGGATATATAGGTCTCGAGTATAAAGGAAATGTTTGGTCAGAGACATTATGGTATATCTGTGTTGGCTTGTAAGGGACACTGATGAGGAATTCCAACATTAAATGGCCAATAAGAGGCAAATAAATCTGCAAATCCAGGAGTGGCCAGAATGTTTGGAGGAAATTTATAGGTTTCATTAGGGAGACCAAAAATGTGAGGAGGGAGTGATCATCAGTGTTGAATTCTGATGAAACATTAAGAATAGCAAGGGCTGTAAATTCCTGTTGCTGCATGAGTGAAATTAAAGTCATCAGAGACTTTAGGCAAAATGGTTTTAATGGCATGAACCTGCAGGTTTTCTTATGGTGGGTATAATTCTTCTGGGAGTGGCTACTTAAGCTTACCAGAAGTTGTTTTGCGGAATTTTCATCTAAATGCAGGGTCTGTTGTCTTGTTACTCATTCATTCACTCACTTTCGTGTTAATGAATTCATTCATTCTTTGTGATATATATCTTACCCTCTCAAAATCAAATGGAATGATATTTGTGAAATAGGATTTGCCATTGTGAACAATACATTATCTGTCCTGGTATGAACATCTTTTCTTTATTCTTCTTCTTCTTCTTCTTCTTTTTTTTTTTAACATCTTTTCTTTGTTTCTTGTGTCAAATACAATAGTAAAAGTTTCTTTTGTTACTTTTAGTATCTTCTTTGAGTCTTAGTCTATTTTCAGCTATAGTCTCCCTGACATTATTTGAGGGTACATTTCATTTGTATTATTTTGATCTCTTAAGTTTTGTGCAGATTTTGTGATTGTTACATACCTTGGTCAAAGAAAGGATCATACATTGCTTTTAGGCATATCCTGCCTTTTCTGTTGGTTCATCTTAATTGCATATTCAGTTGTTTTGTCAGAATGAGCCTAGTCCCTTTCCTTTGAACTCATAAAAATTATTTCCCCACCCCAGTTAAAAATAATTTATTTTTTAAATGTCTATATATCTGATGTTACATACTATTCTTTCCCCTCCTCTAATTATCAAGAAGAGACCTATTTGCCTTCTCAACACTTTGCTTTTCAAGGATTTTCAAAAATGTATGGTTGTTTTATTGTTTTCAAAGCCCTGAAATGCATCTTCTGCCAGTTGTTACCCTGGGGTCAGTAGGAGTCCCTTGAACATTACACATAGGAGGTGCTTCAGCTATAATTGTGTATTTTTTATAAATAAATTGTATATTTGTTTTCTAGGTTAAAAAATCCAAAATTATTAGTTGGCATATTCGTCTTTGCTTTTCCTATTGGTTGGTTGGTTGGTTGATTGCTTTGTTTGTTTGTTTATTTATTTATTTATTTTAGAGCGTGGGAGAGGGGCAGAGGGAGAGGAAGAAAGAGAATCTTTGGTGCCCAGTCTCACAACCGTGAGATCATGACCTAAGACAAAAATCAAGAGTTGGATATTTAACTAACTGAGCCACCTGGTACTCCTGTGGTCTTCTTTAAATTTTAGGACAGTTTGCTTTGTAGTTGATAGATTGTCTGACATAGGAATTAATAGATATTGTATATGCAGTATATATTTTTTCTCATCAGATTACTCTTATTTGTGGTTGTACATTGTTGAAGACTTGGAGGTAGACATTATGAAGACAGATTTAACCAAGTAAATTGGCAGTAGCTGCTATAACAAAACACAACAAAACGGTTATTTTTTCTTTAGTTTGAATAACAGTTTTCAGGCCTTGTTTGGTGGGCAAGTAGCCAAAGTAGTCACACAGGGTCTCAAATTCAGAAAAGGGCCCACCCTTGAGGTTTCATGCCCCATGATTGCTATTTTGAAATTTTTACTAAGTTTTCTTTGATTTCGGTTTTGTGAAATGGGACACCTGGGCAAGAAATTGAGGTTTGGAATCCTACCTCACACATGGTCCACCTCCCATCATCTCCCATCCCCTTCAGGTTGGATTCTTGGCCATTCATTCTCCTGCCCCCTCCCAGTTCAGTGACTCCTCTGCCCCTGGAGGGCATATGAGTATAGATGGGGCAAGGGTTGAACCTAGCACGTGCCTCCTGTTTCTTGAGTTTATAGTACAGGAACTTAGGCACCTGTGAGGGTCTGTTATCATTCTATGAGTATTCCCACACTTGAGAATTTTTGACATTAAATAGCAAATGAAAAATCTGACACTAAGGAAAAAAGGTAAAAGAATTTTTACTTGTTTGTGTAAACAAGGGACATGCATTTTCACTTTCCTTTGGTCAAATTATGCCATTGGCCCTGCCAGTTTTTAATAGTGAGTTAGTGCCTAGAAACTAACTTCCCCTTGTCAAGTTATTGATTGTATTAGAAATAAGGTAAAAGTTTTCAAAATTTTTAGTTTTTTTGAAACATGGTATATATATAAATGGATTTGATTGGAATTTGAACCAACTATTTTACAATAGTAGTTATTTTTCCACAGATCATGATCTCAGTCTTAAAATTTATTTTTCATTAAAAAAGGGTTTTGAAATTGAGCTCTTTATACCCTCACAGTAGTAACAAATGGAATTTGAATTTCAAATATGAATTTACAAAATTAATACGAAATATTGCACAATTATTTGTACTCTATTGGAAAATAAGCTGTTGGATAGTAATTGTTTACTAAAGATTCTTTTTCATGATGTTTTAAAAATTATGATTATATATTTTTACTTTGTATTTGGAGACTTGTTTTAAGTTGAGCTTTTTATGTACTATCACAGCCTCTTTCTGGCTCCCTGCACATTCAGCTGCTCTTTTACCCTCAATGACTTAAGTTAGCAATCTGCTTTTGTTGGAAAATGTATGTTTTATTTGATTGTTTTACTGAAGGCCATATTTGCTTTGCACAGGGCCTTTTAACACAAAAAAGTAATGTAGGGCTGCCTGGGGCAAATTCTAAAGCCTTTTTTTGGAGAAAAAATCAAACCCAAGAGATGGAGAGAACAAATTGGATTTAATCTTTCCATCAATAGCTTTTGTGACCTCTCTTATTCCCACACATGTGAACTGGCAATATTTTTGTTGTTGTTGTTGTCTTTAAAAAAAAATCACCTCAATGACCCTATTTTCTTCTAAATTAAAAAAAAATATTGGTGTCACTATTTGAGTTGTCTTCTTTGTCAAGAGTTGGAAGACTTGTTCTGCGGGTGTTATAGGTGCTTGCTGGGGAATGTGCCGGAGACATCTGTTTTCTTTAGTTTTTTTTTTTTTTTTTAAACTAAAATAAAGTTTCTAAAGAGCATTTGGTGAAATATACAGTAATGAGATGTTTAAAGACTGCTGATTTATGACTTTTAAAAAAGATATTTTAGGGACTCCTGGGTGGCTCAGTTGGTTAAGCAGCTGCCTTCGGCTCTGGTCATGATCCCAGCGTCCTGGGATCGAGTCCCACATCGGGCTCCTTGCTCAGCAGGGAGCCTGCTTCTCCCTCTGCCTCTTCCTGCCATTCTGTCTGCCTGTGCTCGCTCTCTCCCCTCTCTCTCTCTGATAAATAAATAAAATCTTTAAAAAAAAGATATTTTATTTATTTATTTGTCAGAGACAGAGAGAGCACAAGCAGGGGGAGCGGCAGGCAGAGTAGGCAGAGGGAGAAGCAGGCTCCCTGCTGAGCAGGGAGCCCTATGCAGGGCTCAGTCCCAGGACCCCAGGATCATGACCTGAGCTGAAGGCAGACACTTAACTGACTCAGCCACCCAGATATCCCAGCTAGTTTATTACTTTTGATTTATAGTTCTATCAGTAGAGCATCATTTATTTTATTTATTTATTTATTTATTTATTTATTTTTTTAAATTTATTTGTCAGAGAGAGAGCGTGAACACAGGCAGACAGAATGGCAGGCAGAGGCAGAGGGAGAAGCAGACTCCCTGCCGAGCAAGGAGCCCGATGTGGGACTCGATCCCAGGATGCTGGGATCATGACCTGAGCCGAAGGCAGCTGCTCAACCAACTGAGCCACCCAGGCGTCCCAGTAGAGCATCATTTAAAAGAATTTTTTTTTTTTTGAGATTTTAGAGATCTGCTTTGTTGGTTTTATTCACATTCACTTTTAGCTTTCTTTAATGTCTGCTAAGGCAGATCCCACAAATGGACATTTCCTGTACTCCTTTCTTTTTCAGAAGTTCTAAGGATCTTAAGGAATTTACTTTGGTTTCCATGTCAGTATTTATCTGGTTTATGAGCTAGCATTTTCTTTCCATGTAGTGGTTAGACTGCCTCTCTAACTTAATAGTTGAATTTGAGACTTTTTAAATGATTCCACCTCAAAACAACTGTTAAAAAGCTATATCCAGCTTTTGTGTTGTAAGTTGACCTTTGGGTTAAAATATACCCTTTGCCCCCCCCCAATATTTTCACAGAGTCCAGAAATTAGAAAAAAGGCAGATCTCTTGAAACTGTCTTTACAAATCAGTGTTAGATGGAATACTCAGCAATAAGCAACCATGATGTACTGATCCGTGTGAACACATGCATAAACCTCAGAAACATTATGTTAAATGAAAGAAGCCAGTCATAAGATATACAGTATGAATTTAGTTATGTGCAGTGTCCGAAATAGGTAAGTCTGTTGAGGAAGAAAGGAGATCTGTCATTATGTCGTAGGGGTGGGGATGTGGGTTGTGGGGAATTACTCTACTGGTTGGTACTACTAGTGTTTTTTTAGGAAAGATGAAATGTAAAATCACATAGTGGTGTTTGCAGCACAACTCTGAATATACTAAAAAACCAGTGAACTGTACACTATATTAAAAGGGTGAATTTGGGGCACCTGGGTGGCTCAGTGGGTTAAAGCCTCTGCCTTCGGCTCAGGTCATGATCCCGGGGTCCTGGGATCGAGCCCCGCTTGGGCTCTCTGCTCAGCAGGGAGCCTGCTTTCTCCTCTCTCTCTGCTTCCCTCTCTGCTTCCTTGTGATCTCTGTCAAATAACAAATAAAATATTTAAAAAAATAAAAAAAATAAAAGGGTGAATTTTATGGTTATGAGAATTGTATGTTGGTTAAGTTGTCGTTCATAAATACTAGATCATTCTCATCACATCAAAGTGTTATGAGTTGGTTTTGTTTGTTGTTCTGCTTCTCTTTTTCCAAATTTAGGGCAAATTTGCCTTATCTTTTTAAATCAATTTAACCTTCCCAGAAACTAAGTGTATTTTCTTGTTAATGTTAGTAGTAGTCAGGGGCTTTCATTATTAAAAAAAAGGAAAAAATCAGTCAATGTGTGTTGAGACTTTTGTAAGCAGTTACAATCCCTTTTTTAAATTGGTCTATGCACAGAACAGATATTTTAATTCAGTTTTCCCCCTAAAGGGACTTATTAGGCAAATGTATTTCAGTGTCATTTAATGCATTTGTGTGGTTTTTTATTTGTTCCTTTCTACCTCTGTGATGTTCCAACATCTGATGAATTGTGGCTTTTCATTAGGACATCTGGGAATCGTATAATATATATATATAAAACAATAGAGAAAAAAAATCTTTTTTTCAAATGGTACACATATCTATATTACAAGTGCTTAAATACATATTTTTTTCTAACACCTGGACAATACATGAATCTTGGTGCGAAAAAGAAACATTTTGATTAAAGTAGCCCATTATAAGAAGTAAAAAAAGGAGTAGTGGGTAAGTATTTTTTGAAAAAAAATTTTTAAGCTGCATTTTTCCTTTCACCATGTTCTTTTAAAGATGGCTACAAGTGGCAATAGCTTAAGAAAATATTATTTTTACCTTTATGTCTCTAAGTGTTCATTATTCTACATTTGTCCACCATTTTGAGATGCTTACTTTTCTAAATATAAGTAAACTGTTACAAAATTAATGTAAACTTTGACAGGTGCTATCTGCCCCTTTGATCTATTTATCCTAAAGTAAGAAAAATGTGGAGAAATTAAAGTTTGGTAAGTTTGTCATTCATTACAAAAGTTTAGCATCTTCAATGAGGAAGCTTTTTTCTTAGATCTTTCCCATCAGCTGCAGTTGTGATTCTGTTAAATTAAGAGTGCTTTGTTTCTCCTAATGGATTTTATAATCTCTATTTCTCCTGAAGAATTTTGTAATCTCTTGGATTGTACTGTGACTTAATGAGCAAGGAACCCCCAAATCTGCAACTATGTTTATCCTTAATATTACTTCTTTGGGGAAGAACAATCATTCTTTATGATTTTCAAGCCATGGTTGGCTCATATAACAAATATATATAATCAGTTTTGCATTATGACTCTTGACATCTTTGTATCTTTCCTAGTTAGTTACAGGCTACTTGCTAGAGACTGAATGTTGATATCCCCACAAAATTTATATGTTAAAACCTAACCCTTAGTGTGGTCGTATTTGGTGGTGGAGTCCTGGGGAGGTAATTAGGTCTTGAGGGTAGAACTCTTATGAATGGGATTAGTGCCCTCATAAAGAGGTCCCAGGTAGCTTCTTTGCCCTCTTCTGCCATGTGAGGATGCCATGAAAAGATAAACATCCATGACCTTAGAAACAGGCTCTCACCAACCACAGAATCTGCTGGTGGCTTTGATCTTGGATGTCTCAGCCTTCAGAAATGTGTGAAATAAATTTCTGTTGTGTCGGGGCACCTGGGCGGCTCAGTGGGTTAAGCCGCTGCCTTCGGCTCGGGTCATGATCTCAGGGTCCTGGGATCGAGTCCCATATCGGGCTCTCTGCTCAGCAGGGAGCCTGCTTCCCTCTCTCTCTCTGCCTGCCTCTCTGCCTACTTGTGATCTCTGTCTGTCAAATAAATAAATAAAATCTTAAAAAAAAAAAAAAAATTTCTGTTGTGTCTAAGCCACCTAGCCTATGGTATTTTGTTAAAGCAGCTAAATGGACTAAGACTCTACTGTTATCTTCAATGTAATATTGCTTATTTGAGAGATAAGCACCATTATTGCGATATTTGCTAATAATGACAACCCATGAAGGCTTATTACTTGCACAATCTTAAAAAATAATAGCTTCTTGTAGTCTGTAGAGGATAGAGCTGACTTAAAGACCTGTGCTTCTTTATTGGTCCAGATGACTCCATTTGTTGTTTTTGTGGGTGTCAGTTTATTTTGCAATAGCAGCTCTGGGTACAAAGGTTTCAAAGCCATCTTTTCAGAGTTCATAAGAAAGGACTTGGAGAGTGGGAAGTTGGCCTGTATCATTGGCCTCCAGGGTGAGTCTTAGTGAGGTGTGAGGTGAACAAGGTATACTGATGTCTGTGGGTTTCCTGCCTTCGTCCTTTGTTCTTTTCCCCCATTCTAGCAATTGGCTTAAAACCTGCAGGATATGCTGAATTCTGCCAAGGTTTGGTATGACCTGACCTTTGTGGAAACTAGATATGTTAATTAGTGTGACACTTTAGCTATAAGGAGCTTTATAATTTAAGGAACATAGAGTTAATCCTTCATAACATACTCCTGATAGTTTTAACCCATAGTTTTTAAGATATGAGGTTAGCTGTTGATGTGCATGTAATTTTTAAAAAAGGTTTATTTATTTATTTTAGAGAGAAAGAGTGTGTGCCTGTGCAATAGTGCACCAACTGGGGGAGGGGCAAAGGGAGTGGAGGAGAATCTCCAGCAGATTCCCTGCTGAGCACAGAGCCAGATGGTGCTGATGGGGGGGTGGTTATGGATGAGAAGAGTGGGATGTGGGGCTTTGTTCCATAACCTGAGATCACAGCCTGAGCCCAAAACCAAGAGTCAAATACTTAACTGACTGAGGCACGCAGGCACATTTTGTGCATATAAATTTAAGGTAAGTGTGTATATTTCCAAAATTTAATACTCAAAGCTTTAATAATCCAATAATCCAATAATTCCAATAATAATCCAATAATAATCCAATAATTCCAAGATTTAATAATCAAAAGAATGTACTTATTTCTAAATCGTCATGAGAAAAGTTATAGATCATTCTGTGTTTGCCTTTTTACTGGTGCGAGAGATAGTTAAAGAGCACTGGAGAAGATGAGCATAATGAAATTTCTTTCATAAGTTTAATAAAGAATTATATTTTAAAAGGCTCTGCTTCTTTCAAATGGTTTGCTTTTGTATTGTGAGCAATTTAAAGAAGATAGCCATTTATTTCTAGTTAACAGATATCAAGTTTATGATCTTTCCTGAGGTTATGTTTTTAATTTCTTAGTGTAGAATTAGCTAATTATCTGTAGTGGGCCACATCCCTCTAGTCTGTGAGGATGTTTATACCTATTTTTAACTTTATTTTGTCTTTATTTTATAATACAGAAAATCAACTGATTGGCTTAATTTCAAGGGGCAGCAATGGTTGTCCGATGACTTACTCTTCATCTCCCTCCCTTTCCTGATTTTGATCCCATTTGTTTTCCAAAACATTGATATCTTTTTCAGTTTATCATTTTGGTGGAGGGAGGGGGATTGATTTTTGTTGTTATTACTTATGTTTACATCTAGCACCATTAAACTGAGGTGAGATGCAGGGGAATTGTCCAAATGCTCGGGTTCCTTATGGAGACTGGAGCGTTGCCCAGGCACAGAAAATAGAGTACAAATCAGGACACTGATTTCCTTGCCTTGTGTACTACTTGCACATTTGACAGTATAAGGCGTTTGAGGGCAGTGCATTGGGAATGCTAAGGAGTTAACATTAATAGTACTGTGGCTAAACAGATGGTATAATTAGCCCACAATGGGGAAGAACAACGTTTTTTATGTTTGGATAAAAAGGGCTCACTGTGGGTGGCAGAGTAAGAGGTTCCAAGTGACAGTATCTTGTGAAGATTAGGAGACTGACAGTTTCATACCTCATGATTTAGACATTAATGGCACATACATGCACCTATAAGTGATTGCCCAGCCTATTTTGTTTAAGTCTGTTCCTACTAAGTACTTTTAGGAAAAATTCCTCTGTAAGGGAATGCACAAATGACTATTCATTCAGCTTAGCCCAGGAGACATGACTAACTACTATAGAGGATCCAGAAAGGAATATGGCTTTTGTATTCAAGTAAGTAATTTTCTGGAACAAATTCATTGGACATTGGCGAATATAGAACCAGACAGACATTTTTGTAGCAGAACTATATTATAAATGGTTGGCTCTACGAGTTACTTGGTCACGTTTATTTTTAGGCACCACAAAAGTTGTCCAACAAGCAAGGAAACATCATCAAATGAATAAAAGAATATGCAAGCCCTTCTAGTTGTATAAATTTAAAATGTCTTCTTTAGTAAAAATTTAGAAGTTGAAATTGGTTGTATTTTGTACTGTTTAAATTGATCTTTCTTAAGTTTTTTAATAACATAAATTTAAAGTAATGCTTGACACTTTGGTTAATTATTAGAGGGATATTTGCAAAGATTTTTTTTCCTTTGTCAGCCCATCTGCTCCTATAGTACAGTCATAATGCACAAACATTGACATCTCAATTATTTCCATGGCAACAAATTGATGTCGGGATCTCACATTTGACTTCACTGCAGGACCAAATAGAATTTGGATTACAGTGTGGTTGGGAGTTCTTACTGAATCACAGGTCTTTAAGAAAGAAAAATAGAAATATTTTTGGGAAATAATTTTAAGCTTTTAAAAAAATTGCTTAATTTTAAAGAAGAAAGTATAAAACTATACATAAACTATATGAATACTGCTCTTCTTTCTTTATATGGGTACACACACACACACACACACACACACACTCTGTGACAGTTGCCAGTAAGACTTTGAGTCTGATTTACTGTTCACTCAAAAACTTCAAGTCAAGGCTCAAGCAGTTCTCAGTAGTACAGAATGGTAAGGGCCAAGAACCATCTTGCTTTTAGTTAAGTAATGAATATAAACTATCAATATGTTGTACCTCAGCTTTCAATTATGTAATCTCTCTGTGTTTGGTTTAGAATCTCATACTTAGAGTTATCCGTCTCCACTCTATGGCTGGCATCATGTCAAAGATGTGGTACTTTGCCTTCCTTCCTGTGTTATTTTGTGCTCCACTGAGGAGTAGTTAGTATTCTGTTACCTATTCCAAATGTGATTCTATCTATTCTTTATTGCTAATGCTCAGGGGAAATAATTAGATTTGATTCCCATGAACAAACTTCTTTATTAGATTTTAAGTTATTTCTATCACTTTTCTGTTTCATAGCCTTTTATATGTAACTTGTCATAAGGCTGTTCTCACTATATTTAAGTTTGTTTGGGCTTCTGCCTCTCTGATTAGATTGAAAAGACAGGGGCTATCTTTATTCTGTCAGTGTCTGGCTTACATGGGGTACCTTACATCAGTTGAAAAACAGGTGTGGGCTAATGGGTTTTCAGCACATGATAGATTTTCAGAACATTGATGGTGTCCATTCTATTGCTGGATTTTAAGTTTCATAGCTTTAACTTTCTGTTTTTATCTGTTTTTAGAAGAATGAGTCATAAGCAAACTGAAAAAAAAAAGAATGACGTACAATGTATAATTGGAGATAATTCCCTTATTCTCTCTCTTAACTTCTTCTGATGACAAAGTCCATGTAAGGGGTTATGTTATGTGTTAGATGGCTCCTTGGTAAACAAATTCTGAAACTTGGTGAATTAGGTATTCAATGGTATATTGGTTGTGTGTAAGTTGTCTCTGGACATTTCTGTGTAGGTGTCTGATAACCATCTCTAGGATGAAAAAGTTCTGTTCCTCTGAACTGTGTTGGACCAATACCACTGTATGGTTAATTTTATGTGACAACTTGACTGGGCTAAGGGTTCGCCCAGACAGCTGGTAAGATATTTCTGGGTGTGTCTGTGAGGCTGTTTCCAGAGGAGATTAGCATTTGACTTGGCAGCCTGAGTAGAGAAGGTTGCCCTCAGCCCAGCGAGGCGGCGGGCATCATCCAGTCTTTTGAGAGTCTGACTGGGTGGTGGATTGTGGAATTCCTTGCTTGTCTTCTTGAAGGAAAGAATTCAGCGAAAGACCCAATAGAGAGTTAAAGCAGCAAAAGGTTTAATTTTCCAAAGGGAAAGTACATTCCAGAGACAGAGGAGAGACTGACCCTCAGGATGGGTGGCAGCCCACTGAGTTTCTCACTGTGCTCTTTCATGGGGGTTTATTTGGTCTCCTTCTTTCCATCTTGTTATTATCACTCCACCTTTGAATCTGCCTTGGTTTCCTGCCCTCCAGCCCTTTGCACAAGTCGATGGTAGTCATCTTCCCATGAGTGCCCAAGTACAACCCACAGAGCTGCCCAAACCACAATGCAAATGATATTATAATGATATTATTACTATTTTTTTTTAATCCCCTAGGAATTTTAAGCTCTACAGCTTCAAAGAGTTGAGGAAGAAGGATGCAATTCTAGTTGTAGCATAAGAAAGACCACTCCGGGGCACCTGGATGGCTGAGTTAGTTGGGCATCCCCTTTGGCTCATGATCCCAGGGTCCTGGGATCAAGCCCACATTGTGATCCCTGTTCAGCAGGAGACTGTTTCTCCCTCTTTCTCTGCTCCTTGCTCTGCCTGCTTGTGGTCTCCCTCTCTGTCAAATAAATAAATAAAATCTTAAAAAAAAAAGAAAAAAGAAAGACAACTCAACGTGTATTTTTTCCCTACTTGCCCACTTCCTTTCCTTTAACACACACACACACAAGTGCGTGCGCAGTCTCTTGGATTGCTTTCTCATCTTGCTGTTTGCAGTTTTAAAATATAAACTTTGTGTCATGTATTGTTGATCCACTGAGTCCAGCATGTAACTCAAATTTTCCCTTTCTGAAAATGATAATCACTTCTGGGTTACTAGCAGACAAGGTCTTTCTTTTTTTTTTCTTTTAAAGATTTTATTTATTTATTTGACAGAGAGAAATCACAAGTAGACGGAGAGGCAGGTAGAGAGGAAGGGAAGCAGGCTCCCTGCTGAGCAGAGAGCCCGATGCAGGACTCGATCCCAGGACCTTGAGATCATGACCTGAGCCGAAGGCAGCGGCTTAACCCACTGAGCCACCTAGGCGCCCAGACAAGGTCTTTCTTAAGTGCGCGTGCTCCAAAGATGGGGAGGTCCCGTAGCTTCTGCTTCCCAAATCAGCACTAAACTGCAAAATGGGTTGGTCCAAGGGAGTTGGGGCGGTCTCTGTGTAGAGTAGGGGTAGTCCCTTGACAGATGGAAAGAGAACACAAGTAGGCAGAGCAGCAGACAGAGAGAGAAAGAGGAGGAAGCAGTCTCCCCGCTGAGCAGAGAGCCTGATGCGGGGCTCAATGCAAGGACTTTGAGATCACGGTCTGAGCAGAAAGGCAGAGGCTTAACCCACTGAGCCACCCAGGCACCCATACGCCCCTTTATCTGTCTGTTTAGCTGCTTGCTCTAATGTGACTAGAACAGAAAGGCACGCAAGGCTGAATTTATTCTCTGCTTGAGCTGAGACATCATCTTTCTCCTTCTCCTGGACTTTCAGCTCAGACCAGGACTTAAACCATTCGTTCCTCGAGTCTTGAGCCTTAAAATGTAGATTGGGACTTAAATCATTGGCTCCGCTGGTTCTCAAGCCTTTGAGATTTGGGGTGCATTATACCACTGGCTTTCCTGCTTCTCTCACTTGCAGACAGCAGAATGTGGGCCTTCTCAGCCTCTGTAATTGTGTAAGCCGATTCCTGTAGTAAGTTCCTTTATAAATATATAATACATATATGTATCAATATCCTATTGGTTCTATAAGTGTACATGTGTATATTATATTACATATCCCCATTGGTTCTGTGTCTTTTGAGAACTTTGACTCATAGAACCATCAATAATTATGTTTTCCTCTTCTCCTAAGAGGACTTGCATATCTTTTCCCTTCCTTTAATTATTCTATAAACAATAGAGTGTGAATAAACTTGTCAAAACTTGTTCTAACTTTCCTGAGAATCCACCCTGCAGTGTCTGTCAGAGGTTTCTTCTGTGCCTGACGTGGTGCTAAGGGCATTATATGTGCAATATCATATTCAAATTGTTTTAATACCCTAGGATATAGCTACTCTCAGTCTCCTCATGGAATAGAGAGGGAAGGATAGGTCGAGGAATGTGCAGTAGCTTGCCTCACATCACATCCTGAAATAAGTGGAGCAGCTGGGATTTGAATGTGATTCTGCTCCTTCTAAAGTTGGGGCACTTCCACAGAGGGATAGACCTTCACTCTCTAAATTTTATTTATTTATTTTTTTGAGATGGAATAGGCTGCTTATATTTTAATTTTTATTTTCAATTTTGGAAGGTGAGCTTGTTTCCAGATTCTGAGAAATGTCTTGCTGTAGCACCTAAGTGGGAATGGTAGTTTCCTCCCTGTTGTATTCCTGCTTTCAAGGGCACACAAGTAGAGAATTGGCATAAGGCTAGAAGAAAATGAGTGTACTTAATGATAAGAATTTATAGTGAGATTTCAAATGAGCTAATATACCCATTTTAGGTTCATTTATTTTTTCCCCGGTCACCTTAATAGCATTTCAGTAAAAACTTGCTAATTTATATAAATTGTGGGCAACACCTGTCGAATTAACGAAGTCTGAATTGCAAAATAATTTTATAGAAATTAAGTTTTATTATTTTTCTGATACATATAATTAGCCTATCGTTTAGGAGCTAAGAAAACTAAGCTTCTGAGTTACTTATTAGAATAGTTTATTTCACATTAGTACTCTACCTTAAATCTTGTTTATGCTATTAATTGACTTTCGAAATATCTTAATATTTTCTACATAAGGGATCAGTTCTTTGCAAATAGCTTCATGTATAGCAACACATTTAAGCCTCAGAAGAACCCTTGTTTTTCAGACTTGTCAATTTGATGTGAAAGGAGAACAGTAAAATGATTTCTTCAGAATAGCATTGCTCCTTAGCCGGAGCCTGGTCTAGAACTTGTGTCCTGTGAGACATTTTATTGTCATTACCCAAATTACCATTAGACATTCCTTTTTGAATATCATTAAAGTTTGTAAGCAGCATCTGGACTTACGTGTTTTCCCGACCCTCCCTCCCTGTCTTCTTCCCTCTTAACCTTTCTTCCTTTTTCCTTCCTTTCCTTCTTCTTTCTTTCTAACCATCTGTCCCTTAGCCTAGATTTAGATTTCTGAAATAGCAGAGAATGTGTTTGTCTTAAGTAGATTTTCGGCTTCTTAATTTCTTTGGTGATTATTTCATTAAGTTCTTGTTATAGTTCAAATTTAGACTCACTGGATTGAATCATTTCACAATGTGCTTAAAGTATTGATTGCATTCATTTTCTGTTTTGTCATTTGGGATATCTATCAATAATCAATCTGAAATAGTCCCTATAATTGCCATGTTTTAAGTTAGGAATAAAGTTGATCCCTCTTCTGGTCTCTCAATTTTACTTGCATTCAGAACTCTGAAGATTTTAAGTTATATAACTGGTATTGGTTATCTTTAGCAAACAGGAAATTTGATCATAAGGCATTTGGGGTGCCTAGTTACCAAAGGACAAGAACACAGTGAGTTTCAGGATCAGGTCGAGTCAGGGACTGGATTCTGTTGTGCTTCTTTGCCTTCTCTGCTGCAAGCATACCTTCTCTTTTCCCCTTCCCCCTCTTTCCTCCCTTATTCTTCCCATCCTGTATCCTTTCTCGTCTCCTGTATTCCTCCCTTTCCCTTCATGCCTCTTTTCTTCTTTTCCCTCTCGTCCCCTACCTCTTTCTCTCCCTTATCCCTTCCCCCTTCTCTTTCTGTTGTCCCTCTCCTTTCTCCAGACCACTCTTCCTATCCTGTCACCTCCCTTCCCTCAACTACTTCTGTCACATCTTATCTCCAGGGATATAGGACCAATTGTCTCACACGTAGCAGTGGAAGATGTACTTGGAGTGATGGCTTCAAGTGGTAAAAGCCTAATTATTTTGTTTGCTTCATTCATTGAGGAGTATTGCCTCATTTTTTTAGGGGTGCGAAATGGAGATTTCATTATTATATTATTTCTTCTCTGTATATTATCTAGAATTGTTTTATATAAAAGAACTCTTATCCACTAGGGCTATTTGTTTACCTTGAAATACAGCTTATAATGGGACAGTGGGACAATTCTTTATGTATTTGTTTCCAGCACACTGAGGTCCTCAGTTTGCTTTTTTTTTTTTTTTTTTTTTAAAGGTGTCTCTCTAGGTGATTCTTAGATGTTGCTGGGGTAGAGAAGTCCCAAGCTAGAACTTGGATACATCCCAAATCCCAAAGTTTTATTACTTATAAAAGCAAGTTTACAAGATAGCTACATGATACAGTTTTTTTTGCCAGACTTTATCACAGTATATGAAGTTCATTCAAAGCAACATATGTAGGAGTGTTTTGGGAAGTGCTTGCTTATTTTTGTTAAGTTATAAAGTAAATGAATCATAGAAAAATCTCCAAAGGCAACCTGAAAATCTTAATGGAATAGCTACCATTTATTCAGCTTTGTGCTTAGCCCTTTGTAGTCATTGGTCCATTTGACCGTATAGAGTGAGTAATCTAATTCTTCAGGCAAAGGAGGAGGAAGTGGAAGCAGAAATTTACCTACTTGTCTAAAATTACGGGATTAGCAAAGGGTGGGCTGAGGCTGAGGGGTGCTGACAGTTGCGAGACCTAGGGCCTATGTCGTGGAACTCCGTACTCTGCTGCTCTCAGCATGGGACATTGTGTATGTTTAATTCCATTCTGCATGTGAATTTTTTTCTATTTTTCATTCTTGGGCAATGAAATGGAATGACTATTTTTAATCTTCAGATTCTGCCATAAGGAAAAGGGATATATGTATAATTGTATATAATGGTTGGAATTTTGATTGGACCATTTAGCTAGCATTTTGCAAATGGTTAAAATGTGGTTACTTACTTTTATGATGTCATTCAGTCATAAAATCTGCAGGTTAGTTATTAGCTCTCTTTTTATGTCTGAGGAAATAGGCTTAAGGAATTTAAGTTCTCATTGTCAAGTAGTGAACTTTGAACCGGGGCTCCTCTGCTCAGTCTTTATTCTTAGCCACATTATGCTGACTAGGTAGAGGAAGAGTTCATAGGAATTAAGAGTGCTTTGGAGAATAGCACAGAACCTTCTCCAGAAGCCATTTAATGTGTTTTCTCAGCCAATACAGAAGACCTACGTAGCAGCGAACATGAATTTTAGAGAGTATGGTCCAATTAACTTATCCAGTGATAGATTTTGGTCATATCTCTGTAGTCTGTTTTCACTTTTTCATTACTTCCTAGTGGTGAACAGTGAAAGAATGGGGTGTTGACTAATTATGATCTTCTCAGAATTTTGCTGTGATTTTTCAGTAGGTTTTACTTATTATTTGGAAAAGATCTCAGTAAGAGATCTTGCTGTATCTTATTCTTGTATGGTTTGCCTCATTGTAGATGTTGAGTTTGAACTTAAGAAAATTAAGCTTATATTACTTTCTCCCATAATTAAAGCTTGGGTTTTATAGGTATAGAATTTTACCTAATCCAAAGTTTTTAAAACCTAAAGGCTCATAAAATGAACCCCTGCAACATTCTTTGATAGTGAAGACATAATCAGTAGCCAGCAACAAATTAACTCAGGAAATAAAAAGTGATCTGAAAGTTAATACTGAACACACTTGTGTATAATTAAAGTGAAAAGAGGGGTGGCCTCTGATGGATAGCTTTGTTTATATAAAGGCCACACCCCTTTATAAAGGGACCTTTTATGTGAAATTTAGAAGGTCCAGAAAAGGAGAAAGAAGGCCAACACACACAAAAGACACAGAAAATATATTCAATAGAGATTAATGGTGGCACTTGAACTAGTAACAAACGTTCTGAACTGGAAGAAGAGTGGTGCCAACTTTGAGAGTGAGTTCTAGCTGTCACATGGCCTGGCCCCAAATAGTCCTGAGGTGACTAAGACATCTTGTGAGATTATATGCAACTCGAGACTAAGCATTTTCATCATACATCATGAGTAATTTATATGATGCTTGACATTTTATAGTCTTTCTTTTTTAAGTGTGCATAGGAAGAGCATATTTTAGTTTTATTAGGGGTTTGGTCAAAATCCTTTAGAAAAGCATACTATAAGGGAGATAATGAGCCTTATTTGCATTAGTTTGGTTGAAGGCTATCAAACATTTTTGGACTGAGGAACCATTTATGGTTTGAAAAATTATTGAGGATTCAAAGGAACTTTTGTTTATGTGGAGTATGTCTATTGATATTTACCATATAAGAAACTAAAACTGAAAAGTTTAAAAAACAGTAACTAAAACATTCATTACATGTTAACATAAAACATTTACTTGTGGGAACCCTCTCCACCTGCCACATTTCCAAAATGAAGAATTTAGTGAGAAGACTGGTGCTTCTTTACATATTTTATAATTCCCTTTAATTTGTGGTTTGATGGAAGGCAGTAGGTTTCTGCATCTGCTTCTGAAATCAGTTTCTTATCATATGTTGTTTTGGTAAAGTATATGAAAGAAAGGGAGGTGTATTTTAATAGACTTTCCAAATAACTGTTGGTATTCTTCTTTGATACTACACTAAGATCAATTGTAATTTCCTCAAAGTTAGTTTCAATAAGGAATTGAAAACTTTTATCAGTGAACGTTTTATACTTTGTTACATTAAAATATATTGCTATTTCTTGTACTTCGTGTAGATCTTTTACCCATGCATTGGTCAGTTGGAAACTTCTGGTCCACTAAGTTATGCAGATCTTCCAGATGTTGACATATTTCATTATAGAAAATCAAACAATCACGTTTGTTAATATCAAAATGTTTTAAGTGCTGGAAAGCTGTCAAACTTGGGATGATGGATAAAATTTTCAAGATACTAATTTTCACTTAAAAGCTCAATTTTATCATTGGCAACAGATACTGTCAGGTATTTTCCTTGAAGTGACAGGCTAACTTGCTCTTTTCCCACAAATGTCAGTCATCCCCCATTCTGAATAGATTGTCATTCATTCAAATAAAAATCGTGTTTCATGAAAAGAATGGCTAGTTCACCTCATATCACAGTCACATAAGTGCTGTTTTTGAGACAACTGTCCCATTGTACATTTTTTATTTGCAGCGGAAATGCTTAATGCATGCTTCCCCTCTTTATCACATAGGGCATGTACTCAAGGATTGCGATTTTTAAAATTAGCTAATTTATAGGCTTACCAAAGGCATTTTTAAGAAACTGCATTTTATTTACTCTGATTGCATGCCAACAAGGAGTAAAATAACTTCTAGTAAAACTTTGTGCCCTTGCTTTGATTCATGCTAGTGGCATCAGCAGCTTGACCCACCATTGATTGCTATAGCATCATCAGTGAAAAGGGTAACACTGTCTCACTATCTTTATTATAATAGTTTTGATCTCATGATTCCTAGAAGGGTCTCTGGAACTCATACTTTGAGTATCATTGGCTTAGGCGAGTGGTTATGATATACAGGCAAAGCAGTTCTTATATGTAAAAAATATTCTCTTGGTATGTATTTCTAACCATGGAATTTATTCCATGCATTAGAATAAGTGGTTTTATTTAATTGGTTCATTAACAGCTTGAAAAAATTAAATTGCTTTTTAGAGAAGAGGATAATTTGTTTTTAATTTTCAAATAAATTAAGTACAATCATGCCTCACAGTGAATTTCTTAATTGTGATCTCACTCATTATTATAACTTTGTATGTCTCCTTAGAAGTAAGTATGGTTTGAGCAGGTGACATACTTCTTCGCTGTCAAGGTAATATTTCTGTTTATAGAGTTTTTGGTTTGATTTTTCTGCTTCTGTTGTTCAATATCATACAGTAAGTATATGGGCAAAAATAAGGGTGAATGTGTTTGACTCTTAAGGTATTGAATTCACATATGATCAATTCTACATATAAGTATTAAATCTTTATTCCTAATTTTTATTAACAGTCCATTAAAAAATTCACACATTGGGAAAAATACCATTTTTTAACCTGGGAAACATATTAGATTATGTATATTCTTCTAGTATTTCCTGGGTTTCCCCTTCTCTTTCAGGTTTCTCTTGTGGGAAAAAAAAGCAACACTAAAATGTTATATGGAACCATAGAGAACTGTCCTTCTAGTGATAAGAACGCCTACAGTACATTTTCTTTTTAAGTTCTACAGGTACATTAAGAACTTAAACCAGTTGTATAGCTGATACCAAGTACTAAGAGTGACTAAAATAATAAATTCTGATGAAATAATAAAGTTTGGATTTTAGTTTTTGATTTAAATAATGCAAAGTTCTGTAGACAAAGGAATAAATTGTAAACTGGGTTTTAAAGGAGCCTGTTTTCAACCATGTGCAACATAAGGTATTGTAAAGCCCCTTCCTGATGCATGTAGTTGTTTATGTTTAAAAATGACTTGAGCAAAAACATGGAAACACATTTTGTGAAACTGGTCTGGCATAAGAAATATGCAAGAAATTAATGTGATCTTTGCTACTTAGATGAGGTAAAATATTTTGTGAGGGGTCCACTTTTAAGGATTGTGCTTAGTTAATATTTTTTGCACTAGGTTAATGATTACTGTTTAGGTTATAAATGATATTTGTAATTTCTTGCCCCTACCTCCAAACACACAAGGTTAAAAAAAAAATTCCTGATGACAAAGAGCTGTATACCTAAATAATTATTTTGAATAATTATTCAGTGGCTCATATATGCCATGCACTATGCTGGGTTCTAATAAGAAAGGAGGAATAATATAAGATCTTTATAGTTTAACAGAGGGAGAGCGTGGGGAATATAAGTGAGGAAAAAGTGTTCTGAG
The DNA here is from genome assembly GCF_030435805.1 of Mustela lutreola. Lineage (NCBI taxonomy): Eukaryota > Metazoa > Chordata > Mammalia > Carnivora > Mustelidae > Mustela > Mustela lutreola. The sequence continues at coordinate 72,706,691 of NC_081295.1, forward strand.
GTCTATAATAGGAATATGTACCAGGCACTCAGTAAGAATTTGACTTTTATGGAGAAAGGAGTATATGAAATGAAAAGACTGGAGAAGTGTCTTCTAGAACAAATGGCCAGCTGGAATTATACTCAGATAATTTAATAATTATAAGTAGCCATCATTTATTGGTTCTCTAGGACTCTAGAACTAACATCATAAAAAAATTAATAGTTCTTCATTTAGCCCACAAATATTCATAAAGTATCTATTATGCGGTGGGCCCTGGTGATACTGTCATGAATGTCATGGTTCTTATCATTGACTGGGCTACAGTCTAGTGGGAGAGTCACATAATTTCACTGTGAGGTAGTACATGCCCCCCAAAATTGTGGTACTTAACCCCGAATATGGCCTGTGACTGGCCACATCACCAAGACATTTATGTTTGTCACAACGTAAAGAAGGATGCTTACTGAGTCATGGAATTTTTTTTTTTTTTAAAGATTTTATTTATTTATTTGACAGAGAGAAATCACAAGTAGATGGAGAGGCAGGCAGAGAGAGAGAGAGGAAAGCAGGCTCCCCGCTGAGCAGGGAGCCCGATGCGGAACTCGATTCCAGGACCCTGAGATCATGACCTGAGCCGAAGGCAGCGGCCCAACCCATCGCGCCACACTTGGCACTGATATTTTTAAATAAAAAGAGGCCTTTGCTTTTGTGCTATATTTCTTATCGTTAAGGAGCACCGTCTTGATTTGGCACACTGGAAAGTGGCCAGGGTTTTCCCATTACCTTCAAGCACTCATAACAGGTTAAGCTTGGTTCAAACCCTGGTCCCATCACTAATTAGCTATTAGGTTCTTGAATCAGTTATGTAACTCCTCTAAACTATACTTTCTCTGCCTATAAATGAGAGATGAAAATAGTGGGTAATTCCTAGGGTTTTGGTAAGCATTTAATGACATAATCTATGTAAAGTGCTTAGCATGGTGTCTGGCATGTGTTAGATGCTTGTTATATGTTTCAGGTAACTAACTTAAAAAAGTTAGGGATACTTTGCATAGCATGTTATTTTTTGTTATTTTGTCTTAAAGAGCTTTAATGAACCACATAGCAGTTAGTTCTCAAAATAACTCCAAAATAGAATTTTTTCTTATTTCATAGGTTAGGTGGAAATCTTGGCATTCTTGCCTGGCCTTGTTCTACCAACCAGGAAAATCATGCCTGCTCAAACCAGTGCTGGTAATGATTTCATAGAGAGTAATGCTATCCAGCTCTTTCCCATTAAAGTGGGATAATAAATATTTTCTAATCCCTCACTGTGTACAAAGCACTGTGCTAAGAATTCTAGAGATAAGAAACTTGAAACTGAAAATATTTTTATCCTTAAGTAGCTTATAATTTATCATGATAAATAAAATATTTCAATAACCATGCATAGAATGTATGGTAAAAAAAAAAATAAGAAAGGATCAAGTATTACTTAGCTTTGAGTCCATTAAGCTTTAAGATTTTCTGAGGGGTAAAAACCGTAAGATTGCAGTTGTTAGAAAGGCCTTTTTTAAGAGATGTTTTGAGCATTTTCCCCTACTGTTTTCCTTAGTTTTATTTGCAAGCTGGAGCAGGTATTAAAGATGAAGTGTTCTGGTGGGAGCGGTAGCCCGGAGTGCTTGAAGCATTGCTAATTTCAAACCTTGTAATTTAGTTAAATTGAAACATAACTGCATTTAGATGAATGGGCCACTAGTTTTGCTTCCCAGAGCAAACATGCCAACCTTTCATTACTTTTTGTCTGTGCTATGGCTTCTGTGTTATTCAGATCGGCTTGTTTACACATAATTGACTTGTTACGCTGGTGCAGATTTTTTATTTTGAAAAAAGGAACTTCAAAAACGTTAGGGATACTTTGCATAGCATGTTGCATCAATCATTTTACATTTTGAGGTGAGAATGAGGGAGGGATTTCAGGTAACTTGGCGTTTCCGTGGAAGGTGGTTTGTACTTGGCTCACGCTCTTACGAACCCATGAGTTGAGTAAGTGACACAGTAGGTCTGATTACAAATACAGTTTATCTTCATTTGGAATCCATGACTTCTATTAAATTTAATTACTTCCCCCGTGGCTTCTATTAAATTTAATTAATTTCCCCTGCAGCTGGCATAGTGGAGGTGCTGCTGCTAAATGAAGGTGATTGCTAATTGAGGGAGTTTCTGAGAGAGGTTTTACCCTTTCTCTTGTTTATCTGGAAATCTTTTATCCAGCCAGACATCTCAAAACATTACGGAGAAGTGGTAGGTTACAAAGTCATATGTGAGTTCATCACCGTTCCTTAGAAAATCTGCAGGTTTTTCTTTTCTTGTTGTTGTTCTCCTCCTTCAGTTAGCCTGTCTTTTTGGTGAGAGGCCAGCCTAGGATTATCAGGGAAGAAAACTGGCCCAGTCTTAACCTAGACTAGATGGAACGTGTTAGGCCTATCTATACATGGAGTTTTCTGGCAACTGTATCAAGGTTAATTGCTGCTCAGTTTCAAAAACCCAGAGAAAGGGAAGCAAAGAATTTGGCATTGCGAGCCGTGTGTTTGTTACTCATCCGACAATCATTTTTGGGGGACCCTCTCAAATTAGAATTAACATCTCCTTGTTAATGTAGTGTTTCTTACTGGGGCCGTACAGCTATAGTGGTAACACAAATGTCAGTATACATTCCTAAGGGAAAGCTAAAAAAATTACCAATCATTAAGAAAAAAAATAAAGATATAAAAATGTATACCTATTGCCATTGCATGGCTTTTCCAGCTTGGTCACACATTAATGTAGGAAACTTTTCCTTTTTTCCCTTTTAGGTTCTTTGACTAGTCTCATGATTCAATGGACCTAACACAGATTAATAGGAGGAAAGCAAATTAATTAGTACAAACGGGAGTTTGTAGAAATGGGAGTCTCAAAGAAGTGACCAAAGCAAGCATCTTTTATATTTTTTTAGACAAAGAAACAGTAAATTTGTGAAAAATTGACAAGCAAAAGGGTTTAGACTTAGGGTAGTAAATTAGTAAAAAAGTAACAAGGTTGTTTAGATAGCCTTCTTGGCCTTAAATTCCTGACCTCTGACGATAAGGGTGCCTATTACTCTCCAGGCGCAGGAAGGGTAGCTTCACCTTGAGAATTTATTTTTGTTTTTAGGGGGACAGAGGAGGGTCTGATGTTCTTGTTGCACTGGCTGTTTCTTTAGTAACTTTAGTTCAAAATGATTAGTATGCCAAAGTGGCATATTTTGGTGTGGCCTTCCCATCATTAAGAAGAAAAAATGTAGGGGCTCTTGGGTGACTCAGTTGTGAGGCATCTGCGTTTGTCTCGGGTCATGAACGCAGACCTGGGATCAAGTACCACATGGGGCTCCTGCTCAGTGGGAGGCCTGCTTCTCCCTCTCCCACTCCCCCTGCTTGTGGTCCCTCTCTTACTATGTCCCTCTCTGTCAAATAAATAAATAAAATCTTTAAAAAAGAAAATTAAAAAAAGAAAAAATGTATACCATAAATAAATGTACACTTATTTAATGCATTTTTATTTTCAGCCTTTCAATTTACAATACAAAGGATTTCTCATTTTGAGCCACAGTATGTCCCAGATATCATGTACACATGTGCACACACATTGTGTATATATATACATATATACATATATATTATGTATTTATATAAGATATATAATTTATATATAATTATGTACACATGTGCACACACATTGTGTGTGTTTGTGTGGTATATTTATATATATGTAATATCTATTACATATATATATGTATACATATATATATATATATGTTCCTAGCAGTCCAATGACATATTCTTTACACACAAATAACTGAGGCTCAAACTCTTGTCTTTTTTTCTCAGTGATTACCTGCCTATTTTAGTCATATGTGAAAATTCTAGTTTTGGAGAAAATTCTATTTTTCTTCAAATGGACAATATTCTTTTTATTTTATTTTATTTTTTTTTTAAGATTTTGTTTATTTATTGGACACACACAGAGAGGGAGCGGCAGGCAGAGGGAGAGGGAAAAGCAGACTCTTGCTGAGCAAGGAGCCCGGATGTGGGGCTCGATCCCAGAACCCTGGGATCATGACCTGAGCCGAAGGCAGACGTTTAACCGACTGAGCCACCCAGGTGCCCTGGACAATACTCTTGACAACAAACTCCTTAAAAAGTTACTTGCGGTGTTTTTCCTAATATCATTCTCTATGGTGGCAGGGCTAGGAGGATTTTTCTGGCAGAGTAAAAGAGAATTCAGCAAGGACTGTCACCTGTTTAGTGTATTTATGGCTCCAGAACAAGTTTTGCATATTTAAGCTTTACAAACTTCACAGATTTTTTCCCCCCTCCTACCTTTCTGGCCACTTCTGCTTAGCTCCAACTGGAAAGTCATTTCCCTTTCAACTTGAAATTTTAGTTTGCTGTCCTTGGTGTTTCAGGGCGGTCCTCTTCTCTTTTTTATTCTATACTTTCTCCTTGATTGTTTTATCTTATCTCACAGCTACCAGTGCCATCTATAAATCCTTTAATTATTCTAAATATAAGTCTTTTAAGTCCTGACCTCTCTTCTGAGCTGTTAAAACCAGAGCTGGGCAGTATTTAGAGTGATAAAACCAGATTTCATTCAGGAACTATTGTAGAACCACACAGAAAAGAGACCTGGTCTTAATTCCTAACTGAGCGGGAACAAGTGGGGATTCATCGCCAAGGAGCAGGGTGCATCTTGGTGGAGAGAAAATTTCTAAGAGGAAGTCTCAGAGGTAAGGGAGGATTCTGGTTGAACTGACTTGACGGGATTCTCACTAAAGGCAGGCAGAGTGTTGAGATCCACCAAGGAGGGTGGTGGCGGATGAGGGATTTGATCAGATACTGAGGTTCATCAGATGTGTAGGGTAGGGATTCTGGATAAATGGACTCTGCAGGAGTTTTGCTAAAATTGGACTATGCAGGTGTGGTAAATTGAGAAGAGGGCTTAAAGGAGCCTTTCTGAAGTTTGGTCAAGGAGTTAATCTTTGTCAAGCCCCCCGACCTTCCTTTCACTCCTTCTGTATCTCTGTTTGGTTATTTATTAGGCAAGCTGAAATAGTCAAATTCCTGTAGAAATCTTTATTTTCTTCCTCCAACCCCCACTGCTAATCTAGCCACAGTGTCTACTCTCTGAAGCCTGAGAGTCACTCTTACTCTGTCCCTCTCCTTGGTAAGCTCCCTTTACACTATAACCAGGTCTTTCTCCTTACTACATTTACCCAAACCTCACTGTTTTAGTCTATGCCACCTAGGTTACTGGATTTGCTCTGTAATTTACATAGAGTTCCTTCCAATCCGTTCTTCATAGAGCATATGTCTTTGAATGGTAATTATGATCATATTACTGTTCCCCTTTTTTCCTCCTCCTCCCCACTTCCCTCCTCCCCATCCCTCTAGTCCCTCTGCTCTTCCTGCCTTCTTCCCCTTCTCCAGGTGCCCATCAAGTGCATTGAAGAAGACTTACATGTTTAAGTGGAGTTTATTAATGATTTAGACTGAACTTATTTAAAGACAGTGTGCAAGTTACCTGTTGTTCTTTTTAAAGAATGACCAGAATGTTTTTAGCTACCACCATTTTAAAGAAATTAACCTTTTTTTCTTTGTGAAATGAGCTTCTCTTATTATTACTATGTTATTGTAACTTGATTTGCCAGATTTGTTTTAAACTTGCAACTTCTAAAATTCTGGGCTTTATAGTTCTGCTAAAAATACACATATGTGTGTTATTCACCAATGCTATCAGAATTTGAATTGCTTTTACAATAAATCTTGATTTTTCTTCTTAATTAGTTATTAAGGTTCCTGGTCGTTACTTAACTGATACTGTATTAAGGTACTGGCTACACTAATTAGAGCTATGAAAATGCAAGAGTCAATTAATGAATAAATTAGAGCTGTTTCCTTAACCCTTTATGTGCCTGTGAATGTCCTCATTTGCTTTACTAAGGGCATAGGTGGAGACTGCCTCACCATTTCTTTAAAAAAAAAAAAAATTATTTATTTATCTATTTAAGAGTGACAGTGAGAGGGAGAAGCAGGCTCCCCACTGAGCAGAGAGCCTGATGTGGGACTTGATCCCAGGACCCTGGGATCATGACCTGAGTTAAAGGCTGCCGCTTAACTGAGTCCCCCAGATGCCCTGCCTCACCATTTTTATACAGTTTCAATTTGAATATATTTTTTGCCATTTGTAAAGACATACTCTTATTATTTAGACTTTCACCACTGCGTAGGAGAAATGAATAGGTAATTGGTAGTGTACAAGCATCTGGGTTTAAAGTCAAGTAGGTGTATTTTATGAGCACTGGTGGCCCAGTTTTCTACAAAGGAGAGGCTTGTGGGTGGTTATGGGGTTGTGGGTGGGAGGCTGAGGGGCTTATTTTGAAGAGGCATTTGATAGCATGTACATGATTATTTCCTTGGAATGTAGTGTACCTGAGGTGATTTTGGGGACCTGAGAAAAGGGCGCTGAGATGTGAGACCATATGTCCCTCAATTCTGGTTCCATCAATGCGGAAGAAAGGAAGAGAATACGGACAGAGATAGGATAGTGAAAGCAGGAGCTACAAAGGGACTGTAGTTCAGAAGGGAGTAGGAGCTGTAGACAGAAATGAGGTGACTGTGGTGGCAGGGCTAGGAGGATTTTTCTGGCAGAGTAGAAGAGAATTCAGCAAGGACTATCCACCTGCTTAGTGTATTTATGGCTCCAGAACTAAGTTTTGCATATTTAAACTTTACAGAGCTGCATCTCTGTTCAGAATTGTAAATAGTATTCTGGAGTATTTTAAGGACACAACCGCCCAGTATTCATCTTTGCCTGTCTTTGCTGATATTTATCCAGATATTGATTCAGTACCTAATACTGGTCTTTGAAGACTTGTTGGTTGGCCTGGGTTTGGAAGTCTGAATGACCAAAGGGTTAGTGATGCTTCCTCTTTAGAAGTGGGACTTAGCATAGGTGTGAGTGTTAGTGCTGGGCTGAGGTTTCTTCTGAGCTGTGTTTTTAGGCTTTCTTTGTTGATGACTTCTATTTTGGGTGATGGTATGGACTATCCGTGCTTTCCTAACCTGTCTTATTACTATAATAGTGAATAACACCAGCTTCCTGGCTTTCCTATGTAACCACCCTGGACATACCTGCTTAAAGTACTAATTTTGTGATTACCTCTTAGGAGATCAGTTTTAGTGTGAATCTGTCTTTTTTAATCCTTTGTTTTTGGAACTGTGTTATACCTTTATTATGTCTTATTCAAGGAAGATGGATCTATTTGATCCCCAAGCTTACACAAATTAATACTTTACTAGGTTGCCTAGAGGAGCAGCATAAGGCCTTAATTGAAGGGAATGAGGGCTAGTCTTTGGGAGAGGAGCCTTGAGTGTGAGCCATGGTCCTCACCAGCATGAAAACAAACACTTCTTCCCAATTGGCTTAATTTTCTAATCTTTGGTTTTCTTACTCGTAAAAGAGCACTTTAGAACACCTAGACCAGACTGACCTAGCTCTTTCTTGAAGATTTCTACCCAATAGTCTGTTCTCCCTGAACTGCCTAAAGTTTTCATTTCACCTTTTCATATTCTCCTGAAATAGTCCACTTGAGGACTAATTTCAGTGATTAGGTCTCCTTTAAAAACATCAAATGCCTTTCAGAGACTTAAGTGGCTACCCCAAATTCATACTTTAGGTGGGCTATGAACAAAATCTTTATGACATTTATGACAAAGGAAATACAAACCTTTAAACAGATGAAGAGATGCTCAATTGCCCTTATAGAAATGCAAATTAAAATTACAGAGAAATGCCATTTGTTCACTTATCAAGTTGGCAAATATCCAGAAATTTGGTAACAGTCTCTGGAACAGGTTTTGGAAGCAGGCACTCTCTTGCACGCTGTTGTTTGCTGTGTAAAATAGAACACATACTCTAGAGGGTAATTTAGCATTGTAGATGGGTATAGCCAATAATACCTGTCCTGGGAATTTATTCAGAATAGTTATATACAAGATGTTCATTGCATTATTGTTTTCAATAGTAAAAGATTGAAAAGCCATAAAACATAAAATGTCCACCAACAGGGCAGTACTTAAATCAGTTTTAGTCTATTCATACCGTGAAGTACTCTCTAGAAGTTGGGGAAAAAAAAAAGAGGGGCACCTTTAAGTTTCTGCCTTAGGCTCAGGTACTGATCCCAGGATCCTGGGATGGAGCCCTGTCAGGCTTCCTGCTCAGAGGGGAGCTTGCTTTTCCCTCTGCTGCTTCCTCTGCTTGTGTTCCCTCCCTCACTCTTTCTCTAATAAATAAATTTAAAATCTTTAAAAAATAACAAATAAAAAAAGGGGCAGTTTCACATATACTGATATAGAAGGATCTTCAAGAGAATTTATTAAAGATAGAAAAAAAGGCGGCACCTAGGTGGCTCATTTGGTTAAGCATCCGGCTCTTGATTTCTGCTCAGGTCATGATCTCAGGGTCCTGGGCTCCACACTGGGCTTGGAACCTGCTTTAAGAGTCTCTCTCTCTCCCTCTGTTCCCTCTCTAAAAAAAAGGGCGGGGGAGAAAAAGGTGCCCGATAATGTATACAGTTTGCTAGGTTTTCCAATAAATAGGAGAGAAAATAAAGTGTATTCCTACTTTTTTTATTTGTGCATATATACATACAAAGAAATTTAGGAAGGATCCGCAAAATGCACTGTGGAAGGGGGAGTTTTTACTGTGTTCCTTTAATTTTTTTTTTTTTTTTAATTTGTGAATCATGAAAATACATTATCTATTGAAAATTAAATTCAAAAACTGTATGTTGGTGTGAGTTAATGACATTGTTTCCTTCTTAATGCTCATCTGAAATCAGTTTCACTTGGTTGGGGGTAGGAGTTGGGGTGTAGTTGATTGGGAAGGAAGGAGGACCTGAACAAATTGCAGGGCATTAAATCCTCAGATGAGACAGGATATGTCCATATCCTACAACGTGGGCATCTTGATGTCCTTTGGAGATTTGAAATTTAGGTAATAGGAGCTTTGCAAGAAATTGGAGGTAAAGGGATGCCAAAGGCTAATTTAAACTACTTGGGAATTTTGCCTACAGCCAGCAGACTCCAAACAAAGCAAGTAGCTAGCATGAGGACTTTCCTCCCTTTCCATTTTCCTGCTTCTTGTTTGAATCAGTATTTAAATCAGATTCAGAAGCAGAATTTAAAGTAATTCTTTGTATTAGCACATGGTTGAGGTTTATTACAGGCCAAATATATTTAATTATCTACTCTGGGAACCTTACTAATGTTTCGAAGTCTGTATCTGATTGCAGCTGAGTTTTCATTTTCAACAAACTAATTCTCAGACATTTGAAAGACTAATTGGGAACAGCATGTAATCATTTGCAGGGTTATAGACCCTGTCATTCACTGTGGACTTTACTCCTTCGTGTTTGGCCTGTTTTCTTAGTACTTTCTCTTTACTCTACAAAGAAAAGATTTTAGAATTCTGAATTTAGAGAAGATATCATGAAGATAGTATGTTAAAGGAGGTTGTATTACTGTAAACCTACTATGATTATTTCACAGTTGAATTAGCCTTTATACTAAGTCTGATTATTTCAAATTGTATCAGTGAATATTTTTTCACTTTTCTTAAATTCTTTTATTAAAAAATATATATTGACCTCTTGACAGGTGCCATAATTTATTTATGGCTCTGGGAATTCACTGGTGAATTAGACAAAATTTGTGCCTTCATTTAATTTGTGATCTTACAGATGAAAGTGTTATCTGTGTTTATTCATAGTCCCCACATCCCCTTTGATAATTTCAATGTAAAATATTTCAAAGAAGGAAGGGAGGGGAAAGATGGATAGTTGTTCAACTTTTGTTTCTCTCCTAAACATTCAGTTCCAGTTATTCAATAACTTGATATCATCATTAATCGGAATCTTGATCTCGTAAGAGATTTTTAAATTTTTTACGGGACACCTGGGTGGCTCAGATGGCTAAAAGTCTGCCTTGGCTCAGGTCATGATCTCTAGTCCTGGGATCGAGTCCCACGTTGGGCTCCTGGCTTAGCAGGGAGTCCGCTTCTCCCTCTCCCTTTGCCTCTCCCCCTGCTCATGCTCTCTCTCCATCTCTCTCTCTCAAATGAATAAATAAATTAAAAAATATATTTTTTTCATTTTTTAAAGTAATTCCTTGATTGCCTTGAAGTCCTTTGTAAGCACATCTCAATGTGCCCCTGTTATTAGAAATATATCATGGTCTAATGGAAAGAACAAAAGATTTGGAGATCAGACTGGAATACTGATCCATTACAATGATTAAATGGTCGTATTTAAGTTACCTTTTCTTTGAACTTCAGTTTCAATGGGAAAGCAAAAATTACCTCCCAGAGTTGATGTAAAAGTTGGAGGTGTATCTGTAGTGTGTCTGGCATACAGTAGGAGTTCTGTAAGTGCTAGCCAGTAGTGGGCGGTGTGTTCAAGTCTCAGGCTTGGAGTAGTAACTCCTTTTTAAGGCTTTTCTCAGCCTTCACACTCAGGATACATTTTAGGTTTTTCTCAGCATAGCTTGGCACTTGGGGCAGCCTTAGTTAACTCTTCTTATCTCTTTTTAAGTTGATAGAGTGTTGCATCTGAGGTGGGCAGCAGCTCTTTGATTTGATCCCCAAATCAAAGGAGGTAAGATGAAGGCACATGAAGAGAGAAGTAGTTAGTTGGACAGAAGTAGAGATAAGTGTGAGTGGCTCTCTCTTTCCCATTCCCTGCCTGTGGCAAGCAGTGAGCTGTTTCCCTAATTCAAACTTCTCTGTGCCCTGGCAGTGATAAAACACATTATTCTTAGAGAAATCCCCGCTGGTGATTGCTGTTTCAAAGAAGAAAGTTCCAGTAGAAAAATTATTATGGTATGGAGTCTTAATGCGTGTGTAAGAGTAGGTAGAGTGAAGATCCAGAAATTGGCATCCATTTAAAAGTGGCATGCCAAAAATTCATTTATTTTTTTACTCCTGAGCAGAGTGGAAGTGTTAGTGGGGGTCACCCACAGACAAGACTCTCTTTTGAAATCTCTGTGATGTGAAGCAGTAATGAAGCCTAAGGAACCTAAGGAACTTGGGCTCCATTGAACCTTGCGCTTCTAGGAGTAGCGCCACCTTCTGGCCAATAGTGGGAGCTGTCTTTTTCTAGTTCACTCATTCACGCAGGGCACATAGGCTATATCCCTGTGGCCCCACTCCCTAGCCCAGTGGGATCTGCACTGCCTAGACTTACTTTTGGATGTGCCTTTATTATTTCTTCACCTGCTGCTCATTTAATTTTAGCTTATACATTTCTTTCTAGCAGAAGCTTCTTTATCTCTATTCTTTTCTCTCCTCCAATTTTTGGCCAGCTAAATTTTGGGGAAAACCTTTCACAGAAGCAAGATAACATGATGGTTAAGGCTGTGGAGTCTTAGTGCATGGGCTTTAATTCTCTTCCTACCTGGCGATATTGGGCAAGTTAGCTTGTACTCTGTGGTTTTGCTTTCTATAAAATGGGGAAAGCAATACCTACCTTACAGGATTATTTTGAGGCTAAAATAAAATAATGTATGTGAAGCGTTCAGCATATAATTTTATGGGAAAAAGTTACTCAGTGATTGTTAGCTTTATTGTTTAGCTGCCACTCTGCCCTTTCATTTATGTGCCATAAATAATCTCAGTTGATGAAATTAGTGTCAGGATATACTCAAAGCATGGAAAAGAAGAGGTGTTTTAGAGAAAGTAGCTTTACATCAATTTCTAAAGTGAGGAAAAATGTCAAAAGTTGTCTTCAGAAACTTCATATATCTCTAAATATTCCTCCTCCACAAATTTTCAAATTTGCTTTTCTTTAAGCTGTAACAGGTGAGATATATTTTAAAAGATTCCTTCATTTGGATCATTTTAGTGTTTTAATTGCTCATGTTTTTTCCTTTGTCATTTTCCACTTTAAATACAGAATTTTAAAAGTATCTTTTAAAACTTGATTTAAACTACCTACCAGTGTTTAGGAGTTTTATACACTATTTTGGAAAAATGTTGGTTGAGACCCCAACCAACCAACAAAGTTGATTGAACAACTGACAAATTATTTTTTCATTTACATTCTTTGTCCCTTTACCTGTGATTCTCCAAAACTCCTAAGAAGTATAAATCTTGTCTTTCTTAATTGTCTTTTTTTTTTTTTTTTTTTTTTTTGGCAAGCCCATTAGTTGGCTTCTTTCCCTCAACTGCAGTACTAATGCCAAAATGTTTGTTTCTGGTGTGGTTTATTTGAGAGCTCAATTTTTACTAGAAGACTTTTGATCACTAGAAAGCACATAACAGCTTGTTTTCATTATAATTTCTAAGTGGTGAGTCTTCTGAAAATTTCTGTCCAGCTTCACATAGTGGCCAAACTATTCTGATACTACAGGAGTTTACTTTTTTCACAAGCAGTCATGATTGCTGTCCTGCCCTTTGATCCATCAACTCTTTGTGACTTGTCTTTTAAAAGTAAGCTCTAATGATTGTTTGGGTCAGCATGTCTCTTTCAAGTAACAGTTAAGGAACTACTTTAAAGTCCCCCACTAGCAAGATGGGAATCTATCATCTTCTTTCGTCAGCTGACCCAGGCTCTTCTGTGAGACTATTGGTCTTTGTCCAGCTTCTCCCTAGATGCTGTAGTAGACTCAGATCTAAGTCATTGGCTAATTATGTTGAGATCAATTTCACATAAAAAAAAAGTTGTTAAAAATTAAAAAACAACAGCAACCCATACTATTAGAGTTAGTTGTATCATACACCTCCAGTCAAACCTTTCAGCCTCAGGTGACCGACTAATTTAGGATAAGCTATTTAATTACATGTTTATGGGGCTCAAAATATTATACCCTATCGGGATGACCATTGTAAATCTAGCTTTTGGAAGTTTTAAGCTTTGAAGTGGTTTTAAACAACTGTAGATCCCATTTGAGAGAATCTTAGCCCTAGTTGTCATCTTGATTTTTATGTGAAGACAGAAGACTGGTGTGGTTTACACATGAGGAATATTTAATTCCTTTCTTGAAGTGAAATAATTCTATTTTTCCAGATTCATTTTGGAATGGACTAGCATAAGAGAGATTTCAGTACTTTGGATTTGATTTTTTTTAATTAGTTTACACTTACTGAGTTTTGAAGTGCCATCATGCTTCATTTAATACTCATTTAATACTTTAATATGTTTCTGTTAAATACTTTCATATATATATATGAAATGTATGTATATATATGGCAAGTTCTATGCAAGTAAATAAACTGAGATTTCTGGAAGTTAAGAAGTTTGCTTAAGGTCATATAACTCTCAGGTGGTGGGTCTACTTTGCTATTGCTCACAACTGTGTTCTGCTGTCCTCTCTAGTGTCAGTTTCTCCAAAAAGGATGTAAGGGTGTTAAGAAGTATTTAGTTAAGCCCTAGTATGTGTTGTTTTGAAATGGAGTGAAAGGCTTATTAAGGGAAGCCCCACGTGCCTTCTCTATCCACAGCTGGTTTGCTCTGGAGAAAAAGCCACAGTCATGCTCAGAGACTGTGGTTTTTACTAGATCCATCAGCCTCCTCAGAGAGGCTGTGAGTTGTTCCAAAGACAGAATAATATTTATGCTGCAGCTCATCTCCGTTCTTCCGTAGGCTAGTTTGTCATCCTCCTACAGGGTAATTTTTACCCATGTAGTTCCTATTCCAAGACCGTTGTCTAAATGGATTAAAAAATAGTTCTCTCAGTAATGATTGGTTAGTGATGGTTGGGATCAGATATCTTGTCTAGGAATGCGTAGGAGATTTCTGACTTGGGAGATGGATGACTCTATATAAAACCTTTTAAAAGAAAGATGTCTTGGGGCACCTGGGTGGCTCAGTGGGTTAAGCTGCTGCCTTCGGCTCAGGTCATGATCTCAGGGTCCTGGAATCGAGTCCCGCATTGGGCTCTCTGCTCAGCAGGGAGCCTGCTTCCGTCTCTCTCTCTCTCTGCCTGCCTCTCCGACTACTTGTGATTTCTGTCAAATAAATAAATAAAATCTTTTAAAAAAAATAAAAGAAAAGATGTCTTGTTTTCTCAGTTATGGTTTATGCATTGTGTTCCTGTGACTTTTATATGCTGTGCCCAGGTGACTTATCTATATTTACTCAAAAGGGAATAAAAATTACTTAGAAATTTCTTTTAAAAAAAAAAAAAAAAAGCCAGGGCGCCTGGGTGGCTCAGTGGGTTAAAGTTTCTGACTTCGGCTTAGGTCATGATCCCAGGGTCCTGGGATGGAGCCCTGCATCGGGCTCTCTGCTCAGCAGGGAGCCTGCTTCCTCCTCTCTCTCTCTCAGCTTCTCTGCCTGTCAAATAAATAAACTAAACTAAAAAAAAAAAAAAAAAAAAAAAAAAAAAAAAAAAAAAAAAGGCGGAAACCCCCAAACTGTTAGAAAATGCCTTAGAAATAAAAATTTAAAATAATATTAAAAGTAGGGTAGAATAAAGTTACAAAGTCAGAAAACAATTAAATGAATACACTTGGCTTAAGAAAGAAAATTTAAAATAAAAGTTTATAGTAAAAATACAAAAGCAGAATTGAATTACATTGAGTCACGTGTGTTATTTGTGAACACAACATTGGTTTAGACTAATCTTAAGCTTCATGCTTTTGGTCAGATGACTCAATTGAACTCTTCATGAAAGTATTAATTAGAAAATGTTGGATTGATGTTCTACCTCAAATAGTTTGATTTTGCGAGTAACATAGAGACATAGACATATTTTTATATGGTTTGAATGAAATCTGATAATCTCAGCAATTTGTAAGGTGTTTGGATGATTCTACAATGTTATATAAAGCATGTTAGTCAAGGCCCATTGCTACAGAACAATAAATGCACAGAGTCCTAGAATGAAAACTTGTATTTGTTTAGCTGTGTCTCTAAGAACTGCTCTCAGTTACATTATTGCATTTGCAAATGTACTAAAGATGGACTTTGATTTTATATATTACAGTAGTAATTCATAAAAGATGTATTTATATCAGATTATTTAAAAAAAAACAAATCCTGTTTAAAATACCAGAGTATTTATACAATAGCACATTATCACAATTTACCTATTTTGTAAGTAAGGAATAACTTTCATTTTTATGTGGGATTTTTGAATTTCTGTTTGAGCTTTTAAAAATAAAATCCTTTGAAAATGGTTATAGAGGAGATGAGCCATGGTGGTTTATGGCAGCTCTCACAAATTGTATTTAGGTAAAACTAAGGAGTTGTGTTGTCAGCGGACTTTCTCTCTTCCTTTCCTCTCCTTTTTCCTCCCTCCCTCCCTCCCTCCCTTCCTTCCTTCCATCCAGTAACAGAAGTAAGAACATACGTATCTTTCTACAAAGACTGGGAGTGGAGAATAGTAAACTTTTTCATGAGAATGTTAGGAAACCATAGTAGCTACACCCCATCCTTAGACTAAGTCTTACTCAGTTGGCTATTTCTCCCGGCTTTACAAGGATATCTGTGATTTAAAAGGAGATCTCATGTTAAGATTCAGTTTGTTCCATTACTTAAATGAGATTTTATAAGAGACAGTTGCTTCATTAAAAAGGAAAGAAAAACAAGCAATTAGATCAAGTAGAAGGCTAGACTGTTTGATGGTTTAACATGAACATGTCTTGAGCTTCATAATGAGGCTGCCTCAACTGAAATGCAGTTTCATTTCGGTTGATATACTTTTGGCATTATTTGTAGTATCTGATAAATTTTAAAATGTATTTTTAAGAAACTGATTTCATTCTCACATCATCAGTTGTGACCACTAATTGAGCTGGAGAGATTAGAATCTGTTGTCTTAATTATTTATTGAATAAAACATTTTTCAGGCTCTTTAGCTTACCACGATAGTTTGTATTCTTCTTCAAAATATTTTAGATTTGATAGATACTTGTGTTTTAAGACTGTACATTTATTTAGCATTTATAAAGTACTCTGGAGAACACTGCCAACAATATAAAATCTGCACATTTACACAATAATTAAGATTACGAAAGACTGCTATGCTGATTAATATTTTTATGTGGGATTGTGGGATAGGCATTACGAGGGAGTTCACAGTATATACTTGTTCTTTCTGGAGGATGCCATGTATATGCATATCTCCAGACTTTTGCTTAGGCATACTTGGTGTTAGACTGAGGTTTTAGCACACACTAGGCTGCTTAATCAATATTTACTGATTTTATGTCCCCTTTTTCCTTATGTGGCCTTTCTTGTTTTTTTGCCATGATGGATTCTTGCTTATATTTCAAGGTCAGATCTAGAAGTCACTTTGTTGTGGCTTTCCTTCTTTTTTGTTTACAGCAGAATTGTGTGTGTGTGTGTGTGTGTGTGTGTGTGTGTGTGTTTTACCCTCTCCTGTAGTACATACCATGCTGCATTAGTTATTTTGTCCTTTCTGTCTTATTCTGCTATCATTAAAGATCTGTGACATGTTTTAGTCATCATTGCATCACCAGCACTTAATACACTTTGTGACGTATAATAGGCACTCAATAAATGCTTGTTGAATGAAATGAAATCAAACGGGGTTCAAAAGAGGATGACTTGGGACTAGAACTAACATATATTGATTACCTAATCTGTATTTAGCAATTCACTGGTTACTTTAGAATTTAGTGCCTCTATACTATTTCAAATAATCTTGGGACAAAGGAGGTACTATTACTGTTTTACCTTAGACAAAGAACCTATGGTGCTAATGAGGGCAGAACTAGGCTCTTCCTCTTCTTTCTCCTATCAGACTATCTTAAGCTATCTCCTGAGAGATTCTTTTTTTTTTTTTGTAGATTATCTTTCCTTTTGTTTTCTTAAATCATTGCTAAGCTGAGATGATAGAGTCTACTATTTTCAAATCTAAGGTCTTTGCTTAAATTGCTCATTACGAAGATATACCCAATTTTGCACTCGTTTTTCGAGGTGATTCCATTATTCCTATAGGTAACCTTTTTATCATCACAATCACATGTAAAGTCTTACAAACTATTGAGGTTTGAATTCTGATCCTTTATGACTAAAAGGTCATACTTAAGAAGTAAATTAAAAACATGAAAACTACACCTGCAATGTAAAATAAACTTTATATAGCATTGGCTATTATGCAGACATAACTCATCATGATGGAATTTCTCAATTGTATTTGATCTTTATTACTGTAAGTCTTTCAAGGCAGAAATCATCTAATTCACACCTCATTGAGAAGAGTAAGTTTGTTTTCTGAGTTATTAAGGTAAACTTCTAGAAAGGACTTTATTATTTTTTTCTTATTAACAGATACCCTCTTCCTTTAAAACCCTTCTCTGCCTCTGTCTTACCACTAGAATGCTCTAGAATGCATTATAATGGGAATTATATTTCATAGAGGAGATGGGTGGGCTAGGTTTCTAGTTGCCAAGCTTTATTTTGCTACTACCTTGGAAGTGGTATTTTTACTTTTTTTTTTTTTTTTTTTTTTATCATAGTCTAGCCCTTGCTTTCATAAAGGTAAATTTTAGTACCTTATTTCCAGGTTATTGTTATTTTTTAATTAGTAGGAATGGTCACAGAATATGAATCTTTATTTTTATCAGGAATGCCTTGGAAATTTTGATAGTGGTGACTTGTTCATTTGTTAGGAATAGTGCAGTAGTCAGTCCTAGGTTTATACCTGCTGGATACCCTGTGGTTCCTAAGAGGTTGCTCCTACTTCAGATACTCTGTCCTTGAGGTTTGCTCTGCCTGGAATGAGTCAACCACAGATCTTCACACTTTTCTCCTTCTTCTAGTCATTCCAGCTCTTCTTTGAGAGGTATCCCCTCTACTGTTTGGCATTACATTCACAGATCCACCTGCTGTGTTCTACCTGAACATTTCATTGTCTTGTTGATCTTGGTAAGCTCAGAATAGTGCCTAGCATTAAATAAATATTTACAGAGCAAACTGGAAGTTTGTACAGTTAATGGTAGGCTTGTGGTCTTTTCAGTAGTCTATTAATGATGTGCATTTTTAGATTGCTGGGATTGCTTTCCCCCTTGGCTAGGGGTACAATGCTTAGTGATGGGGCAGTCCTGCTCTAGAATTCCAAGCAGCTAATTGATAGAATGGACTTGGTGTTGTCCCCAAGCAAGTAAATCCATGAAATTCTTCTGAAAAGAAAATGAAATACAAAACAAATTTTTTAATGATTTACTTCTCTGTATATGGAAAAGGCAGTGTTAAACATTTTGTTTATAATGTCTTATTAGCTGATGGTGATAGGTGCTACAGGAAGTGAGGAGGCTGGTGGATGGCAAAATTAAGAGAAAGGACTGATTCTGTTGTGGTCATCCAAGAATTGACAAAGATTTCTGATTTTACTTCAAGGAAGTAATTACTTCGAGGTAATCAATAAATTAAATAAATCTATCTAATTAACCCATAGATCTGTTAATTAAATCACAAAAGTTTTGTAAGTCCTCTTCATAATTTACACTGTGTCTTCTTCCTAGCAGATATTCTGCCTTTGTCTAGGAAGCAATGTGGACATTTTTGCTTTCCCATATCTTGACATAACCTTCAGACTGTCAGTAATGGTAGGAAGTGTGCTGTCGGAGAGGAGTAGCTCTCTGATCATGAATGTAATTGCCTGGTGTTTCTTGTACACCTTAATAAGGTAGGTGGGAGAACATGGTGGTGAAGAGGAGCTCTGGAATCAGGTGACTTGGGTTAAGTCCTGGAGCTATCATGGCTAGTTGTGTGAACTGGGCGAGTTATATAACATCTCCCTATGTTTTCTTATTTGTGAAAATAATAATAATAGTGCTTACTTCCTCGAGCTACTGTGATGGTTAAATAAGATCTTGTCTGTAAAGTACATAAGCACTCCACTTTCTGGCACATTCTAAGTGACAGAAGTGTTAGCTCTCCTTGCTGTTGTTATTAATACAGTGTGTGCTGGCTCTTCACACTTAACCTGTTCCTATCCAGTACTGATGCACATTAGAACACATGATGGGAGCGGTGGGAGGTGGGGGTGCCTGGGTGGTTCAGTTGGCAAAGCAACTGCCTGCAGCTCAGGTCATGGTCCTAGAGTTCCAGGATCGAGTCCCACATCCCACTTCCAGCTCAGCGAAGAGTCTGCTTCTCCCTCTGACTCTACCCCTTCTTGTGCACTCTCCCTCATTCTCTCTCTCTCAAATAAATAAAATCTTAAAAAAAAGCCAAAACGCACGTGATGGGGAGATATAGTAAAGTAAAGGGAAATCATAATCTTTCAACTTCCTGGTGTTTCATGTTTTGAAAGGAGAGCTGGTGTCTCACCCCTGGCCACGCTAGCTTGGTGGACAACTCCCTGCTGGAAGACGGAAATATATGAATACCAGGAACAGTAAAGGCTCTGAATCTTCATTCAGAAGAAATGTGTCAGTTTTTTTTTTTTTAATTTTTTTAATTTTAAAGATTTTTATTTATTTGTTAGAGAGAGAGAGAGAGAGATACAGAGCGCAAGCACAGGCAGACAGAGTGGCAGGCTAGAGGCAGAGGGAGAAGCAGGCTCCCTGCCGAGCAAGGAGCCGGATGCGGGACTCGATCCCAGAATGCTGGGATCATGATCTGAGCCGAAGGCAGCCGCTTAACCAACCGAGCCACCCAGGCGTCCCAATGTGTCAGTTTATTAAAAATAAATAAATAAATAAATAAATAAACAAAGTTTTCTTGACAGTTCTGTCTTGGATTGGGAACACTGGATTAATTTCAAGTAAATCAAGAAAAAAGATGATTTTATAAGCTTGTCTAATGCAGGAACAAATGGTTTTGTTTTTCATTGTTTTCACTTCCTCCCCCAAAACATGGGTTATAAGAGTCTTTTTAGTTACAAATGACAAGATAAAGTGACAAAATGGTTCAGTAGAATCTTCTTTTGAAACTGTTAGGTTTTATTCCTATATAATCTTAAAGATGTGGTAAATACTGGAAATCCTAATATTTTATTCATTTTTTTTTTCCTCAAAGCAAAGAGCATTGGAAGGCCCTTGGTGTGTGATGGGGTCATAGGCAGTTATAAGAAGCTATAAGGATTAGGCTACATTTGAATTTTTCACTTAAGAAATAATTAAAATCCACTGTTGGGTGCTGAGAAGAATAAAAAGATGAATAAGGCCTAGATGTTGCTTTCAAAGGGATTATAGGGATTGAATAAAATACTAGAAAAATAGCTTTAATAGAAAGTAGAAGGCAGTAGATACTGAAAGAAAACTACAATTATTGATCCTTGAAAGGTATTACTTCTAGCTAGGGACCTCAAGGAGAGCTTAATTAATGAACTGGTGTTTGTGCTGGGCCTTGAATGGATACACATTGGAAGTCATGAGGGGGAAGCATCTTCGTCAAAGGGACTAGAATGTGCAAGGACTAGAGGACTGATTATGGGAAGCAGTAAGTCCTAGTTTATTTCTCAAGAATGCTAATCCTGAGAAGTAATGTGTGCAGAGAGGTTTCTATGGTGAAATTCAGTTGGGAAACTTGATAGACTTCGTATGCCTCCTACAGATGGTTCAGTATTAAAGATTCTGAGATATCTTCTATTAAAACAAGTATTTAATATTGTTTACGGTAGCTTTTTAAATCATGAAACCCTCTTTTTTAGTAAATTGCATGAAAATGTTGTGAAACAATTTCAGGTAGACCCTGACTGGGAGATGTTGGTCTGTGAAGGTAGGTTGGGAAAGGGTGGTGGAAAGTTTGTACATCAGAGTGAAGCTTTTTGATGTGGGTGAGTCATGGTCTGGTGTACTCTTGAGGAGAGTTCATCTGGGGACTGTACATGAAATGGGATGGATTGGAGACTGGGAAGAGTTGTGTGGAGGGGCATTCAGTAATATGCCTTTTCCAGCAGACTAGGTATGAAGTGATGTTGGTCTCGCCTGGGCTGGTAAGTAAAGGATCTTCTAAAAGAAGAGCCAGCAGTTCTTTGATGTCAGTGGACTATGGCAAATATGACAGAGTCTAGATTGGCTTTTTGATTCTAAAAATCTCCTCCACCCTCCATTTCCTATCTTTGAAATCAGGAAGTATCTTAGCGGTTAGTCGGTTAGTCGTTGTTTAGTTGCCAGTGCCTTTCTGAGTGGCACATAAAGTGAGGTTTGTGAAAATACCATTGTTGTCAAGAGAGCTTTCAAGATAAAGGAATAATGTTTGCCAGAGAGTAGCTTGGGGTTTAGTTTCTAATGGTGTGATGTTGGCCACTCCTTTTAGGAAGAGGACACTGGAAGAGTGTCCTCTTGTTGTCACTGGGGCCAAAGGATATGTGCTGTGTTTCAGAGAAAATGAGCGACTAAGGCATTAGGACCAGGATTCCCTCATGAGTTTGGCCATGGGCTTTCTAAGCTGTCAAAACAAGTGAGGGAATCCTTCTGAACTTTCACTTATTTATTTACCTAGTCCTATTTTATCCAGCTGTGAATAGTATGACGTTGGGCGAATGCTCTCTGTTGAAAGATACAGACCTTACCTTCACTCTTCCAGTAACTAACTTGGCGAGGTGAGCCGAACCAAACTTCCTGTCTAAAAATGCTTTTTCAGTGGTTGCCATTCTTTCTCTTCAGTAGCTCTTTACACAATAGCTGTAAAAATAAAACCTCTGTATCACAACATTTTATTTGCTGTGGTTCTTTTAAATAAGTTAGTTTTTTTTTTTTTCTTAAAGATTCAAATAAATTGAAATATATGTGTTCCTTCCCATACGTTCTATTCCTATAGGTCTACAAAACTTAAGAAATATTTATTAGAAAACACCAGCTCCCTCCTCTCCGGAAATATTGATCCAGCGGACTATCATGAAAAGGCAAAAAGTTTATTTGGTATATAATTCTTAAGTTGCTCTGAAATATATTATTCGACTCTTTATACCTGCATAAAAGTTAATGTCATGAAACTCATGATCATATTTTTTTCTTGTCTTACTCTGCTGTCCCCACTGCTTTGATGAAACAAAACTATTAAAAAATAAAAGTCTCAAAGCATGTCCATAAT
This sequence comes from Mustela lutreola, assembly GCF_030435805.1. NCBI lineage: Eukaryota > Metazoa > Chordata > Mammalia > Carnivora > Mustelidae > Mustela > Mustela lutreola. Next base: position 72,728,736 of record NC_081295.1, read on the forward strand.
GATTTGATAGTTTAGTCACTTCATAAAATGTTAAGCTCTTCTTTTTCCCTCTTTTAAATTTTAGGTTGATAATGTTTCCAGTTCATGAGAAGAGTCTGAAAGTAGTTTTGGTTCATTGTTGCTTACAGCTGTTGTTACTAACCAATGGCCAGATCTTGCAATGGGAGAGACAGACAGACAGACCAACTGGTGAAGGGTGGGAGGGAAGGAGGGGAAAAGAATTCCTAAATAGTTTCCACTTTTTAAATCAGAAAAGCTGGACTTTCCCAGGTTTTCCAGCCAGACATTTTAATATGATCTTAGGTGCTCAGAAAAGATCACACCCAACTTGACTCATCAAAGGGTTTTTAATTGGCAGAGAGAGCTGAACCTGTTTTAAGATGGCTGTGTGCTAGGGTTGAGTTTGAACCACATAGATTAGGGAACAAAGAAGAGTAATTTTGAAAATTTTTCTTTTAGCACAGTATGTATACCGCTGATTGCCTAGGTTATTATGTGAGTCACTTCAACCTCTTAACCTCTGTTTTTCAACATTTCTAAAGAGCAGCAATGCTTAGTTTATTTTCTAAAAGACATCTGTGATACTTTTTATTTTGAGTTCTCGGGGGAAAAAAAGCATTCAAGGGACCGATGTGTTAGTTAAGATCTTTTGATTATAGACAAAGGTCTGACTGTTTGGCGGGGAAAGGGAATATATGAGAAAGCTACATGGGAATGTAATGAAGTCCAGGGATGAACTGAAAAGTAAACAACAGCCACGGGGAGGCCAGGCATGCAGTCTGACCTCTGGAACGAGAAGAACTGGGACACGAAACCCCTCAGGGCGCATCTTCATTTTACTTCTCTATTTCTCTTTGTGTGTTGGCTTCAGTTTTCTTTCTTTGAGGTACACCCTTTTTCTCACCCTTTCTCATACAATGGTACGATCATTGAGAGTTCCCAGATTTTAGGTCATGATTTTTGTCAGCGGAGTGAGTCTTAATTGGGTCCAAAATTCCAGGCAGAGAATCCTGTTGTGTTGGGTTTGGTCCCACCCACCCTGGTGCCAATTCACTGTGGTAAGGGAACAAGGTCTGTGGGCCATACGGTGCAGCAGCCTGAATAAGCATGTTGATTAGGGGTGAGGAGGCAGTAGAACCACCTTGAGATAGCTGGGGGCTGGGCCCAAATCCCATGTGTGGCCGCTGTAAAAAATAATGACTTGCATGTTACTTAGTTCGCAATTTTCTGAATAAATTGTCAGTACTTGTATCTGGATGAATGTTCATAGTGGCACATGTTTATTTTTCCAAAGTGAGGATAAGAAATTTTTGTGGTACTTCAGTTCACAGGTAGTTATATTTGTTACAGGGAAGTGGAGAAGATTGGGTTTTTATTATAGTGATTATGAGGTAATAAAATCATTTGTACACATACACATGCTTGCACACACATGAGAAGTATGACATTAAGTTCATAGCTTAAATAACAGATTAAAACATGTGCATGGGGAAAATAATGCATCATGAAAAATTAAACGTAACATTTTATCAACGCACTTTAGAAAATCTAGTGTACAACTGGGGTTGTAGGCTGAAGCAACTCCATACAAAGCAGCTCTATTGGCTACTGGTTGCTGGCCTGGACTCAGAGGTGGGTAAGCCTTTGTATGTTGCTTAGCAATGTGTGTGTGTGTGTGTGTGTGTGTGTGTGTGTGTGTGTGTATGTGTTTGAATGGATCTAGCCTCATGAATCATGAATTGTTAGTTTATAAGAGTAAGGTGTTCTTACAAGCCTGCCAGAACGGTAACCAAACCCAGACCTTTTTTATACCAGAAGGATTTTAAGAACAGAATTGTAGCTTCTCAGATTTATTATGGAGCTTGAAGAATTATTATGTGATGATAATTCTGTCATTATAATCAACCTCTAACTTTGCTTTTTGTATGCAGATCTTTGTGATCCCAGCTAAAGAAGAACAACATTTCTGACTAATTCTACTATTTAGCAATTCATTTTGAGTTTATTGTGTGGAGTGGGAAGCAGAGAGGGGCATTCTTGTATATTTACCAAGTCTCTCCTTCATGAAATGGATTGTAACTCTGGAAGGGTGAATGCCTGAGAAGATAGTCTTGAGTGCTTTGTAAAAAATCCTGTTCTTGCTATTTAACACGTTTCAAATCTTTATCAGAACAGTATTTCTGTTAGATTAAAAAAGAAGAAGGAAAGGAAAACACCCAACCACACAATAGTTTCTTATTTCCCATCTTATCTTATTTCCACATTTTTGGATGACAGACCGACTAATATATTCTGACACAATCACCAATGAAAAAAATACTCATGAGATGTTTCCGAGAGATGTTTCCCTCTTCTGCTTTCATTCCCCCTTTTCTCTAGCTTTCCAAGTTCATAGACTCAAAAATTATATTTTCCAGTTTTATATTATGTGGTGAGATTGTTTTCTACCCTAAACTTTGTTGCTTTATCATTTTTAAAAAAGGTAAACTATTTTAATGGTTTTCTCTACCAGTTCATGTACAAAAACTATAGTAAACTTTTGTTTACTGTCAAGTCAAAATAGTGATTTTAAAGAATCTGAAAATGAATGATTTTGTTGTATACAAGCAACCAGCAAGTGACGTAGGAAAACTGGTGAAGTCTGAGAGAGATAGACCGGCCACTGAAGTAGGAAGAAAGGGTCTCTCACCTGGGTGTAGAGAATCTCTTCCAAATACTGAAACTGGATTCTGTCATTTTGGCCAGAGTTGAAGATGATTATACTAAAAGCAGCCATCTAATTTCTATCTTTACTGGTGTTTTTCTGACTGGGGTATAAGCTGCATAATGCATGGTTCCCCAACACCCTGTGGCTTTCTGTCCTATGCTATTCCCATAGTTTGAATGTTCTCCTTCAGCTGTTGTTGGCAAAAATGTGTATGGCTTAGTCTTAATGCTGCCATTTCCATAAAATCTTCTCAACCGTAAGTGGCAAATGTAGGATTGCTTCCCTGCCATCTTCTGAGCACTTACATAATTTTGCTCACACTTTCTGTTGTAATTACCACAGATTGCTCTGTGTAGTTGTGTTTTGTATCCTTGCCCAGGCTTCTCCATGGAGCTCTACACTCTCTGAGAGTATCAACAAGGTCTCATTTGTCAAAGCATGATCCGTGTATCTACTGGAGAGTCTTGGATTTAGTAGGTGGTAATTAAACATTTATTGATTTTAAACCACTGTTGATTCACAGATCAAAGAAGGGAAAATATACCTTTTAGTTTTTTACTAGGAAGACTTTCAGGCATAATTGTACAAATCAGTTTGGAGACCTGTGTTTATATTAAATGATTAATTTCACTCTGTGTCAGAATAAAAGATTATTCCCAGAGTTTCAGCCTCACTGAAACAACGTATATATTTTTCTGTCAGTTTGTCATAGTTGTTTAAGTTGGCTCTTTTTTTTTTTTTTCCTCTGTAAACTTTATAGCCAATGACAACATTCCCTTCCCCCTTTTAGGGAGAATAGGCAGCGATATTTTAAGCCATGTGCAAAGTGGACTAAGTATATATGAACTAAAGTTTGGAAAGGTAATGGCATAGACTCACAACAAAGTAAATCTAATGCATGGTCAATGTTGGCATGATTATTCATTTGCTATGTACCTAACTAAACCCACCTCCTAAGTTTCCATAAGAATAAAAGGTTGATCTTGGGAAGGGTGGAAACAGCATTGAGAGCTTTTGGGGTTTTCTTTTCTGGAGGGAAGGCTTTGGAGGAACAGATGTTTTCCTCACCACTTTTGCTTAACAGCTTTTTTGGTGGGGGGAGGGACACGAACAGTGAGTGATCCTTTCCACTATAGAGCTGGCCTTGCCCTGGCTCCTCAGCAGTGCCGGTGAGGGGCGCCTGGAAATTGAAGTCTTCTGCAGGTTCTTAGGTTGGTTTCCCCTTGGACTTTAGTTCTCTGTTTTTTCACTTTTCATTATTTGAAAGAGTCAACTAAATAAACTAAAGTTTCAGCCTCCATTTTCCTCCTTCATTGATCCGTAATACACAGATTGAATGGAATGGGTCTCATGTATCAAATAATGACCCCCAGGCCCCAAAGTCTTTTTACCCTGAAGTGTTTTCTGAACTTCATGTGATAAGATAAAAAAGAACCCTAGTACTACTATTTATACTTTATTTGGGATCATTGGATTCTGGGTATTTATAGACATTTGGGGATTTCTTCACAAAGTTTTGACAAGAATTTCAGAAAGGAAAGAGGGCAAAGCCTTTATGTAATTGATGGAGGATATTGAGGGAAAGGTGTGGATTGGAGACAGTGCTTTCCAGAGCTAGAGGGAATCATTAGAGTGAGCGAGGGAGACATTAAAAATGGGCATAGTGAAAGAGAATGGTGTAGGCAACAAGGTGGTTTTATTAAAAAGTCAGACACTCTGTGCAACATTTAAACTTTGGGAGAGTTAAGATATGCCCAAGTTAGTTCTTTGTTGCTTCTTTTTAATAGTGTTCTGGTACTGAGGAAGAGACCAGCTGATCCCTAGGGACACCTTTGCATGATGTAGTGACATAGGTCTATGCTTGTAGTGCATGCTTTAGGACATCCAAAAAATGTTTTAATAAGGACTGTGGTCTCTGGTTCAAAACACATTTTTTTCCTAAAGGAAAATTTTGTTTAGGGTATTTGGAGTTTTGTGGAGGGAGAGGTTAAAGGAACTACAATTATGCTAAGAAAATGGTACCTAATGGATTTTAAATCTTCATAACTTTATGATAAACAAAATTCAAAAAATGTTACTCTTGGTAAAAAGCATTAACTTTTTGGTGAGCAGATAGAGTTTCTAATGAAATGTTAGCATCTATCCTTAACATATATATATATTTAAAAAAAATCTCTAAACAAACACACCCACTTGCAGCTGAACCATTTTTACTTTGCCTTTCATCTCGTGGGTATGGGTATGAAGTAGTGCATTCTATTACCCCAGACTGTGAAGGGTGGAAGCAGAGTTGCTGAGAATGTCTCTGGGAATTAGAGATGAAAAGGACCATATTCTTTTTGTTTTTTCTCATCCACATCAGGTAAATGAGATTCACTGTGGAATGCTGTTTGTTCCTCAAGGAAGAAAAGTGGACCCTCAATTCATGGCAGTATTATGAGAAGTGAAAAAATTAAGGAACAGAGACTGACAAAAATATTGCTATGATCAAAGAAATTTTTCTTTTTATTAAGCAAATCAATATGGAAGGCTCAGCATTATTACCTGAGTATTAAATACTTGCTAGTGAAGTTAGGTGATTTATGATATAATATATTAGGAAAGAATTTCTAATGATATGCCAACAAATTAGTTTTCTTGTATTAAGGTGAAATGTTCTTGTTAGTATTATCAAATGACTCCCTATTTTATATTTTAACAGTATTGTTTTTTGAATTTGCGTTATTAACCATTATTTTTTTTCTATGTATAAATAATATATAATCTTCTTGTTGGAGGTGCTGATATTTAATGGCCCATCATTGTATCATTGTGTATGGTTCAAGAAGAATTCTGTTATTCATAGAGCAATTCTGAAGTTAGAGTTAACTTTCTGTTTTTTTCCTATTTATGACTATAATGGCTCATCTTATCTTACTGTTGTAACTCCTAGGCCCTCTTAACCCTTACACATACCACATATCCTTAATTCTGGACCATATATTAAGCCTAACTAGTTCATATTCTGCAAATGTAGAACATTATCCTAAGGGAAAAAGAAATAATTATTTTTATTTTGTGTGCCAGAGTACTATTAAAAACAAGGGAAGATATGAATCTTAGATAATATTTTCTGCTTCTATATGATTTGTCTTTGGTTAGTAAATATCCACTGAATGATAGGGAATTCTCATTTGCTTTAAAATGTGTTTGTGTATCAGTGTCTTCTCCTTTGATTTTAACTCTAAAGGAAAGCCTTTTGTAAACAATTTTGTAAACAATTTTAATTTTCAATTTATAGTTTTACATGTTTTTCTTTTTTTTTAAAGGGGGAAGGGCAAAGGGAGGGAGGAGAAAGACTTTCAAGCAGTCTCCATGCCCATCACAGAAACTGACACAGGACTTGATCTCATGACTTGGAGTTCATGACTTGAGCTCAAATCAGGAATAGGACACTTTAACTGACTGAGACACGCAGGCGCTCCTATGTGGTTTTCCCCAGCACTTACAAAAAAGGAAACATCTCTTTACCATTATACTAACAGTATAGTCTCACCCAGACTGTTGCATTCACTTCTTTAAATCTTGTCTTTCTTGTGTGGGACCCTCTACAGCTGGTTCATTGTACTCTTGTCAGTGCGGTCTGTTTTAAAACAAATTTCTCTTGTGTCCCTTACTTACAAAGGTTAGTCCATGATCTTCGGCATGACACACAAAGCCAGGTATTACTGAGTATTGTATATCTCTCCAGATCTTCTCTTAGCATCCCTCTCTTGAACCTAATACTGCCATAAAACAAAGTTAATCCAATTTTGGTCACCCCTGTTTTTGTACTGTTTTCTTTGGTCTTCATTCTTCCTTCAGAACTTAGTTCAATATGTCCATTACAGAGAAGTTTTTCTTGATTGCCTACCTGAGTATAGTGCTTATTGATCATTTATTGTCCTATTGCTATACATGTGATGTATATTTTTCATATTATAATAATTTACTTACATATCTGTAGCCCCCTTTATGTCAGGCACTTTTTTTGTCCGTGTATTCTCAATATCTAGTATAGTACCAGTATTACAGGTTCTTCAATAAATGCTTATTGAATTGAATTCTTTATTGGTAACTAGATTGATTAAGCTCTGATATTACCTGCAAAGATATTATTAGCCCCAAGTATTTAATCCTAACCATCACAAATTTTTAATACAACCAAGTTTTTTTTTTTAAATCATGTAGAAGAATGACTTTTTTCATTTTATAATTTCAATTATTTCAGCAGTTTTTATTCAAACCTTCCTTTGTGCCATGGATCTTGCTATATTCACATAGGCTACTGTGATTGAACAAATAAACACTAAGAGTCTTTTATAGATGGGGACTTAATGTAATTGTAATTGTAACAATTATTGGATTAAGGTCCTTTCTTCATGGCTTTCTCTTTTGTAAGGCCTGTCGGTGGCCTCTTGGTTTCAGATACTGCTCCTTAGCTCAAGTCTGTCCTTTTCAGAAGAGAAGGGGACTTGACAAATGGAAATTATCCTCAAGAGTCATCTTTGCCAAAGTGGTTTATGAGAGTGATAGGTGGAAAAAAAAAAAAAGGATTTTTTTAAACTTCTCAGTTTATGTCTCAAATGGCACCTTTTTCATGACTGAAATATGAATACAGCTCTTCTGTGCTTATTAAAATAATAAACCATTGTTCTTTAAAAAGAAAAGCTTTCTTTAATTGTGGTAATTGTCTTATGGCCTTGGACATGAAGCACAAATTCATATATGATGCCTCATCCAGATTTTTCTTAAGAGTAAATACAATTATTTCTTAAAGAAAAGTCTCTTTTCCTTTTTATTTTTCACATAGCAGCCTTGGCATCAGAGAATTCTGAGGTTGCTAGGAAGGAGATTTGGAAGGTAACATGCAGAGAATAGCTCAACCAGGTTGTGTTGACCCTTGAATCATGTGAGCAAGTGAGCAGAAATTAAAGAAATTTTATCAGAGAAAAACTGAAATTACCGGATTTAGGACCATTTACCTAATCTAGACTGTGTGCTTCTGATGCAGTTCCTGCCATTTCCTTGTCAATTACATAGGATGGAAAGAGAAAAGTTACAAATGGATTTCACTTTGAATAAGAAAAAGTCAATAGAAATGAAGCTTTGTGAAACAGACCCTTATGGGGAAAATAAAGGGAAGTAGGAGCAAGGAGAGGGGTATGTGAGTGTGTGTGTCTGTGTGTGTGTCTGTGTCTGTGTGTTTGCCAAAGGAGAGATTGTATACTTGTATATGGGCCTGCCGAGAGTCCCAAATTCCTTTTCCTCACCCCAACTGCCTACCTGGTCATTATTCCTCAGTAGAAGGAAGAATTAGCACCCTTCAGGGCTAAGGGGGCCAATGTCTGTGTGCCCACTGCCCCAAACCAGGGCTTCTGCAGTCTGGGGCCAGCCCAATGCTTCTCTTCTTCCCATCTGGGATGCAAATGACTTCCTGCCCTTGAACTTTGAGAGAGTTGGCACTTGGGAGGAATTATCTCTTTGTGAAGTCCCACCTGCCTGGGCTCCAGCTAAAACAGATTATAAGCCAAACTGTCCTGGTGAGACCCTGTGAATTCTCATCCCCCCCCCCCCCCCAAAAAAAAAAGGAAAAGGAAAAGAAAGGGAAAAAAAAAAGAAATGAGGCTTTGTTTTGAGAGATTGGCTCAGAATGGGAGGGTGATCCTTGTATAGTGAATGTTAGAGGTTAAGCTGCACCTATGTGTACCTATAGGCTCACTGAACCTAGGCTGTGGTCTAGATTAAATAAAAAGTGACCTGGGCTTAAATGATCCCTAGAGTCCTTTCCAGTTTTGAAGTCTAATAGTTGTACGACACTCTATAGGATGTAGTCTTTGAAGATGTCATTACAAATGTTATGTGATTGTAATGCCAGTGGTCAAGGGATTTCAAAGCCATCATGGGGGAATACCATTGATACCCCAGAGGTCCTGCCTTACCATGAAGGGTGTGCAAATATCCAAGCAGATGCTGTGAGGCCATCTGTCCTGAAATGCTAGAAGACATTCCTGTACTGGGTGGAGAATTGTACTCAATGGGCTTCAGGATCTTTTGCAACTCTTCACATTTTCAAATAACTTCACTTTTTAAGTAAATGAACATTCAGAACAAACGGAGCCTGGCATTTTCCTAAAAACGAACAAAGAAACAAAACTAAGGTGGACTTCTTGAGGGACGGGACACATGAAAGTTCCTTTTATGCAGTGAGTGAGCAGCACTTCATGCAGATGGACACTTGGCAGATACTCTTGATATTGTGTTTCTCCTTCTATATGGGATTGCTTTGAACTCTATCAGGAGTCAGGTTAGAAGGTCACTGCCTTGCCCTGCTTTAGCAGTATGTAGGCGGGCTTAAATATAGTCCTCGTCTTCAAATAGCTAGTTCTAGTAAAGAACTGAAGAAATGTAGGGGTTGTAGATGCTGAGGTAAGCTGGCTTAATGATATTTATTACACAAAAGAGTTGCAAACTGAAACAGGCGGGTATCCTTGCTCTCCCAACAATTTCTTGCCTGTAAATGGCATCTCTGAAAGGATGTCCACATTCTTGGTGTGGGCTTGTAGAGTGGACAGCTGAGTCACAGCTGCTGAAATGAGACTAGGCATCCTTCCTCTCTCCAAGAGAAGGAACAGGGACAATGGAGTGGAAGAGGCCAGTGCCAATTGCTTATTTAAAATTTGCTGCCTTGGGGTGCCTGGGTGCTCAGTGGGTTAAGCCTCTGCCTTCGGCTCAGGTCATGATCTTAGGGTCCTGGGATCAAGCCCCACATCAGGCTCCCTGCGCAGGGAGCCTGCTTCCCCTTCTCTCTCTGCCTGCCTTTCTGGCTACTTCTGATCTCTGTCTGTCAAATAGATAAATAAAAATCTTAAAAAAAAAAAAATTGCTGGCTTGAACCAAGAAGAAGCCATTACTAGACTATGTGGGAGGGTTTGGAGCATGAAATCTGCTTCTCCTGAGGGAGCTCTTGTGATTTGCCATAGTTTGTGCAAAAACATCTTGTGTTAATCCAGTATTTGTAGGCCGCGGTGATGGTATCTGGCCTGCGGTTTGTGACTGCTTGACCAGTCTGCATTTTTGATTTGGTAATACCCGGTTTGCCTGTTGGCTTTCTCCTTGAGTTTGATGCTGCTCTTCCCTTTGAAGTGCTTCCTTTCATCCATTTGAAGGAAGTTCAGAAATGTCCACCTTCCTTGGATTTGGATCCTGGATTGGTGCCTTACCAGCAGTGTGACTTGAACAAATCACAGGTAAACTAAGCCTACCTTAGGTTCTTCATCTCTAAAATGGACGTACTAATCGGGACACCTTTTTAGGTTTTGGCGTGAGGGTAAGATGAATTAGGACTTCTCATGAAGTCCTCAGAGCAGGTCCCGGTACATGGTGGCCGCTTGGTCAGCATTAGCTGCTACAGCTGCTGTGGCTTCCTCCTGTGCTGTTACGACAGCACTTTCTCTTCCCACCTCCGACACTGCCACAGCTTTTATCACTTGTCCTGCCTGGTGCCTCAAGAATACCCACCTGATCAGAAGTAGCACCGAAGATGAGTGGAGAGAGATACTAACCTACTGAAAAGGTCATGCTCCAGCTAGTAGGAGGAGCATTAATCAATTAATATCTGTTCAGTATCACCATTATTAATATTAGCTTAGAGATTCCTGTGGATTTAAATAATCATACAAAGGAGAACAAACTTAGCATTATTTAGACAATAGGAGTTTCTATTTAGAAGTCCCAGTAATATCAACTAGTAACATTGTTAGAATGAGAGCATTTGCAAAATGTTTGGGTATGCTAAATTAGGAAAAAAAAAAAAAAGTGAGTGGCTTTCCTAAATATTGTCAATAAGCAGTAAGAAAATGTAATGTTGGAAAACCTAGTAAGAAATGCACATGAAAATGTTAGCACTGGTTATCTTTGGTCAGTGAGCATATATATATGATTTTTAAATTGAAAAAAATACTAATGTTTATCTAGTTTAATATGCTGTCAACTGTGTTAAATATTTTTGTATGTTAATAATAACTGTTATTGCTATACTTTGTATTCTGGCCAGATATTTTCATTAATCCCCTTTGAGATTCATAAAGCCTGTCTGAATCTTGTTTGTGAATTCCAATTCATCTAAAGATTGCAATTGCAAAACTGCATACCAAATGATGCATATTGTAATTTGCTGTTACTTATATCACTTGAAGCTGTCCATATGTAAAGAATAGATCTGATCCTACAGTTGAGGTAAAACTGCTTTCAGTTTAGGAATGGAAACTTTAAAAATCTCCTTTTCCCTTTTCTGAATGAAAACACTTATTTGTATGTTCTGGTGTATAATGTGTGCAATAATGTTGACTGGTTTAGATCTGACTTTTCTCCATGGTAACATTGAGATTTGGAGAAGGTATGATATGCCTGGCACCCTGGATCCTTGGAGAGATTTACATTGTATCTTAAATGTTTAAGAAGAGGAGAGTGTTCATTTGATTTTCTTTTGGAGGCTGTGGTTGTTACTGTGAATATAAATTTAAGGCTGGGAAGAAAGTTTTACCACTAAAGGCTCAGCCAAGTTAGTGATTGGGCAGGAAGTCAACTCTCCTGCCTTCAATTACTTACCCTGCAGTTCCCTTCCCTTGTGACTTCTAGACCAGTGTTTTATAGTACTATAAAATTTTATTCTTTGACTCACACAATTCTCACTTCACCCTTGGAGATGTAATTAATGCCACTGAGTCAGATTTGATAGCCTTTCATTCATTGAGCTTTTGTTGTCTTAAAGAAATCACAGATACCCTCGTTCAAGGCTGTATTTTGTAGACATTGCTGCATCTTGGAGTGAGGCCACGTGACTGGTCACTAACTTTTAATGCCTTTTGATGTTTTGGTAGAAATAATTTTTCTTGAACATGTGACCCTGTTATTGCCAGTATTTCCACAGTAAAAAGAAGTCTTTTTTTCTGTTTTTACAAGATGCCTCAAATACATGAAAAACAAATCCTTATGTGAAACATAGCCAATTGCTTTTATGGATTATCAAGGGGAGGAGTAGAGGTGGACTGCAGAATCCTATAAATGGGTGATTCTCCTTTTGTAGGGGGGGTACTTGCTTGTACATCTGATCACAGCAGGAAGAAGCTTTCCAACCTCACACATTTCCTTTTGGATGTGGACAGTCCTCACCAGGCTGGAGGTTAAAATCCCTTGAGCAAGAATCCGAATGCCTCTTACTTATCTGAAATCCTGCTGTGTATGTATATACAGGCAGTTCTTAAAATTCTTAACTTCACACAATTCATGGTATCATGAGTGGTCTGCGAGTTATACCTGGATTATGGCTTTGCTATTTAGATTGAGTAGGTCACAAACTCCTCTCTTCTGTCCATTGAGGCCTTACCTCAGTGGTCTCTGATCCCTCACCTTCCAAACTCGAGCACTCTTTAATCTTTTAGTCTTTACCCCAGCACTCTATTATCCCCCATTCTGTTCCTTCCCCAAGAGATGCTTTCATTGCTCCAGATCTCTATCACCTATTTTTTCTAACCCACCTATTTTTTCTATTATTGCCTATTCTATAGACTGTCTCCTGAAAGAATCTTAGTCAAATACAACTATCAGGAATGTCAGATGATTGTTGCTCTCTACTATGATTTTCATGCTCTGGTTCCTCTGGCCCTACTTTTTTGTGCATCATATTGATCTAAATAAAAGTTATGTTAACATCCCAATTATGGACTAAAAATAAACATGAACTTGAGAGATAAGAGGACTTAGGAAGGTACTTGAATTGGAGGATATTTTTCTGTTTCCCCTAATAAATGTATCATGTGATTTCTCTAGTTGAATTTTATTATATTTCACAAATTGGAAATGCTGTTTCTAGGAATAGATTTTTATTTTAGCAGCTTACTCTGCTCTTTATTTCATTAGGTTTACTAGATTATTAGAAAATTTTTGAATTAAATAAAGTTACGAGTAGTAGCTAGATAGTCCCAATCATGGTCCAAGCATTTCGTGTGGAAATATGTACATAAATGCATTTTTCTGACAAAGTTATAAACTTATCCTTTGCAGATAAAGTAACATCAGAAATACTTTTGACATGTTTAGCTCTCTATTATACCCTAATCTGTTTTGCATTCTGGTTGTACTTTCAGATGAGGCCTGAAGTTGCTGAAGTGATAAGTGAAAAGGAGCTAAGTTATGCTATTAGATGTCAGGAAAATACTAGGAAGTTATACTCAAAGCCATTCTTTCAGATAATTTTATTTTTGGCTGACTTACAATGCTATTGCTGTAATCAATCTTATCTTGGATGGTTTATCATAAAATGTTACTTCTGGTAAGTGGTTTCCCTGTGTTTGTTTTTCCCAATGTGCTTAAATAGCCAGGTGAAAACTGGTAGCTGGGGAGGGATACTTTTACATCATCGATCTCCTATGACACTTTCTTCTTTCCATTTGTGCACTTGAGTCAACATTTCTTTGCCTAATATCTTAAGATATTTTAATTGACTCTGTCAACATTTGTCAGATAATTGCTGAATTCTATATTGCTTATTAAAGTTTGCTTGTTTTTATCTTCGCTAGTTGATAATATTGAATATTTAGGTTCCCTGTGTAAAATAACTTTTATAATACCTTACTAGTGTTCATTAGCTTGAAGTTTGGGATTTTATTTGCTAGCACTATTGCTGGAAGTGCCCTTCAGGCTTGGAGGTAGTCTTGTTGTCTTTGGGTATCATGAGAGCCCCCATAAATAACTTGTCTTGGTTTTCAGGGGAGTTGGTAGTCCTGGGTTGTATTTGTAGGACTCACGACTGCACATATGTGAACATTTATGTAGGGTAAGTTTCTAGAAGTATAATTGCTGGTTTAGAAAGTAAGTGATTAACAACTTTGGTATATAAAACCAAAGTGCCTTTTGCCCTTCCTATTGTTACTCTATGTACTATCAATACTAGATATTATCAGCCCTTTGACATTTTGCAAATGCTATGGCCAAAAAATTGCTCATTTTATTGGAATTTGCCTTTACTCGAATTTGAATAGTAAGCATGACAGGCTTTGCTTAAGTTTATTGGGACATTAATTAGGGGTAATTTGTTTTTACTAATTATTTGCTAGGATGGCCTTGTCAGCTCCATGTTGTAATAATGCCTTTTATTTTGTCTGTTTTTAGAGAGTTGAAAATTCCAAAATAGAAGCTCTAGTTTGAGGTGAACAGTGAGACAGGAAGGCTGTCCTACTCTGCAGGGCAGATCCCAGACTTCACACCCTGTCCTCACGTGCTACGGCTTTTAATCTGTTATTCAAATCTTATTTGCCAGCTTCTCAACCCCTCATATTTGGAATTAGAAATTTCCAGGTTTTTATGTTTCCTTTTGAAGAAATGTGTTTGCCTTTAATCAGTAAACTGTACAGTTGGATAGATTTAAAGTCAGTCATTATGTTTTAGAGCAAGAACTGAAGGGAAAATTAAAATAAGAATGTTAAATAAATGGGATATAAAGCTTCAGCCAATCTAAACATGATGAGATAAGGCTATTGCAGATCTGTAGATATTATATCTACTGCTCTGATCTGCATGGAATTTGCAACAAAAGAAAGTTTACTTCTTATCTCTATTAAATTACTCTTCTATGCTCAGACCTCTTTTCTGCACTGAAGCACTTTTTAATATTTTTGAGTTTCATTTGAAATTCTAATATAGGCAGAGTCAACATCTTTAAAATATTTTTGTTACATAAGAGTGGTTAGATTGTGGTAGTTTATATTTTAGGAGTTCTACTGGGGAGTAGCACGAGTTTCTGACATACAGCTGAGTCTGTTACCATACATCTGCTTTATCTTTTCACAATAGCCCATGAATGATGGGATATTGTTGTAAGCTCATCTTCCCTCTTCTAATTCTCCAAATTATTGGCCATATTACTCTAAAAATTTCATGTAAGTGTAAAACAAGAATAGAGCTTTCACCTACATGTTTTGCTAACTAAAATTCTAACTTAATGATACCTTAGATGTGTATAGCATTTAGCTTTAATGCCACAGGATATTGTGGAGAGATTTTTCAAATTAATTGGCACAGCATTCTTATGTAGTAGGTGGAAGTAGAGATGGGAAAGTAAAGCCAAATTGGGTGTTTTTTTAATTGGTATAGAGATGAGAAAATGAAGATATAGGCAGGTCTGAATCTTGATGAGGCCCTGTATAAAACCTTACTCAATATTTTCCCAATTAAGACTCTCTCTATTGGGCCACCTGGGTGGCTCAGTCGGTTAAATGTCTGCCTGCAGCTCAGGTCATAATCCTAGGGTCCTGGAATCAAGACTCACCATTGGGCCTCTTGCTCAGTAAGGGGTCTGCTTCTTCCTCTCCCATCTTAAATGAATTGATGAGATCTTTAAAAAAAAAAAAAAGACATTCTCTGTTAGGTCAGAATGGCCATTGACTTGACTTAACATGTCACTTAAATATCCGTGAGTAGCAGTGTTTTTTGCTACTTGGGAAATCTTTATTTTTCGTGGCAATTCCTCTGACTGGTAACTGCGGGCACTCAGCTGAGAAAGGAACCTTGAGAAGAGGAAGCTATTTTGACTCAGGCTGCTGCACTGGTTTGGTCAGAAGTTGATAAAAGACTGTAGTAAAAGTTGTACCAAAAGTTGTAGTAAAAGAATTTTGGTTAAAGCCTGGAATGCTTACTTTATGAGGAACAGGACAGAAATTCCTGACAATATGGTTTCTGGCATCACTCAATATTAATGGAATGATTTACTTGTGGTTTGTAGGAGTGGCTTGTTTGCTGTGGACCTGGCAAGATGCCAAACACTGTATAAATGATGCTTAGAATAAGAGGAAGTGGTTAATGCAGCCAGTATCAGCAGTGTATATACAGACTGAAATAATGATATCCAACTTTCTTTATCTAAATAAAGATAATGGCAGAAAGAAACATAATTTTTCTTTTAAGAACGTGTTTTAGAAACTATGGAAAACTTGAAGTGCCTGGGTGGCTCGGTCAGGTAAGCATCTGACACTTGATTTTGGCTCAGGTCATGAGCCAAATGATCATGATTTCAGAGTCCTGAGATCCAGCTCTTTATAGGGCGCATGCTCAGTGCAAGTCTGCTTCTTCCCGTTGCTGTACTCGTTCCCCACTCAAACAGATCAATAAAAACTATGGAAACCCAAACATTGACCTGTATGCCTGATATATTACACCAAGTCTAGAATCATTTTGATAAGAAAGGGGCTTCATGTTAATGAATTTTTATTTTTTTTTACTTTGGGATGCATTTTAATTATTTCCCTAAATTAGTTGATTATCATTTCCTTGAAGTGTATTTCACAGTCTTACAAAACGGAATTGTTGACCTTCTTAAAATGTGCTTGGCTGTATTTAAGATTCCTTTGCCAGTCTGATGTAAATCTTTAAATTCAGAGCCTCAAAGCAGATCTTTACCCTTCTTCTAGGAGGGTGGGTTGTGGAATTTCGTTTTACATGACTTCAGCATTTCACAGAACTCCCTTCATAAATGAAAAATGGTCTGTTTCCCATCATGCTTGAGCTGAGTCAGGAGTAAGGGCTGAAATAAGCCAGGAAGTAGAACCCACCAGCAATCCCTTCATGAGAAACAAAACAAAACAAAGAAATGTTTAAGTGTGAGCTTGGATGGTTTTCCAATTTTACTGAAATTGTAAATATGGCTTCAATTGGGAATTTTATTTTTCAGTACATTTACTCTCCATTACTTTGTTCAATGGGTTTGTCTAGATTGTGTATCTAACGCTAAGCAAAAAAGATGAGATTTTACTGGGATAGATACAAGGATAAAAAATAGGAAGAGATGTTTGTGTAAATACACTAATGATCTTGGGTAAAACACCTGGCTTTTAAAAGTAGGATTAATGTTAAGGCTACTGTAAAAATTTCCAGAACAAATTGCTTTTACTTTATTTTAATGTTTTCAAAGATAGAAAAGCTTCTTATTTATACCTGTTTTGGGGGAGATGAGGTGAGAAGTAAAGGTTGTTAAGCAAGGAGGATAGGACAGTGTTGTGAACATATGAATTCTCAGCCTGAAGTGACCCTGTTTCAATGAAATTCTTTGCCAAAGTTACTGGTTAATCAGCTAGGCTTTTACAGCTCTATCCAATAAAGACCCTTTCCTGTCGGTGGCTTCGAGAGACTTCGATATGGGATGTGGTTTGAAGTTCCCTATGTTTTATGTTCAAATGATGGAGTACTACCAATGTCATATGGGTGGGATAGGTAATGTGCTCTGTGTTGAGTAATACCAGGGGATTTGACCAGTGGAAGGAGCTGTACTGGGTGATTCAGAAAATACCTAATCTCCCCTGATTTTGAGGAGCCATTTAATGTGGGGAGGTTAAGAGTAAAGAACCCACAGTGCCCGGGTTCAGATCTTGGCTCTGATAGTTTCTTGATTTGTGACTGAGCAATTTTAATTTTTTTCTACTATGAGGTGCCTTTCATTAATACATTCCTCTTATATTTGAATAAACCTCTTTTCACGCGTGATATCATTTCTATGGCTGTTTGGCACGTAATCATCCATTAGCTCCATAATGAAGTTGGATGGTCACATATTGCCAGGCTGCACATGTCTGTGAGAGGCTTATTTTTGGACTTCATCTTGAGCCCTGGAAATTAGGTATGGAAACTTGGACTGCTCACACCTATCTTCTGGGTCCCCTCCCATAGTGGACAGGTATTCACATGTATTTGAGACAAAGGATTGGTAGTCCTTTTTTTTTTTTTTTTTTTTTTTTCATATCTGTCTACTCCCCTGATTCATACAACTACTCTTCATTTTATTTCATTTATAGAAAGAGCACTGGATTAGTGATCCATAGAATGAGATAATGAATGATTGAAAGAGTGTGATTGTTCACACATACTATGCATATAAATATTTGCATGTCTATATGCATGTAGAAACTGAATCATGATATAAAATATATTTATTTCCCTTTGTATCTTAAAAGTTTGGAACTCAGACTAGAGGACTTTGAGAGTTTCTTTGGCATTTCCATATTCTCACTTTCTGACTTGAATCTCTGCCCAGCCATATAATCTGATTTGGTTTCAGATGTAATTCTGTCATTCAAACTCAATCAGTTCAGTTCCTGGCTGTGGACCACTGCTACTTGTCTTGATATATGGGGAAAAAAATTCAGTCCTGTAGAGGTGATGCAGAAATGAAAGACCCTTGGTTCTAAGCTTTTAACCAGACTATATATTACATATAATTTTCAAGAATACTTTGGGCACCTGGGTGGCTCAGTTGGTTAAGCATCTGCCTTCGGCTCAGGGTCACAGGATCAAGCCCCACACTAGGCTCCTGGCTCAGTGAGGAGCTTACTTCTCCCTTTCCTCCTGCATGTGCTCTCTTTGTCCCTATCTCTGTCTGTCTCTTTCAGATAAATAAATAAATATCAAAATAGAAAAAAAAAAAAAAAAGAAGCAGCAGCTTATGATCAAATGGTCTAAACCAGGGGTTGCTGAACTATGACACAGAAGCCAAATCCATTTTGCCACCCATTTTTGTAAATAGAATTATAATTTGAATACCACCATATCCATTTGGTGGGTATTCTCAGTGGCTGCTTTCTTGCTTCAGTGACATACAGTTGTGACAGAAATGGTATGGCCTGGGTGTGCCTGAGTGGTTCAGTTGGTTAAGCATCTGGCTTTGGCTCAGGTCATGATCTTGGGGCCCTGGGATCCAGCATCACTGTGGGCTCCCTGCTGAGTGGGGAGTCTGCTTCTTCCTCTCCCTTTACCCCTCCCCCTGTTTATGCTATCTCTGTCTCAAATAAATTAAGAAAAATCTCTCTCTCTCTCTCTCTTTTAAGATCTTATTTATTTGTTTGACAGAAAGAGAGATCACAAGTAGGCAGAGAGGTGGGCAGAGGGGGAAGGGGAAGCAGGCTCCTTGCTGAGCAGAGAGCCTGATGTGGAGCTGGATCCCAAGACCCTGAGACCATGATCTGAGTGTAAAACAGAGGCTTAACTCACTGAACCACCCAGGTGCCTCAAGTTAATAAAATCTTTAAAAAGAAAAAGAAAACAAAAAAGAAATGGTAAGGCCTGCAAAACTGAAAATATTTATTAACTTGTTTTTTACAGATAATATTTGCTGACCCCTGATCTAAAGGAAGGTATTTCCTAAATGAAAGCATATCTGATGATGGTAATATGGTAATACTGCCTTTACGGAAATGCTTTCAACTTTTTGAGTAAATTATATGGAAATTGTAAGTTTCTCGTTTAGGCTTTAGTACTTAGATATGTGCATAGGTTTGCATCTGTACAGCATATATAGATAATAAACTGTCAAGAATGAGACATGAGAAAAGAAGGCTACTGTTAACAGAAAACTTGCTGAGTGTTAGGGACTTTACATGCATTATCGTTAATACTCACACAATTAACTGTACTGTAGCTATTATTGTCTTGATTATACTGGAATGGAGATTAAAGCTCATAGAAGTAAAATAGCAAAGCTATGTATGTGTTGAACCTTCACTTCTTGCTGTGTCTCAAAACTGTCTCTCTCCTACCACCGAAGTGGTGTGTGTGTCAGTTCCTTGAAATTCCTCAAGTTTTTTTTTTTCCTTTTTTAAAGATTTTATTTATTTTTATGACATAGAGACAGCACAAGCAAGGGTAGCAGCAGAGGGAGAGGGTGAAGCAGACTCCCTGCTGAGCAGGGACCTCAATGTAGGGCTTGATCCCAGGATCCTGGGACCATTGCTTGAGCAACTGATTGAGCCACCCAGGCACCCTGAAATTCCTTAAGTTTTATCCATTGAAATTTAGGAGATTTTAATATTGCCTCTGCAAAGATGGAGGGCAGTGAATTTGGGTTTATTATTCTATTCTGGCTAATTCAGTCTTATTAAAGGGAGATTACTCAGATTTGCTTTGAATCACAGACAGTTGGAATAGAAGTCTTACAAGCTAAGTAGTTTTGGATTATATATATTAAACATATATTCTTGGCTAGAAATGGAACTTTAGGGATGAACAATTAGATAATTTAGGGGTGTGTTTGAAATGAGCTCTTCTCTGATCATTAAGAATCATTTGCATCTATCAATAAATGATGGGTTTGGATTTCCACAAATGTGTTTCAAGTTCTTTTCCTTTATGAAGGAACTAGGCTCAAATAATATTTTCACATACTAATTAGTTACTAGCAGGGTAAAAGACTTTTCTTTTTTCTTTCTTTCTTTTTTTTTTTGGTCTGAAGTGATTATCTTTTAAGCAACTCTTTTACATGAATTTTCTAATTTTTCTTCAGTAGATCCTCTTTAGTATTGAATCAGAGCAATGTATTATGACAAGTGACTCATATTTATGCTCCCAAAGGTATTTGTACTTTGCATCTATTTGGATTTTTTTTCTTACTTGAACTTCAGTACTTAAATCGAGAAAAAAAATGTTGCTTATTTTTAGAGCAGATGTAAACTACCTAAACATTGCTTATGGCATTGTTAATTTTTATTTTGTAACTTCAGTAGTCCCAGAATTGTAAGAAAAACAACAAAAAAGCCATTAAGATAACCCAGTAGATTTCAGAAGAAATAAGAACTTTATATAAAAGCATTAATTTTTACCCTTTTTCCAATAATCTTTTTTTCTGGGAAAAAGACTGTATTTACTCAGATTATACGTAGAATTAACATTTAAGATATTTAGTAATAAATTCCTTTTCTGTTCTTCTGAATTTTTTTTGTGAAGTGTATTGGCCTCTTTGTAATGAATTTTGGGGATTATATCAGTAAACTTATATTATGGTTTCTTATTAGCATAGATAAAGATGATCTATTTAAAGTTAGTTTAATTCAGTATTCCATGTGTCCTAATGTAACATGTGTCAATCTTTCTTTTTGTTCTTAATGGAAGAAGGATCATTACAGAGTTGATGATCACTTACATGAGCGAATTTGCATTACAGCTTAATTCACAATTGGAAAAGATTGTGTCCATTTTTGAAGACCATTAACAGCTGTGCTAAGGATATTGTGTTTGCCAACATATTTTGTCCAAGAGTTTCTCTTTTTAAAACCTTGTTATTCTAAACTATTTAAGAAAATAAAAAGAAAAATAATCTGTGTCTTAAACTAAATGAAGTTTGTTCTTTATATATAGTAAAGAACCAAGAAAGAAAATTTCATATGTTTCTTGCTATTCTATTTAGTCAGGAAATTAAGACTGGACGCAAGTGCTCTGGAGGGGGAGAATGTGAAATATCCTAGTACAATCTCTTTTATTTATTTATTTATTTATTTATTTATTTTTAAAGATTTATTTGTGTGAGAGAGAATGAGGGAGCAAGAGAGGGAGCCCAGGCACAATTCAGTGGGAGGAGGGGCAGAGGAATTGGGATGGAAAATCCTCAAGCAGACTCCCCACTGGGCAAGAAGCCTGGGGGCAGGATTTAATCATGGGACCCTGATAGTATGACCTAAGTCCAAATCAGGAGTTGGTTAAAGGACCCTGAGCCATCCCAGAGCCCCTAGTACAGTATCTTTAAAAAAGAACACCCTTTACAAAATGCTCAGAGCTGTCCGGGGCTCTATTGACTTTTTATTTTTCTCTAATTATTTAAATTTTATTTTTTTAATTTAATTTACTTATTTTTAATTTTTTGAAATTATTTTTCTCCAATTTAACTTTGTTCTAAATTAACCCCAACACTAGTTTTTACTGAAAAGTTTGACATCAGAGAAGACTGAGTTTAGTATTCTTTCTTTCATCAAGTCTGTCACCATCTGTTTAAATAGAGTCAAGAGTTTAAATGCTGAATGAATGTTTAGGCAACATCGTTTTGGGGTTGGGATACTGATGTTTCTTTCTTTCCTTCTTTCTTTCTTTTTTTTTTTTTTTTAAAGATTTTATTTATTTATTTGACAGACAGAGATCACAAGTAGGCAGAGAGGCAGTCAGAGAGAGAGGAGGAGAGGAGGAAGCAGGCTCCCTGCTGAGCAGAGAGCTGGATGTGAGGCTGGGTCCCAGGACCCTGGCATCATGACCTGAGCCGAAGGCAGAGGTTTTAACCCACTGAGCCACCCAGGTGCCCCAGATACTGATGTTTCTTAGTACCAGTCCTTTCAGTGAGCATTTTAGGAATGGAAAGAAATTCAGGCAAATCCAAATTAGCTTGATTTTTATCTTTAGGTGAACAATTTGCAAAGCCCCATTAAGGATTGAGATAGAGGAAGCTGACCATTGCAGCTGTAGTTAGATGTTTGATTGGTAGGGAGGAATTAGCAATCTGTGAAATGGCTCTTCAGAAGTGATTTTCCTCCAAGGGTCAAGGAATTTGGGATTGTGGTTTCTCTGACATGATTTGCAGATACTCATTTTGGTCTTACTGGTGGCAAATACAACTGAAATGTAGGCTGCTTCCTTGATTTTTCATCCCCTCTACCTAAAAGTTCTTTAATATCTTGCCTCTTTTTGTTGTGCTGTCTAGCTCAGAGAAATGTTAAGTTCATTAGCTATGTTTTTATGAATTAGAATCTTGCTAAGATGCTTCTCCTTTAAGTAGATTTTAATGCTGTGTCTGAAGGTGTGTTGAACTCAGAAACATGTGTAGAGAAGACAATGTAGTAGAAGACTGTGTTATAAGACTTTCTAGTGAGCCTTAAATGGTAAACAGGGCTTGTATATAATGGGATTACCTCAGGGTGTATTTTCTTGTGTTATCTGTTACGTATTATCTGCTGTAAGGTTGAGCCAAACATTCTACTTCCATTTTCCTCCATTTCTCTTTAAGCTATGCGTGACAATTAGAGTTGTTACTACTATTATTGTTGTTGCTGTTATTTTTAGCATGGCTTGAATTTTTTCCTACTCCTGGATAAAATCCTCTGATGTCTTCAGTACAACTACAGATTAAAATCTAAGCATTTTATATCTAAAATATTTCATATTTAGTTGTATTTCTGACTGTCCCCTACATACTTTTCTTCATTTTCATAATACAGAAATTTTTGAGGATATTTGAAATCCCCAAAGTCCCATATTTCTTTAGAGTTGCATGCCTTTGCTTTTGCTTTTTCTTTAATTTTGGTCCCATTGCCATTCTGGCCCAGCTTTATCTTTACTGGTCTTAATAGGCCTAAGGACATGCAGCTTTCTCTAACCCTCCCTGGTGTAGGTAGCCAGTTCATTTGTGTTCTCTTTGACTTTGGTCATACTGTCATTTTCCTTTGTAACACATTGTGTGTATGTGTGTGTTTGCGCACGCAGGTGCATGTGTCTATGCTGTGCCACTATGCATTCATCAGGCCAGGAGCAGATTTTTTTTTGTTTTGTTTTGTTTTTTGTTTTTTAAATTTCCTGTCATCTAGTTCAGTATACGGTGTAAGTATTTACCCTTGAAATATAAAATACAAAAAGATTTAAAAAAATGTTTTATGGGAGATTTATTGATATGCCCTATGTGCTACAAACAGATATATGATACATCTCAGATTAGAATTTATTGTAAGCTGCAGTAGTAAAAATCATCTTTTTGAAAATTTTCTTATCAAGTCAAGTGGACTAATAACTATTTCCAAAACTCTTGACTGATAGGGCAGTGATGTGCAACAACAAATAGTAAGGGTTGACCCACTTCTTTTGTACAGATACTTCCAGTGGTTATTACTAGTCAGAATCCTGGAGTCTAAAATTAACCATGGCTATGAAGGGCAGCAATTAAGGTCATTTGTCTTCCAAATGAGCCAATGTAGGTTCCATCTGTAATTCAAATTTATATACAGAGGCCACTCACACTATTATAAAGGGCAGTGGGGGCCCTGAAGGCTTATGTTACAAAGCAGTAAGTCATTTTGGGCTTATGATAGCAAATTATATCTTGAGAAAAACTTTTCCCTTGCTATGTGAAGATGCATTTCCTAGCAACCTTTTTTTTCCATTGATTAATTTTAAATTAAGATGTACATCATTTTCCATGAAAGCATTTATAAGAGGCTATTTTAGGATATTTAAAAGACATTATTAAGTTTTCAAGCTACTGAAGTTTGATTATTTTAAAGGATTGATGTAGTCATAAGAATGATTCAAGGATGCCCACATACATGGTCTGCTTTCAAAAATGGTTATTAAGGCTGTAATGTCATCTGAACATATCTGATCTTGCCTTCTTGGCTTATCTCCGTCTTTAGTGAGGAAAGTGATTTTTTTTTTTAATATATATATAAGCTGCAAACTTTTCTTTAAAAAAAAAAAAAGGTTCCTTGTTCATGGAGAAGAATTTATAGGCCAGAAGTTTAACACTCTGTAGTCTGCTGTTTGGTCAGAGAATTCACTGAATTTCTTCACAGAGATCCCCATGGAAACTAAACAAATAACTTACTTGAAAGGAGACAGGTTATTGGTTTTTCTCATTAAACCCACTGCTGAATTTTCATTAGTTCTAATCCATTTTCTTTCAAGATTAGACATACAGGCCAGTTCTTATTTTCATGAAATGAATAAACTAAGTATGTTGAGTTTTGTGTGCCTGTATATGTACGCTGAGAAGCAAAAGTAATCATTTTACTTCTGCCATAAAATTACCCCTGAGGGGGGGGCAGGAAAAATGATTGATATAAAAGGAAAGGCTACCTCCATTTATTTTTTTGAAAAAAGGTTATTAAATAAAGTGGTAATGGTGAGAGTAATTACAGACTAAATCTGATCAGTTTTACGTTTTAGTTTTTTCCCTCCTTTTAAGTCGTAAGTGTATATGAAAGTAATCTAAGTAAGGTATGGAAGAATGAATGTATCACTGACCTCAAACACTTATAGATGCTTTAAAGCTTTATTTGTTTCATTTGCTATTTCAAATGTTCTTTCAAAGTGTTCTTTTCAAGCAAGGAGTTTGGTAAGATTTAAATATTAACTTCACCTTTTTGAACTTGCATCATGAAAAAAGACAATTTTTACTTTTTCCCTTCTCTGCACCAAAGTCGTTAAAATCTATTTAGATTTCAGGTGGTTTGCGTATTTCAGGAAAGCTTCGCTATACAAGTATCTTTTACTATTTTTAGTCTTTCAAAATCTGTGCCTTAGCCTTCCTTCTGAGGCTCAAACTGGTTTCTTATTCAAACAGAAACTACTGATACAAATTCATTTTGTGTGAAAATTTAATGGGAATAGTCAAAAACAGGAGTACCAATTATTATTGAGTGCCATTTTACATATTCAAAATAATCTTTCCTTCTCCAGCACATTCTCAATTTTTAGCAAATCTGTAAAGAATATAACAATAATTTTTCTCTTCTCTTAGGTGGCTGTACTTTTGATGATGGTCTAGGGGCCTGTGATTACCACCAGGATCTATATGATGACTTCGAATGGGTACATGTTAGTGCCCAAGAACCTCATTATCTGCCACCTGAGATGCCTCAAGGTGAGAATCATTCTGTTTACCCAGTATTGAGGGAATGGCTTTGGAATATGTATCATTTTCATACTTTTGGTGTAACACAGTCATTTGTTATAGTAAACTACTAATGGGCAAGCTACTTGACCACACCTATGAACCTTATTTTTGTCTTTGCCTTTCCTGCAATAACTTTTCTATAATCCTGTATTCTTCAAGAATGCTCATTATGTTTTTGTTATATCTGACTGGAAAAATATATGTATTTGTGGTTCTTGTTTTTTTTTTTTTTTTTTTAAGATTTTTATTTATGTATTTGAGACAGAAAGATACAGAGAGAACATGAGCAGGAGGAGCAGGTGTCCCAAAGAGCCAGGAGCCTGATGCTGAGCTTGATCCCCAGACCCCGAGATCATGACATGAGCTTCAGAAGGCAGAAGCCCAGCTGGATAAGCCACCCACGCACCCGTTTTTTTTTTTTTTTTTTCCCCTATTTAATAAAAAGGCAAAATGTAAACAAAACCAAGAAAAAAACACATAAAAGCATAGCAAACAGAATTCTTTTAAAATAACCTAAAATGGAAGATCAATTTGCTTAATACCTATTCAGTTAAATGACATGTGTTTAGTACAATCAGACTGAAAGGAAGGGTTTATAGTCCATGATGGGGAGAAGCCTTATCTCATTGTCGCTCTGCTTACAAGCATACAAGTGGCTCTGAGGAGAGGGAGCCAGGACACAAAATTGTCAAATGGAGGAAGAGGTCTTTTCTGGGTAGATTTTAGATAAATAGGGCTGTTCGCTGTTCATTTTCTATCTAGACTTTGATATATCCTTTGATTTCTGGTTTTGTGAAATAATGCATCTTATTGGTTAAGCCAGTCTGAGTTGTGTTTTCTCTTACTTGTGAAAAACACATTAATGTACAGTAGCCATCTAGACATATTATTTTATAATGCATCATTTATTAGTACTATCAGACTAA